>NC_035433.2:135408727-135737035 GCF_002127325.2 Helianthus annuus | reverse complement strand
AAAACTTATTATCTACAAACGACTTATCAGCCCCCGGAATCAAACAAGACTCTAGCAAAAACATCATTTACAAGAAACGTACCGGTAATGACGTTATCATCAAGGACTGCTTCCTTTGCGTCCATCCTGAAGACTCTCGCATTAGTCTTCTTTCCTTCCTCGGCCTTCTTTGCAAACTTTGGGCAGTTGGGCCGAATGTGCCCTTTCTCGTTGCAACCGAAACACGTTGCATCCTTCATCTTCTTGCAATCCACAGCTTTATGATCTGTGGACTTGCAGATCCCACAACGTTTCTCGAAAGACTGGGATTTCGTTTCCAACCGACACCTCCCAAAGTGGTGTCTCCTGCAGATCTTGCATCTGGGTTTCTCACCCGACTGATGATCATTCTTCCTAGACCCCGACCCTTTCCTGTGGTCGTTGTTCCCTCTATGTCGCTTTTCAGATCTTCGTGAGGTGTCATCCTCACGTTTCCGTTTGTTCTCCTCAGAGCTCTTCATGGCTCTCAATCTAACCACGTCTTGAGTGAGGGAGAGGGATAGATCTGCTACGGATCTAAATGTAGTAGGTCTTGAAGCTTTGACGCTGGCCTTAATCTCCGGTGCCAGACCCCCAATGAATCGAGCAATCCTACGCGGCTCCGGGGTCACCAAGTAAGGCACTAAACGAGACAGCGTGTTGAACGTAGTAAGATACGCTTGGCAGTCGAGGTTCTTCATAACTAAGGATACAAAATCCGATTCAATTCGCTCGACCTCGTGCTGCGGACAGAAGTTCTCTTTGATCAGGGCCACAAACTGTTCCCATGACAAACCGTACAGTGTGGCCTTACCGGCAGCTTGTAGGAGTGATTTCCACCATGCTAACGCATCTCCTTTGAATGACTGGGACACGTACTTCACGACGTCCCTATCAGCACACCCGCTGATATCAACTACAGTGTCCATCTCGTCAATCCACGTCATGCAGTCGACGGCTCCTTTTTCCCCAGTGAAATCTCTGGGCTTGCAGGATACAAAATACTTGTACGTACAGGACCTGCTGTACGTGTCATGCTTCAGCTCAATCTCCTGCTTTGGGACGCTGCTGTGGTTGGAGGAATGATTATCATCCTCAACTTTCTTTGGCTCACTCTTTTTAGACGGCGGCTTACTATGAGCCCCAGAATGAGTCTTAGCCTTGACATGCGTCACTGAGCGGGTTCTACTCTGAGTACCACTAGATTCTTTGAACTGCCTATCCATAGCCTTGGCGACAGCATTATCAATCAGTGCTTGCAATTCTGCACCGGTAACGTGAATCTTTGCATTATCTGAGTGTTCCCCAGAATGACTGTTGGTTTCTTCCGATTTGGCCATCGTAGCTTTAAGCTACAATAAAGGACAAGGTCTTATTTAGAACCTAACAGTTTTATCGTTCTAGACGATTTATTAACCATGGTATCAAAAACCTTAGCAGTTAATTTAATAAATTTCATTCAGGCTCTTAATAGCAATCAAGGAATGAAATAATATATATATTGGCACCATAGGCCTAGTCACAAGGACAATCACTAAATTATAAATTTAGATTTTTATAGGATTATAAATTGTATAATTAAACAAATAATCCTTTACTAGACAGAGAGTCATAAACCACAACTGTCATTATATAACATAATTATAACCCGTAGGTATCAAGCCATTAATAGACTTGTGTACAGATATAATCTGTAGATATTTCTTTTACTAGGCAGGGAGTCATAGACCACAACTGCCACTATATGACCTAGTCATAACCCGTAGGTATCAAGCCATTAATAGACTTGTATACAGATATAATCTGTAGATAATCTTTTACTAGGCAGGGAGTCATAGACCACAACTGCCACTATATGACATAGTCATAACCCGTAGGTATCAAGTCATTAACAGACTTGTATACAGATAAAATCTGTAGATAATTTATTAAAAGGTGGGTCGTGTGATTCTACAGATCACGCTTAGCCCAGAATGTTAACATGTTCTCAGATGTTAACAGGGAGTTGAATCCTTTCAACCAGGTTTTACCATCAGGGCCAGGCCTGTTAATAAGGCATTCAGGCTAGGTTATACCTTACTAAGATTCTTATAAAATGGCAAATCAAATAAAAATTGATATCTTCCATTATTTTAATATTATTCATGCATATAAATAAAATGAGAAATTCAAATTAATCATTTCAAATTTCAAATAAAATACCAGTACATAATTGCCCTAAACGGGACTTTGAAATAACATAACTAGCATGAATGACATGCCCGCGCAGGGGCTGAACAAGTACATCAATAACAAAATAAAATAAAACAAACCCACGCAGGGGTTAACAGGATAACATACCCGCGCAGGGGTAGAGAAAGATAGATATACCCACGCAGGGGTAGAGTACAAGGATAGATGTCCACACAGGGACATGAGTACATGAGACAAAAATCGAAGGATTCAACGATCCTTCTTGCTCTTACCCTTGAGCAAGTCGAATACCTTCTTAAACATGCCACTGGTGCGTCGGCGATCCTCTCGCATATTGTGCTGAAACTCGCGTCGCATGCTATCAATCCCCTGCAGGATCTCCTGAACCTGCGGCGGCGACATCATAGGCGCCGGTGGTGGTGGCTGGTAGTGCTGCGGCTGCGGCGGCTGGTAAGGCTGCGGCTGCGGTGGCTGCTGGTAACCCGGAGGGTAACCAAAAGTAGACTGCCCAGCAGTCCAAGTGTCTCCCAATGGACCACTAGGAGGGAGTGAGCTGTAGTTCACAGCTTGCCAATAAGGGTCTCCCGTGTAATCATAACCCTGAGGGAAAACATGCTCGAACGGGTTAAACTGGGCTGCACTAGCATAAGCCGGAATCGGCTCTCCATAGTTCTGCGGCGGCAGAGGCGGGATCGGTACAGAAGTAACCTCCGATACGGGATGCTGAGACTCCCCTGTCTCGGACTCCCCGGGAAGAGACGTGTAGCGGCTGCTACCAACATGTGGAGGGGTGCCTATGCGAATCCCTCCGCGCGTAGACATGCGCGCATTCCTCCTTGGCCTCTGAGGCGGAGGAGGTAAAACTGGTGGCGGCGGTGGTGACGGAGTGATCACGTCACGCCATAGGGCCTCAGATAGGTCATGCGGTAGAGGCGGCTGCTGCTGGAGCTGCTGCTGCTGCGAGTGGTGCTGCGAGTGCACCGGTGAAACCTGGTGAGACTGGAGCATCGGAGAGTTGTGGCTGGGGGTGAAATACCAATCATGCTGCTTAAATCTCTCCTGAAAGCTGTCCCCACCATTGTAGGGTGATCCCCTAAATGGCGACCCATCCGATATCTCAATCGGATGGTTAGGCGTACCTGACGGCGGTAGCGAGGGGTCCGTATCCTCGTCGACGTCCATCTCGTGACCACCAGAAAAGTGGTCCTCCGGTCCAAGTGGGTTATGACCCACTGGCTCGTCCACAAAAGCATTAGGGTTATACAAACCCTGGTAGGCTGGCGCTGGATACTGGGGCGGTGACTGCTGCAAAGGTATGTAGGATCCATGCGAACCATGGGGCCCATTCTCTGAGTGGGGCCCAAACGAGTGGGGTAAAGACGGTGAAGTGCTGGCGGATACCGAGTGTCTAGCAGGCTCGGCGAAAGACCTCCAAAGGTCGTTGGCGGCTGTGTTGTGCGTGGCGGATGGTGCTCGCCTATGTGAGGGCCCTGCCTCATGGTCGTGAGACGTAGCAAATCCTCCTCGACCTCTCATTCGTGGCGGCATAGTGATCCTGTCAAAAGTCAAACAAGTTGCACAACAAAATATATAAGACAATGCAAAATAATAAAAATAAATTAAACGAAATGTTGAACATTTCCTAAGTTCTTTGTCTAGACTCGAAAATCGAGGAATGTGCAATTGTGTAACTGAGATTAAACACAAAAGACTAGTGTTTAATTCACTCAGCGTTGGCTCTGATACCAACCTGTCACACCCCCATTTCCACGTGTCACCGGTGGGCCCGGTGTGGGGTACAGTGACGTAGTTGGCATCGTCATAGACAATCAACACAATATAATAATGCACAGCGGAAGCAGAATAGAAACATTTCAACTTTAAATAAAGTGTAATAATAAATATCACAGTAGTTGAAATGGATCCACAGGCGGATCAAATAAAAATAGAAATAAATAGTTCAACAGATAAATGTCGTCCGAGTTTGCGAGACTATTGTGGACGCTCTCTAGGAAACAGCCAGCCTATTTCCGTATAGTACCTGCACTTAATCTTTTGGGAAAAATACGTCAGTTTACACTGGTAAATACAAATCGACTGACTCATTTTGAAAATGATTGAAAATTTATTTAAATGCACAAGGCATAAATATTTTATTAACTTGGGATAATCATTTAATATGAACTTGTGAACGAATTACATGCACTTATATCTCTGGTGGCCCGGGATCTACTGTCCGGGCTAGAGATTTAATTGACACACCACATTAAAGAGTTATACACGACGGGTGTACGCCTACACCCCGTGCTCTGGTCGTGGCCATCTCGTAAGATAATGCCAAGGATATCCGGGACATGGTCAATAACCCCCCAAAGCCTTTAAGTAAGACAAAACTGTTTAAACGAAATCACACAAGCTATTCAAGACTGTACACCCATAGGGCGCAGGACTTGTGCGCCCGATCAAGCGGTATTTTAAATACCGTACCCCAAGCCCGTATAGGGAAAATAAGTCAAAATGTATTTACCTGAGTAAGTATGTAACACAAATGATAAGAGCGGTAGCTTTTACCGGGCTTCCTAATCTGGAACAAAGGTTTATAATTAACCTATTAGATTCCTAACGGCCTTTTATTTAAGCTTAAGCTTTGACCGGTTAGTTTTAGGAATGATACGGTTTACGCACGATTAAGCGAAAGACCGGATAGAATGTGATTTAGACCCGACAAGTTTGAATACTCGTATAATATGGGTATACTAAATACATT
Source organism: Helianthus annuus (assembly GCF_002127325.2). NCBI lineage: Eukaryota > Viridiplantae > Streptophyta > Magnoliopsida > Asterales > Asteraceae > Helianthus > Helianthus annuus. Next base: position 135,732,057 of record NC_035433.2, on the reverse strand, counting down.
CTGGATTTTGAAATAAAAATGATATCGTTTGACCCGGTTCGGTCAATTTACGCAAACTAGTTACGTAAACCGAACCGAACGCAATAAGGGCGATACGGGTAGCCAAATGAGTCAAATGCAAGTTCCCTGAAGTAATATGCTTAGAATATGATATTATATCAGTAAGTTATGTTCTATATTGCCCGGGATAATTTTAAACTCAATTTATGCCTTAGAAGGGCATTTTGGTCATTTAAAAGATAATAAAAGGGTAAAATTAGAAATCTGAGTTTCGGGTCTGGTCCATACAGTAAATATACTTAATATAACATATTATATCAGTAGGGTATGACCCATATACCAAATATATCATTTTAAAACCAAACTATGCACCGTAGGGGCATTTTAGTAATTTCACAAGGGCTAAAAATGCCAAAACTGGAAATCTGAGTTCATATACTTATACTTACTGTTTTTATATGAAAATAAGCTAAACACATCAGTAGGTATAGATCTTATATGTTTAAAACAAGTATAACGCTTACTATACGCTTAAAACGCTAAATATGCGATTTAAGGGCGTTTTCGGGTTTTCAAATTAAATCTGAGATTTTTATATTTCCAGAATACTTAAAATAATTTATTCATCATATAAAATCAGTAGAAAAAGGTTTCGGGTCAAAAGGATGTGTAAAACTCATTTTATGGCTAAAACGGTCAAAACCGACATAAGCCGAAATGACTAGGTGATCTAGGATCCGTTCAGCCAAAAATTAATTAAAAATCATCAAAATTCCCAGAATATTATATTACTTCTGTTGGTAAAAAGTTTTGTACCAAAACGTGGCCAGAAACGGGTTCTATGCGAAAAGGACCGTTTATGTAAATTTATAATATAGTTTTACGCTAATGGCCATATCTCACAATCTGGACCACCAACTGATCCGAAACTTTCGGTGCAAGTTTATATAATAAAAATAAAGATTTCTATCCTTTCACTTTTCCAAAAATCCCGTTTTAAATCAAAAAGGGCAAAATAGTCAACTTTATGCATAAACCGGAAACATACATTCGAATAGGCTAAACATAGACTCAATCAAAGAAAATTCCAGAAAGTTTATCTAAAATAAAAATAGTCAAAAATACTTTCCAATACAGATCTCGAACATGCATGTATGAATCCGAATCGATAGTCTACGAAATAATCGTTTTACAAGACTTTCGGTTCCGATTCGTGGCTATACTATAGATTGTCGAGTTGATGATGATTAAAACACATTTATATATATATTACAAGTTATTTTCAATGATCAATCAGGTTGCATGTCATCTATATCATTAATCATGTCATTTTTCACAAAAATCACTTCTGTTGACTTTTTAGAAATAGGTTTGACTCGACATTAAGCATGCATGTAGTGGGAATCAGTTAGTAACCTTTAGAGGGTTTGTTTCCCACATAAATACCAATCTATAACAAGTTTCAATTCGAGAAATTACTGAAAGAAATCCGTTTAATCAGAAAGTCAAAGGTTATGAACACCCAGTTTGACTTTTAGCAATAATCACTATAAAAACGGATTAAAGAACGAATTGAAGGCTTACAATGGTCCTAAAGATGTTTAGTGGACACTAGAAGTCGGCCTTGATGATCAGATTTCCTCCAGAAAGCTTGCTTGAAGTTCTTGAATATTGAGAGCACTTGGTTACAATGAAAAATGATCAAGAAATGATCAATAATCTGATTTAAAGCCAAGATTTCGAGGTTCCTGTAGTAGTAGGCATGCATGGCATGCTATTGGTGCAAGAGGAGGCGAAAATGAGCTGTATAACACTTGAATTCGGACCCAAATAACCCAAAATACGATTTCTGGTCGCTGGCAGTCCCACGCGGCCCGCCTGGGCATGTCCAGGCGGGTCGCCTGACCCTCCTGATCAGCCTACAACTTTCATGTATTGACAGCAATGGTCCCTGAGCTTGTATGCGACGTTTCGGCTATTTTTCTCGACCCGTAAACCCCCAAACTTGGTTTCTAAGAACCTTAGGACTTTTACCAACATGGTAATGCCCTCGGATAACTTTGCGCTCAACCGAAAAGCCCTGAAATTCGACATTGACGCTTTTAGTCCCTTAAGTACGGTTTTGGCCATAACTTTCTCATACGTTGACGAAACTTCATGAAATTTTTACCACATATTCTAGTGAGTATATTTTAGCTATACAAAGCTTCGAGTCTGCCAAAAGTTCACTCAGAGGTATAAATTAAACATGTTGACACTTTTGGCCCCTATAGTTTACAATACTTCACTTTTGTGCAATTTCCGCGTCGTATGATCCATGAACCATCCGTTAAAGGTTATAAACATTATGTGGGGTTATCATAGAGCCTATTTATCCATTGTTGACACTTTGGACCCTTACGTTCCATAGTTTTCACTGTTTGTCACTTTTAGTCCCTCTAAAGTATGTTTTCACATAACGGAACCTTATGACACGTGTCAAGACATTATTGGACGAAATTTTTCGAGGTGTTACAGTCTAGATAAAAACAGAAACGAACAGCCCACTTTGGAGCCTATTTGGGGACATTCCAGGGACTTATTTACTGTGAAAAACCCATGGAAACGTAGATAAGGTCAATACAAGGTATTAGGAAAAAGAATCAAGTGAATCGGATAAGAACTGAGTGAGTTATGCTCATTTTCGTGAAGGGGTGTCAATCTGCTCGAACCCTTGCTTTCCGCTACGGTTTGGAGGATGTTTTGAGAGTTTTTAGTGTTGCAAAAGTGGTAGGGAGGCTGGTTATAAGTGGTATTTATAGGGGGAAGGATTAGGGTTTCAATGGGTTGGGCTTTGGAAGTGTTTAGAAGGGGTTACACCTTGAAACTAGCCCACAAAACCCAACTATATGGGGCTGAATTTTGCTGAATTGGGGTTGCCATACTTCTTTATTTTTTTTTTATTTTTAAAACATTATAATGAGTAATTTTGTTAATTAAGTTGTGTAATAATATGCAACAATGTTTCCCCTAACTTGTAACAAGGTGAAATATGAAATAAAACATGATTTAACTAGGTAAAAAGTGTAATGTACAAGTATGTAACATGTTTGTAAGTGACAAGTATATGTCACATATTAGATGATTAACCATTGTATAAATAAGCATATTATTAGGGGTTTTTAGGTATCAACAATATAAGGACAAGCATGGACATGCATCGTGAATAAGTATCGTATAAGTATGAATTACGAATAAGGATTCGATGTACAATGAATTCGAACATATGAACATGTATGAATATGTAGATGGTGAATTTAAAGAAATACGAATTTTATTTATGATCCAAGTCTCGGATTTTACAAGGAAAAGACGACTACAATAATACAAGATTTCCAAAAATAGCATTACAAGGCGGGCTTTCTAATTATGGAAAGTATGAAAATGCAGGGCGTTACAGTCTCCCCTTCTTTAGGAAATTTCGTCCCAAAATTTGTTCAAAAGGAAGACCTTGGAGAAAAAGCATTTTGGCTAAAAGAATCGAGACTTGGGAGTTTTGAAACGTTTAGAAAAGTACGAAATTTTGAAGAACGATAGGATAGGAATTTGTTTGACTAAAATGAGTTGAGGCGTTTAAGCATAGGTAAAACGTGTATGCGTGCGCATAGGCAAAGGAGTTTAAATAAGTTTGAATGTCCCAGAATGGAGAGGTATCTTTAAAATATGATATCCAAGAAGTATAACTTTCGTATAATGCGTTTAGTATTTTTGATGAAAAGTGTGGTAGTTTGCATGGGGAGTCTAAAGGATAGTATAAAAATCACATTTTCGTAAAAATTGTTTATTGAGAGTAACGAAAAGATTTGTTAAAGGTATACTAAGTACATTTACATAAGAATAAAGAATAGGAAGACGGTTTTAAAGGTAATGAGATAAGTTAGGATTTGAATGTTTAAACAAGCTTGATTGCGAACAGGGTTCATATGAAAGAAAGGATAATGGAGAATAATAGGAGTATGTGGTGAACAATTGACACTAAACGAATGCAAGTATATGAATGATATAAGTATTAGATAGTTGAAAGTAGCGTGTTAAAGATGAAGTCTCGTCATGGATAATCGGACAAAATGCATTTGTGAGTTGTTTAAAGCTTGTATTAGGTCTAAGAAGTCTGTAAAACACTGAATTTCTCATGGCACGTTTTACGAAAGTTTGGTAACATGGTGAAAACAATTATATATAGGAAGTACCAGCGGCGTATCCACCATGTTTTGACCATGTTACGCCCGTTTCGTCTTCGGTGTCATGTTACGTTCCGTGTCTTACCATACGCAGTAGCACACTCTATGGTTCTCATACGCCTATCACTATAATCCCGTGTGCACCCGCGATTATTTTGATTGTCGCATGATCTGCACAGCTTGTACTAGTTGTGTATGAATCCGGGTATACATAAAATATTTAGAATGTGCACATGTAAGAATGTAGTATGTAAACAAGTCCATGCTTAAGTATGTAGGGGACCCACGCAAGCAAATCTCTTGGATTACCCTCGCGTATAGGTACAAATGTATGAATCATGAGTATAGATGAAAGTATGAGCATAAGTTTAAGTATGAATACGCATGTATGTATGAGCATAAACATAAACGTGTAAGTAGTATGTGTATAAGTACAAGCATAAACGTATGAACATAGGTGTAGATATGAATAATAAATATTGCGTATATAGTGTACGTTGAGACATTGCGGATAAAAAAAGGTTAAGTATGTAGATACGAACGATATAAATGAAATTGTCGTGATGAAGCGACAAAAACGTGTATGATGATATGAATGTATAGTTGTTTAAACGAAACGTTGAGTTTATTGAATCAAATTTAGATTGAGCTTGGTTTAAAAGGTAGAATATAGTTTGCATATGTAAGAGGATATAAAGTACTTATTGGTCATGCATATCGTATTTTGTAATGAATGGAAATGCTACCTTTGTCTTAAAAGAGTTTACGAAATCCGAAGATGGTCGGTCCCCATGAAGTCTTCTTGCCCACATGTTTTGGAAAATAGGTGTCACACCCCCAAAATCCACCCTGCGGAGTATCACCGCTTGGGAGCGTGACTGACCAGGATCAAGCCACCAATCATATAGAATAATATATATAGTAAAACTAATTGCCATTAAACCAAACCAAATCCATATGAAAGGTTGTTGGTGCACTTGTGTCTGTACTTTGTCTGTATTTTGTAATGTATAAAACGATGTCTTTTGTCTGTTGTGTTTACGTCTTTTGTTATGTTGTTTATGTGTTGGAATGTGCGTTTGACCAAGTCAACCATCCTCCTGGTTTGACTTGGCCAAACAGTCAACACTTAGTGTGTAAAACTTGTATGCTTCGAAGGATGTCATCGAAGGATGGATTGTATCCTTCGATGACCTCGAAAGATGATCTTTCGATGGATACTTATGGACCTCGAAGGATATACCATCCTTCGAGGTATGTTTGGATCCTTCGATATCTTTCGATGGTAATTCTGGTCGATAGATGATCCTTCGACCAGAATGCCTGATCCTTCGTGCATGTCTGTCTGATATGGGTATATATATCCATGAGGGTTTTCACTTCACAGTTAGTTCTGGGCAGACACTTAGAAAGATATTGAGAGCATTTGTGAGTGAACCCAAGGTCTTGTAAGAGAGCATTTCAGTTTGGTCAAGGTCTGTAACCGTGTCCACTGAAATACAAGAGAAAACTTTGATACTTTGCTTGTCTACTCTTTCTCTTGTTACTTTGCTTTTCATCTAAACTACGGTTTGCACTCTAGCTTGGATTCCGCACTTGCTAGAGTGTTAAACATAACAAGGAATAGGTTTATCCTCAACCTCCGAGGGACCTACAAGTGGTATCAGAGCCGTGGCTCTTTTCCTTGTTAAAACCGGGTTTGTGCAAGACTTTGGTTGTGTTTGGACAAAAACTTTCTTGGTTTAGCACCCGTTTTTAGTGTGTTTCTTGCCTTTCTAACCATAAAAACGTGTTCTAAACTAACCGGGTGTGTTACGGGAAGGTTTGGGTAACTTAAAAATTCTGTTCAAAGAGGTTTGCTATTTTCCGGCCAATATTCCGGCTTAACTCCGGTTGCTTGGTTGTGGATAAGAAACTTCCTTTTTGGGCTTATTTTTGAAAGTCAAATCTGACTTGGTGAAAAGTTGGTGCAGAAACATCCCTTCTGCCGAAAGTTGGTTCACCAACCACATCACCTTTTCACCAACCAGTCGTCCTTTCTGTCAGTGTGTCAGACGTGTTCGAAAGATATCTTTCGAACTCGAAAGATCATCCTTCGATCAAGGAGATTCGATAGATAACCATCCTTCGAACATCTTTCGAAGTCAGTGTGTTGTCTTTCGAGTCAAGGAATCTTTTCGAAAGATACATCCTTCGAGTTACTGTTTCCCTTCGAAAGATAAGGATCCTTCGTGTAGGAGAATCTTTCGAAGTGATTGTTCGAAACTCAACAGTGATCCTTCGAACACTGTTGATCCTTCGAACAAGTGTCATCTTTCGAGCATCTTTCGAGTCTTATCTGTTTAGACTTAACAGTTTGTGATTTTCAGGTCCTTCGATCCTAGATCCTTCGACAGTTTGTTATCCTTCAATTTTTAACATAGTTTGTGAAAATCAATTTTTTTTTAAATTAATTTTCACCTAATATATTAAATATAAAATGGGAACAAACGGTCAATGGGATCCATCTGCGTGGACTACAACAACTTTGACTCCACAGTCATCATCTACGCAATCATCAACCACGCAATCTGCGCCAGAGTTCAACAAAACTGCATGGATGCAAGCTATTGCCCCAACTCAAGCTGCAATGATAACTGCAAATCAATGGGCATTGGTCACTAATCAAAGCAGCAGCATTCAAGCAATGATGCAGAACGATAGTGAAACTGGTACAAGCACAAAACCGCCAAAACTTAATCACATCAATGATTGGGGATGGTGGAAAGAAAGGCTGATAACTTATGTTCAGGGGCAAGGTCAAGATCTATGGATGTGTTTCTTTACTCCATTTGAAAACGAGTTGGAAGTTGCAGGATCAAATCCAGAAACTTACAGCACGATGTCTGATGATGATAAGAAGAAGTTTGAATTGGAAAAGAAAGCATTCATGATTCTCACGCAAGCTCTTCACAGAGACATATACCACCAGTTCGTTTACTGTACAACAACTAAAAGCTTGTGGGATATGCTTACATTGAGATGTGAAGGAAATGCTCAATCAAGGAAGATCAAGCAGGAGCTGCTAAAGAAAGAGTTTGAAGGTTTTACTTGCATGGAGAATGAAGGTCTAGCAGAGTTGTCTACAAGATTTCACCATCTGTTGAGTGAAATGTTTGCCTTCAGAGTCACTGCCACTCCACAAGAAATGGTGAAGAGATTTGCTGATGGCTTACCAGCAAAGTGGAGCAGTTATCTTGAGATCCTAAAGGAAAACGGTGTTCTGGACACAATCACCGTTTATGAGCTAATTCAGAAGTTGGAAAACAAAGATGTTGAAGAAAAGCTCAAGGCGAAAAGAACAATCACTCCTCAGAACCCAGAGATGTATTTTGGGATTGCAGGTGGTATTACTGGAGAAAAGCCAGCTTCTCAGCATGCTAAGCTTCAAACAGCGTTCATCTCCAACACCGGACCTACAACAGCAAATCAATTTGATCCTTCAACATACACAATGATGTATTCAAGACCAGATTCTTCTTCTCAACAACAACAACAACAGACAGCTCAACAATTCACACCACCGCCTTTCCTGGATCCTAACAGAGCTCAACAGCAACAGCCACAACAGCAGGGATTTTATGGAAGTTCTTCAAGCTTTCAAGCTACTTCTAATCCGAACACTGTCAGATTGGATACTTCCAATTTTTCAAAAGTCAGTGTTGAGATAGCCAAGGAACATATGGAGATGTTGAACACCTTGGTTAGCGCCTATTGTGGGTTGGTTGTGGGTCAGATTGGAAATATCAACCTAACCAACGAAGATTATCAGCAGGTTGATAAAGAAGAGTTTGAGATGATGGATATAAAGTGGGCTATTGCTAGTGCTATTCGTAGAGCTAAAGAGTTTATGGAGAGAACGGGGAGAACCAACTTGGAAAGCAACAACAACACCAAGTATGGTTTTGATAAAAATGTTGTCACCTGCTTCAACTGTGGTGAAAAGGGTCACTTCAAGCGGGAATGTCAGAAGCCACCCAAGCAAGGCAATCAGAATCCTTTCAGGAATCAGAGACAGCCTCAGCAGCAACAGAACAATTCTGACAGACAAATAGTTCCCGTGGGAGGAAATACATCTGGAACCACAAACTCTAATCCCCACAGAGGATTAGTTGTTCAAGCTGATGAGATTTGCAACTGGAATCTTCAGCTTGGTGAAGGAGGAAATGGTGGAACAGCATGTTATGCTAAGGTGGTTGAAAAGGTTGAAGAACCCGTGTCTGCTGGTGAATCTTCAGAAGATGAAGATAGCTCGGGTTATAGTGGAAGTATGGATGGGGAATCACTTGATGCTGGTGATTTATCAAGTGAGGCTTTAGATCTGGAGGTTAATGAGCTATTGGCTGATGCTGAAGCTTTATGCAAGAGAAGATCTATTCTTTGCCAGAAAGCTGCTGGAACTTCTGAGAAGCTTTCTCAATTTTTCTCTGAAGATGGATCTTTTTCTTTTCATACAGCCTTTATGGCTCATGTTGAAGGACAAACCTCTCAGGTATGTGATTCTAAACCTGACTCTATTTCTGCTGCTGTTGTATGTGCTAAATGTCTTGAATATGCAGAAAAGGAAAGTCTTTTTGAAATCACACACAAACACAATCAAGAATTGATTGTTGATCTTTCTAAAGCAACTGAGGCTAACTTGTTTTTAACAAGAAATGAAAAAGAGTTTAAAGCAACAATTGCGTCATTAAAACATGATGTTTCTGAACTTCAAAAGGCTGTTTTAAGAAAACAACATGCTAATAATAATTTGATTGACACAATTGAAAAACAAATGGTAGAGTTAGCTACAGCTAGATGTGAATGTGAAACAATCAAGCAGAAATTGGAAAGCTATTCCAATTCCCGCTATGTTTTGGATCACATTATTGATGTCCAAAGGAAAAAGGGGGATGCAAAATGTATTGGTTACAAATCATGCCCTCCCCCGATGAATCACAATTATTCCAAACTGCCTAATGACGAGGATATGCCCCGTTTTGAACCTACTGTGCCACTCGGTCTAGATGACTTTGCAGCAGGCCTCGGGTTCACAACTGGTACATCATCCTCGGGGCAATCTGAATCTGAGAATGTGAAAAATTCATCGTCTGTTAAGGAACAGAGTTCTCCGATTATTGAGGATGCTGATTCTTCGGACGATGAATCTGAAGAAAATGAGAAACCACAGTCTAACTCGGTTACACCAGACATTCCAATTGAGAATCACATCTTGTGTGATCCACCAGTGAAACCGAGTAAGGCTGAAACACCAAAGGCAATGAAGCCCAGTGTACCGAGCATTGAAAAGAATAACTTGTTGTATACGCTCAAGGGAGACAGCAAAATCTATTCTGACAGAGATTTTCCAATCAAAAATGTAAATCAAGATTTAATTGAGAAAATTTTTGAAGGACGAACTGATAAGTTTTTGGGAAACAAAGGTAACAAAGTGACGGTCACTCAATGTGAACCAATTCCGTGTGAGCTAATTAGAAAACAATACGGAAACCAAAAACTGCCAGTTGAGCGAAAACAACAAGTGAATTCTGGAAAGGGTAAGGGCCAGGTACAAGAAAAGAGGGCTCAAAACAAGAATGCTCAAGCACCAAAGGCTCAGCAGCCTAAGACTGAACAACCAAGGGTTCAACAACCTAAAGTTGAGCAGTCTAAGGCTCCTCAACCTAAGGCTGCACAACCTAAAATTCAACAATCTAAGGTTGAGCAACCTAAGGTTCAAAGGGTGCAAAACAAAAGAGCTCCAGCTAAGAAAAGAGAACAGAAAGTGAACTTTGTTGGATCAAAGGGTACGGACAAACTTGAAACATTTCAAAATAAATCTAACATTGATTTTGTAAAACAAGTTAGAATTTTAAAGAGAAATGATGAGAACAATTATACCCAACACACCAATGGATGTGACTTAGGTCCAAGCACATCTAGATCACAAAGTTCAGTATCTGGTTCTTCGTCTGGTCATCAACACGTTTCTCCGAGGTTTGTAGAGCGGAGAATGTGTTTTGAATGTGGAACAGTTGGGCACATTGTAAGATATTGCCCATACTTGCAAAAATTGAAAGGAAAAACAAGTGCTCCCCAAGAAACCAATTACCAAAAACAACCGGTTTCCCCGAAACAAGACCCACGTGTCTTGAAAGAAAGGGAAAGGAAGGTAAAACAAAAGAACAAAAGGGTAATTGAGAAGGCCTTAAAATCAGAGGTCAAGGATGAAAAACCTGTTCAAGCTAAATCTACAAATGTAAAACCAGTAAATACAAAAACAATTAAAACAAATACTGGTACATGACAACAAGCTTGGAAACAAAAACAGGTCACTAAATCAGGGGGAGCACCAGAGGTTTTATTTCCTAATCATCAAGTGATCGAGATCACTTTCCTTGATGATCAAGGACGACCCAAGTCAACAAAGGCTTGGGTCCCCCTCTCAAACTGATGTGTTAATTGCATGTGCAGGCGGCTCCAGGAGGAACTATCAATAGTCTTTGGATCGTTGATAGTGGGGCTTCCAGGCACATGACTGGCGACTATCGTCTTCTTTTCGATGTGCGAAGTATAAGAGGAGGATATGTTGCGTTTGCTGGAGACAAAGGAGGGTATATCACCGGCGAGGGAATGATCTCAAATGGAATTGTGAGTTTCGACAAAATCAATTATGTGCAACAGTTGGATCACAATCTCCTGAGTGTTTCTCAAATCTGCGACAAGAAGTTCACCGTGCATTTTGATGATGCCGGTTGTTATGTGCTGAAGCCAGGATTCAAGATTTCCGCTGAATGGATTCTCTTATCAGCACCAAGAGTTAATGATTTGTATGTCCTTGATATGAGCCAAGCAATAACTCAGTCAAAACAAGTTACTTGCTTTATTTCAAAAGCCACTGAAAAGGAGACGATCTCTTGGCACAGACGAATGGGTCATATTCACCTCAGAAAAATGAATCACCTAGTCAAAAACAACTTGGTGAGAGGTGTCAATGTGAAGAACTTTCAACTTCAAGATGTCTGTGTGCCATGTCAAAAGGGAAAGCAGACCAAGAAATCTCATCCATTGAAGAAGGTTAACACTGTCAACATGCCACTCGAGCGTTTGCATATGGACCTTTTCGGCCCAGTCAAACACAAGAGTGTGCACGGGGAAGTTTTCTGCTTGGTAGTTACTGATGACTATTCAAGATTTTCATGGGTTGACTTCATGGTCCACAAGAGCGAGACTCCAGAAATTCTGAAGAATTTGATCACCTTGTTAGAAAATCTGTATAATCTAAAGGTGAGGCGAATTCGAAGCGACAACGGTACCGAGTTCAAAAACAGGGTTATGGATGAGTTTTGCACTGTAAAAGGAATCCTTCATGAATACAGCTCTCGGTACACGCCACAACAAAACGGAGTCGCTGAAAGAAAGAACAGAACCTTAATTGAGACTGCAAGAACCATGTTGGTTGAGTCTCAGCTTCCAGTTCGATTCTGGACTGAAGCTGTTGCCTCGGCCTGCTACATGTCAAACAGGGTTCTCACAGTGAAAAGACATGGAAAAACGTGCTTCGAACTCCTACACAAGAAGACTCCTGACTTGGAATATCTAGAACCTTTTGGTGCACCATGTACCATGATTGAACCTGATGGGAAATTTGGTGCCAAAGCTATCGAAGGTTACTTCCTTGGGTATGCTACTCCTAATCTGCGAGTATGGAACCTGACTACCAAAAGGATTGAAGAATGGGGTGAAGTAAGAGTTCAAAGATATTCTAATCCTCCGAAGCCTTCTGGAGATCCATGGATGTTCGATTATGATGGTCTTTTCGACTCATTTAATCTGCCGACATTTGATGATGACAATGCAATTGCTCAAATGTTATCTGAAAGCGAGAATGCGACTGGCTCTCAGTTAGCTCGTCCAATCATTGTTGACTCACAAGCATCTTCTTCTGTCAACAATCTCGTTTCAAATGAGGTGTTTAATGATGCTGTCAATTACAATTTGTCATCGGAAGATGAGGAGTATGTTGATGCAAATGATGGTGAAGCACTGCGTCCGGTTCAAGGTACTTCAGAAGCAACGGATCCAGTGTCAGCGCAAATTATCCAAGAAGAAAATGCATCATCTTCTACAACTCACCAGCTTCAGAATGATATCGGGAATTTAAATATCACTAACTTGAGGTCAAATGTTGACGTTCCTCCAGTTACTGAAACCCGAATTCATAACATTCATCCTCAGCAGAATATTATAGGTGATGTTCTCAGTGGTGTAAGGACAAGGAATCAAATCAGAAACAACGAAAATGCTGGCTTGTATGCTGAGATACGAGAATCGTGACAACAAAATGATTGGTCTTTCGCCTGCTATGTTAGCCAAGAAGAGCCTAAATCTTGGAAGGAGGCATTGAAAGATGATTCCTGGGTGGAAGCCATGCAAGAAGAACTTCAGCAGTTCGAGAAGTTGGGCGTATGGAAATTGGTTGATAGGCCCGACAACTACAAGAAGATAGGAACTCGCTGGGTGTTTAAGTGCAAAAAGGACGACCGTGGGATTGTTGTCCGAAACAAAGCAAGGTTAGTGGTTCAAGGCTTCAGTCAGATTGAAGGTATTGACTACAATGAAGTGTATGCACCTGTTGCTCGTCTGGAGGCTATTAGAATCTTTCTAGCCTACGCATCCTTCAAGAAATTCAAGGTGTACCAGATGGATGTTAAAAGTGCTTTTCTACACGGAGTAGTCGAAGAGGAAGTATATGTCGAGCAACCACCGGGGTTTGAAGATCCATTACATCCTGACAGGGTTTTATTACTTAACAAGGCATTATATGGTCTTCATCAAGCACCTCGGGCTTGGTATGAAACGTTGTCTACCTACCTGCTGAGCAATGGTTTTAGACGGGGTTTGATCGACTGTACCCTCTTCATCAAAGAAAAAGGTGAAGATCTTCTGTTGGTACAAGTGTATGTCGATGATATTATCTTTGGTTCTACCGATGATAAGCTGTGCAAGGAATTTGAAAAGGTGATGCAAGATCGATTCGAGATGAGTGCGATGGGTGAAATGACGTTCTTCTTGGGTTTGCAAGTTAATCAGTCCGAATCTGGAATTTTTATTCATCAAACCAAGTACGTCGGAGACATCTTGAGCCGGTTCCAGATGTCCGATACGAAGCCAATTTCTACTCCTCTTCCGCAGAATCATGGGATTACTCCGGATGAAGAAGGGGATGCGGTGGATTCTTCACTTTATCGTGCTATGATTGGATCCTTAATGTATCTCACCGCTTCAAGACCCGACATTATGTATCCAACTTGTCTTCTCGCTAGGTATCAAGCGAATCCGAAGGTCTCTCACTATGCTGCTGTCAAAAGGATTTTTCGTTATCTGAAGAGTTACCCTGACACCAGGTTATGGTACCCTAAGGATGATAACTTCGATCTCAAAGCTTTCAGTGATTCTGATTTCGGCGGCTGCAAGAAAGATGGAAAATCAACTACAGCAGGATGTCAGTTCTTAGGCAATCGCCTAGTCACTTGGCAATGCAAGAAGCAGACATGTGTGGCTACGTCTACATGTGATGCAGAATACATTGCTGCGTCTAGTTGCTGCTCCCAGGTTCTATGGATCCAACAACAGATGCGGGACTACGGTTTTGAATTCCTAACTACTCCTATTTATGTTGATAATGAGGCTGCCTTACAGATCACCAGAAATCCTGTACAGCACTCGAAAACGAAGCACATCGATATTAAATATCACTTCATACGTGATTGTTTTGAAAAGAGACTTATCGATGTGGTTCATATTCATACCGACCACCAACGTGCCGACCTTTTTACCAAAGCATTTGATAAATCAAGATTTAATTATTTACTTTTGGTAAACGGCATTAAGGTGAAGCAAGAGTAACCGACATCAGGAAATCGTTTTTGTAAATATTTTTCTAAAATCCAAAAATCCAAAAATATTTTTCTTTTTCTTTATTTTTGAATTTTAGGGGGAGAAAGTTTCAAGAAAAATACAAAAACATTGAAAAACCACAAAAATACAAAAATATGTCCTTAATTTATTTACTTTCTGCATTTAAGGGGGAGAAAATTCAGAAAAACACAAAAACAATAGAAAAACAAAAATGAGTTTCTTGGTAATATAAGAGAAAGTGATATTACATCAGAGGTCGGTTGAAACATGTTTCCAGAAATCAAAAGAAAAAGAAAATGATAAGTAGCTCTACTAATGATGTACCGGTAGACTCACGATCATGTTAAAGTATGCAGGAGATATAAACTTAACAGACTGAAAACCGCGTGGGAACCGTTCATTGGCATATGGTCTTGGTACCAAAATTTCGTTTGATAGATTGCCGAGGTTCTGAGATATTCGGGGTTTATGCTGTTTATCATCTGGGTATCATGGTTGTTTCTATAAAAGACAAAGTCTAAGTTCTTCCATGATACCATACATACGTGTACATATCTCATACTGCATTCGACCTCAATAAGTGATAAACAATCACATGTCCATCAAAATAAGTGATAAAATATCACATTTATCCAGGAGTCAAGTTCGTCTCTCTGCTGTACGGAAGTACTGACCTGTTCACGGACTTGCTCCTGTGCCCTCATGCATCGAAAATCAAGTTCCTCATCAATAAGTGATTCTATCACATAGGGCTTGTTTTCAAATTCAAATAAGTGACTTGTTCACATTGTATATATATATACGTTAAAAATGGATGATAAATGGTATACTCCCCAGTAAGATGAACTCTCGTGCATACCTTGATACGGGAATGTGTCGTGAGTGGATGAACACCGGTCGGTAAGTATAAATCATACCTTAAACGTATCTCATTGTATTATGATTACACTTGATCGCTGAGTTTAAGTGGACAACAATATCGGTAATTGTGGTAGAATACTTATCCACCTCTGTAAAAGAATTTTAAAAGGAAATGTGTTTTGACAAAAGACCGCAAGCTGATATGATTCTCTTCGCCAGAAACTCGCAAAAATATTGTTGTGTTTGTACATATTTACTTACTGCTTTATTTACTGCTTTATTTTTTAAACAGTTTTTGTCGTTTGGTGCATATCAGCACGACATTAGCGGTGATGTCGTTTGATAACATTCAAAGGATTTTAAAATTGTTGCCTTTTATTTTATCAAATCACAAAATCCAAAAAGATTTTCAATTTAACTTTATTTTTGATTGAATGATGTTGGTGCTCGATCCGATACCTGACAAGCCGAAATACTTCATAAAATTAACCTTGCAGAACTTCATAACAGACAACTTTTCAAAATGGTCATTTCTGAAAAACCTCCAAAATTTGAAGGGTTTAAATTGAAATTCCCAAAAATCCAAGTGTTGGTGGAAATCTGATCCTTCGAGGAAGCAATGGCCCTCGAAAGATCAGATGGTCAAGAAAGTCAATGAAAGTCAACTGTTTAGGTCGAAAGATACTTTGGTCAACGAAGGATTTGACCAGTTGATCCTTCGAGTTGACCAGACCCTTTGAAAGATGATTTAGATCGAAGGATATCTTTCGAAGGATTCCAAAATATCTGGTATCCTTCGATCCAGATCCTTCAAATATCTGGATCCTTCGAGCCACATATGGATCTTTCGAGATAAAGATCATCCTTCGAGACAACTATTCATCTTTCGAATGGTCTTGAGTCCTTCGAGGCAGTTGGACTTTCGAGGTCAGGGTATAAAAGGGTCTTCTTCTTCATTCATCACTTATCAGTTTCAAAAATCTCTCAAAAACCTCTCATCTTATCGAACCTCTGCCCAAATTTTCAAAATTTGTTATAGTTTCAGGATTTCATTAACACATTCGGTAGGATGATCATTATCATTTTAACTACAAATGATTCAAGCATAAACATAATCTTGTTCTTCTATTTTTCAAATCTTATTAACTAGAATAGGATAATCTGAGTATGTGGTGTATGAATCAGTGATAGTTTTGATGATAATGCGATGATCTTGTGTCTGTTTGTGTGTGTCAGTGTTGATTTGAATCTTGATGACAGAGATATTTGGTTTGGGTTAAACAGGGGATGTTAGGGTTTATGGTAAAATTGATGCATGTGTTCTTGTTCAATAGCATGTGTGGGTGTTTATGTCCGGTTTGGTCAAAATGTTAATGGTATAAAATGGTTGTAGTGTTGTGTTGTCTGATATAATGAACACTTGAATCCTGGAAATTACCTGAAACTGTCACCGGAAAAACACTTAAAATCTACCGGAAAAACTTGTCGATGAACAGTTGCCGGAACGGAAGATGATGACTCATCACCTCGATAGATGTGCTAAACAACATCCTTCGAGGTGAATCTCGAAAGATGGTAGATATCTCGAAACATCATCCTTCGATTGATCAGCCTTCGAAAGATCAAGATATCTTTCAAAGTTTCTTGATTATTCGAAAGATGATCCTTCGATAAGGTTGACATCTTTCAAGATAAGTAACATCTTTCGAGCTTAGTCAACATCTTTCGAACTGGTTACCATCCTTCGAACCATCTGTCATCTTTCTCACAGATTGCCATCTTTCGTGCTTTGATTAAATCCTTCGATGGATAATTTGATCCTTCGAAGAGTTCAACACTTAGAATTTTTCAAGAAATTGAAAATTTTCTAAGTGTGGAATTCCAATGTTGAGTGTTTGACCTGTTTCTTATTACGTGTCAATGTGATGTGCAGAAATGGCACCGAAAGTGAAAAAGGAGCGGGCAAAGCCAACAAAGAAGGAGAAATCGGAAGTTGAGGCTATGTCTGAATCTAGACATAATATGGCTGCATATTTACAACCGGTAGGCAGTATCAGTCCGGAGTTCACTGGCATCATGGAGTACCTTCACCGCTCGCGCATCAATTATGCTATCACAACGCAATACATTGCCTATCAGTCGCACATCAAGGCATTCTGGAGTTCTGCTGGGATTGAAACGGTAGATAATACGGAAGTGATCAGGGCTACTGTTGCTGAAAAACCTGTCGTTATTACTAAAAACACTATCAGAGAACGTCTACGACTTGGAGATCAACCGGAAGATCCTACTTCTATAGATCTACAATGTCAACGGGGGTTACTGATGAGGATTAAGTACAGCGAAAATGTTTTGGCTAATGAAATCAACAAGAAGTATATGCCACTTCGGTATAAGTTCTTGCTGCATATTCTTATCCATTGCCTGAGCAACAAGCGTTCTGGGTATGACTTGTCACCGATCGATTTGACTGGATTGTTTACAGCGTTGATTCTGAACAAGCCGTTTAACATATCTCGCTATATCTTCGACAACCTAAAGGAAAACGCTCGAAGGCCACTTCCGTCTGCAACACAGCGAACATCCACCAAGTTGTGGTTATATCCCAGGTTTCTGCAGATGATGATAGATGATCAGATTCCTGATCTTGCTAAAGCCGAGGCAGATGTTCTTCCTGTGAATCCGATGATCGAACGCACTCTGCTGATATTCAAGTCTATGGCCGCCTATAAGGAATCGGACCCAATTAGGAAACTGATTGGTCATCTTAATATTCCTAACTATGAGGCACCGCAACACCACAAATGGCGACATGACGCAAGTGATTCTGACGATGAAGAACCAAGGTTGATTGCTTTGGCTGACACTCAGCTTGGAGCTAAACATGGAATCAAGGCAACTAGAAGGTCTGCTGGCAGTTCTAGTGCTGCAGCACAAGTTGAGGTTGACGTAAATGTTGCTGCTGAAGAGGTTCAGGAAATGTCTGTAGATCCTGATGTTTGTGTTAGTACTGGTGGTGATGGTGGTGCTGTAGTTGTTGAAACGGGTGGTAGTGCTGGTGGTACTGGTGGTGATGCTGGTCAGTCTGGTACTGTTGCGACTGACAAGGGAAAAGGCAAGATAGATGAGGCGAGGAAGATAGTTGATGAAAGCAGTTCATCTTCTGAAGAGGAAGGAGGTTCTGATGATGGTGGTTCTTCGTCTGAGGATGATAATCCTCCTCCTCCAGGGATGATGAAAGTCTTTGATAAACGCGGGAACCCTCGATTTGTGCGTATCAAGAAGACGGGTGATTCTGGAGACTCTGACAGGGATGAGGATTATGTCCTTACTTCTCCGGGTTTTATCAGAAAGAGGAAAGCTAAACGACAAGGTACTCGTGCGTCAAAGAAAGCTGCTGGTGATTCCTCTGTTCCTGTCTCTGTCCAGCCTTCATCTGCTCCTGAGCAGCAGGTTCCTTCCTCTGGTGATCAATTTACTGAAAAAGAGACGCTGGAGTTAATGTCTTCTCCTCAGAGGTCTTCTGGGACACGACAGGTGACTGTTGATCAACAGCCACCTGAAACTCCCACCTCAGGTACACATGCTCGACCCCCTCTCACTATTACTGGTCCTACAGGTGCCTCGGGTCAGGCTGGTCAGTCTGGGTCTTCAAGACCTGAGCCTTCAAGGCCAACTCTGGCAGAAACCTTGTCTGGATTTTCTGAAGCTGACAAGATACAATTCCTGATTGAACAAGTCAGTGAATTGGGATCTATAGTTGGTCGACACACAAGAACTATTGAAGAATATCGTGTCCAGCGTAAACAGGATGCAATGGCACACAATCATCTGTGTAAAATTGTTGAAGCTCAGAATATTAAGATCAAGGAACAGGCTGATGAAATCGAAAGGTTAAAAGAGGCAAACAGGGCACGAGATAGGGAGGTGGAAATTATGAAGAGGCATAGTACTAACTTGGAGACTCAGGCGAAGGCGTTAAGGGAAAAGGTTAGTAGTCGTGATGATAGACTGATGGAAGCCTTCAAACCCATGTATACAAACTTCAATAAGGTTCATTCGAGGGTTGGTACATTGTGGAATGAAAGGTGCAAAACCTTAGGGATAGTTCCCTCAAGACGTGAGGATGATCAGGATGATGATGCTGCTAATCCAGATCAAACAACTGCCTCAGGCTCCGGTGCAACTGCATCCGGTGCTGCAGGCGGATCTGGTACTCCTCAAGATACTCCGTCTGCTCCTCCTACAGCTTCTACAGGCCCAACTGAGCAGACTGAAACACAGGAAATGTCTGTAGGCCCTGAACAGATTAGCCTGGAACCGGAAACATTTACTACAGATCTCCCTGAATCTTCAAGTGCCCAGAAACATCATCCTGTGACGGGTAAACTGCTGGAAGAGGGAGAGTTTATTTCTGAGATGACTGATGAACAGATTTCGATTTTGACTGATTTGGATGAAGTTGCTGTGTGTATGATTGATGCTACTCCGCTGGTACAGGATCAAACTGATTTCTCCTCAATTGAAGAAATCTTCATCAGTTCTGATCCTGAACGTCCTGTGTATGTTGGAAAGGACAATGCGGAGGTGAATGCCCTTGATGATGACTTTGTTGCTGAAAAGACTGCAGAGTTCGCCAATCTTTCTTCTGATTCGCCATCAGCTCAGGAAAGCCGTGAGAAAACAGTTAATGAATGGCGAGCGGATTTCCTTGCTAGGAATCCTCCTCCGCTCGCTCCGTTGGAACAGGCTAACTATATGATGCTGGAGAAAAATCAGGCTCGGGGTCGCATCATTAGCTGGATGTTTGTCAAAGATCTTCACTGCATGGTCGTGAAAAGAGAAACGGGTCTTCAGTATTTCAGAACTCTCCTTAGTATTCTCACAATTCCATATTATGATGTTGCAGTGTTGGCCCAACTAGATGTGATCAATCGAGCTAAAGAACAGATGGTGGATCTATTCGCTAAGAAAATCAGGTTAGAAAGGAGATTGGGTTGGAAGGATCCTCTGTACAAGCCTCAGTTTCCAAGATACGAGCAGATCAGGTTCACACTTGATCCAGAGACAAACACAGCTCGTTATCGTTTGGTATACGATCCTCCCAAGGTGATGAAGAAGATTCCGTTACTGAAGATGAAGACCGACTTTCTTGAAAACTTCCGTTGCTGGGTTTACGATGCTGATACTGGAGAAGCGGTGATCCTCTTCAGGGATAATCAAGAGAACTTCAGGATAATAGATCCGATGTGGATTACAAATATGTCCAGATCGGATATTATTGTTTTGAAAGATCATGAGATAAACTACTTAGTTCAGGATCGAGATCAAGCTATGAAGTTTCAAAGGATGGCCCGATATTGCTTCAATCTGCTGGTCAACGCAGGAAGTGCATGGTCATCACATCATTTGACCGTGGAAAGGACGTCCGAGACTTAAGACACGAAGACCAAGACAAAGCTATAGCCAAGGGGGAGTTTGTTGGTGCACTTGTGTCTGTACTTTGTCTGTATTTTGTAATGTATAAAACGATGTCTTTTGTCTGTTGTGTTTACGTCTTTTGTTATGTTGTTTATGTGTTGGAATGTGTGTTTGACCAAGTCAACCATCCTCCTGGTTTGACTTGGCCAAACAGTCAACACTTAGTGTGTAAAACTTGTATGCTTCGAAGGATGTCATCGAAGGATGGATTGTATCCTTCGATGACCTCGAAAGATGATCTTTCGATGGATACTTATGGACCTCGAAGGATATACCATCCTTCGAGGTATGTTTGGATCCTTCGATATCTTTCGATGGTAATTCTGGTCGATAGATGATCCTTCGACCATAATGCCTGATCCTTCGTGCATGTCTGTCTGATATGGGTATATATATCCATGAGGGTTTTCACTTCACAGTTAGTTCTGGGCAGACACTTAGAAAGATATTGAGAGCATTTGTGAGTGAACCCAAGGTCTTGTAAGAGAGCATTTCAGTTTGGTCAAGGTCTGTAACCGTGTCCACTGAAATACAAGAGAAAACTTTGATACTTTGCTTGTCTACTCTTTCTCTTGTTACTTTGCTTTTCATCTAAACTACGGTTTGCACTCTAGCTTGGATTCCGCACTTGCTAGAGTGTTAAACATAACAAGGAATAGGTTTATCCTCAACCTCCGAGGGACCTACAAAGGTGTTCCAAAACATAAGTAAGTTATCATTGTTTAGCGGAAGCGTATAAATAAAACCCATCATAATAAAGTATCAATGTCATAAGTGTTTAACAAGACAATCACGATCCAAGCCCACAACGACCAGCTCCTCCCTGTGCAAGCTCCATGTATCTAACGACCTGCAAGGCATGTAACAGAGGATCAACAACTAGTTGAGCGAGTTCACAGAAAGTAATTGCGTAATAGTATATTCGGTTGTAACATGTGGCTCTACTGGGCCGATAGTACGTTCTACTGGTGGCGGCTTCCCATGTTGTATAACCACTAGACTATTCGTAACCATAAGTGTTCTACATATCTCGAGAACAGTAATACGTACAAGTTTACGTAGGTTTTACGTAAGTATCCTTCACAACCGAGGATAGGGGTACGCGGGGGTTTACGTAGGTTTTACGTAAGTGCCTGACACAACCGAGGCAGTAGTGAGTATAAGTTCACGTAGGTTTTACGTGAGTGTCCTTCCCAACCTGAGGACAGTGAGTAGCATAAGTATACGTAGGTTTTACGTATGTGTCCTGCACAACCGAGGACGATGGTATGGTAGTCTAGTAACAGTGTATGTAGGAATCTATTCAATCTCATTCCTTCAATCCCATTCCCAAGCCCTGGGAATCCCATGCCTTAGTAAGAGTGTGAACTCACCTTGGTTTGCTCGGTAAGATTTGTTACTTGTTATTCAGTTGAATGAACACGTCCTAAAAGGGTTACCGATAACAGTCAGTTCTACACGCACATGTACCACACCTTTCACGCACAATTAATTCACATATTCAGTGTTCACATAAAGCATACTCATCGCACATGTAACGCACACATATAGTTCATGTTGTGACCATTAATCTATTTACCTAGTGCCCTCGAATAATAGCATAAAATGTAACAGCTGAATCTCACTTCATACATACATTCATAGTTTATTTGCAAACATTTCAAGCCCAACTATTAACCAGGTACGGCCCAAGGAATGCCAGCCCGTGAAAGAAAACCCAAACAACAGTCCACTAGGCTTGGTTTGTGCGAGGGCCCCTTATTCGAGCAGCCCACTCACATGCTCAGCCCATCATTTGTGCGACCTATCAGGGTGTGTCCGTTACTTATCAAATGTTGATCCATACAAGCCTATGACGTTAATGTATGGATCTGAAAGTCAGTTATCTTATGTGGAATTATCTAAACACTCAAACATGGCCGACAAGTGTTACAACATTTAAGTTATTATTGGACCACTTATATTGATAAATGAACTAGAAAATTATTGGGGCCAGACAAAGTGTAATCACGTGGTTGTCATTATATTATCATAATACAATCGGTTAGTGGGCACAAGATTTGAAACACCAAAATTGTCAACCCTAGCCATCATCACCAATAAACCAAACACATGAATGTTCTACTCATATATAAATACATACATGCAGACATATAAAGATCTATCAAGAATCATGCTGTACAAGAATGTATGTAAATTATCATATCAATGTGGCCGACAATGTTAAGTATGGGCATGTTGTGATTGGACCAAAATATGCCACCATGTGAATTATCAAATCACTAACAATCATTATCCTACAAATCGGCAGCATGTAAACAAACAATTAACAATCACATGCTACTGACAAACCCTCATGCAAGCAAGAACTAAATAGCCGACCTCATGATTCCTTTTTCTAACTTTGGCTGCACATTCTAGACATATTAAAACAATAAAGACATTACTAACCGAACTGGTGAGATTGTGGATGGAGTGGGGGCCTGCCGTCGCCAATCACAGGGGGGATAGGGTTTGCCAAAGGGTTGTGGGATCATGTGTTTATCCTATGTAACTAATAGATATGGCAGGTGACTCGATTTGGGCTTGTGACCACACAAAAGGCCCGAAACAATAATGCTAAACACATAAACATCGGCCCACTATGACTACAAAGTAACCGACCCCAATTCCTTAATTCTAATACAATGTAGACGATGTGCGGAAAACAGATCGTACTGGGCCTAAGGTCCATTTGATTTCGCCAAGGTGTGGGTGACGAAAACACCCTAGTGTTTTCATCCAGCAATGTTTTCGTGAGGTGGGGTGTTTTCGGCTAGGGAATGATTTCGTGGATTCCTTGTTTGTTGTTTTTAATATCCACGAACACAATATTAATACAATACACTATTATTTATACACATTACAACAATATGTTAAATACACTTAATGCACACAATATATATCATATCAATCAAACACGGTTTAACATATTAGAAAGGTGTATCGTTGTGAAACAAACAAGTCGTGTAAGTAAACAACTAAAACAATTCGCACTAAATTATTGCGGAGATGGAAATCATGGAAACTCGAGTTGTCACAGTAGGTGTAGGAAAAGGTCTTCGAAAAAGTAAGTTCGTTTCATCAAAACAAGAAATTTTGGAGTTTTTGTGAATACGTTGATCCTTGGAAAAGGGATTTATCAAAGGTCTTAGTGTTCATTTTAAAGGGTTTTGACAAATGGTTCGTTGATGTTGGAAATATTCTTTGGTAAAACGATCTCATAATATCTATAAGATCCTATAAGTAATTGAGAAAGGTTGGTTTGGTTTCAATTAAGAATGGAAGTCTCTAGTATGACGATATAATGTGAGCAAGTTTTAGTGATTAAGTCGAATATGAAGTTCATGGGCAAGAGTTTCGTTGGACCGAGTTACTTGATAGGTAGCATTTCGTATGGTTTTGGAGTTCGAGTAATAAGACGTTTTAAGACATGATTAAGAATCTCGTGTATATGAGTTGAGTGAAAATAGATTGTAGAATAAGAAGTACGTTTGATAAAACAATGTATTTTGAAATCGGTATGAGTGGGTATTTTGAATAATGGTAAACAATTTGGGTATAAAATATGATCGAGTTTGCATAATAAGATATTTTGAAGAGACGTTTTGGTAACGATCACCTAGGTAAGGGAATCACCCCTAACTCGTTGGTGATGTCGTCTTTTTTTTTAAGAAAAGGGGAGTAGAGTTAATCGTCAAGGTAAGGAAATCACTCCAATCTTAATGATATGTCTCCAGTCGTCGTTACAAGGAATACGAATTTAAATTATATGAAATCATGCATATATATAAATGTATGGAAAAGGTTCGATATGTTGTGTGTGTGAAAAAAAGAAATCGAAAGTAAACTCGAGTTTGAAAGATTGCATCGTATAAATAAATAATAGAAACACATGTTTGATCAAAATTTGGATGGTTCCAAAACGGAACTTTGACTAACCAAAGTGGTCGAAAAGTCTTTTGAATTTGAGGAGCATGCTTTGGCCTAATAGATAAAATACTCTCGCCGACAAGTCGGTTAACGGTATTTACCCTTCCGGTTACTACATGTCCCAAATCAATCGGAATTTCGAGACTTGGCGGGATTTAAAAAAATTTCAAGGAGTGGAACTAGTCGCCAAGGTGCGGGTTTCACCCCTAACTTAACGATTTCGTATCCTAAGTGTGGTTGGTACTCGTCGGGTCAAAATTTAGTTTCGACATGTTGACAAGGGTCCACTAGAATTTGAAATTTGAGATTTACCATTAAGATGTGGATTTCACTCCTAGCTTAATGGCGATATCTCGTGTAAAAAGAAGAATAGATAGATTGAGAGTCGTTCACCAAATTGTGGGTTTCACGCCTATTTTGGTGAATTCGTCTCATTTGTATAATGCGAGTGTTTACGGATTTAGAATAGTCGAGTAAAATGCATGAGTGAAAGAGTATGTTAAAGGAATAAACAAACAAATTTAAACGCACAATGAAGCATATTAAGAATAGCACATAATGAATGGGACAATAAAACATGTATTAGCACATAATAAAGCAAATATAGCATGCCAAGTGTTAACACATAAGCGACATATATGCTTAAAAGATAAAAAAGGAATAAATAAGAACAAATAAGGTAGCATGCAAGTAGTTTCAAGCAAAACATAAGAATAAAGCTCTAAAACTATAGACTAGGCTAAAGCATTCCTACTTTCCCTAATTCCCTATAGTTATGGCTCTGATACCAATCTGTCACACCCCAACCAATGGCGGAAACATCGGGATGAGACGAAGTGTGAAGATTGCTCGAGACATCATAACGCTAATAATTGTGACAAGTATTTAAATAATCCGATTTCATTTCATAAGATAAATTGTCAACATTACAAGAAATTCAAAATACAACAAGTTCCAAAAGTAATACATAACAACATAAGCAAAATTGATACAACATATTAAACCTAAACGTCTATATGTGTATCTAGGCATCAACGCTACTTCTTTTCATAGCATCGTCATCATCAACCTGTAACATGTTTAAAAATACAATTCAATGCAAAAGCAAAGGCGAGTATACAAGTTTGATACATACATAGCAAGAGATAAGTTTTAAACAATTCCTCATAGCAAGCATGTGGTTCAAGATAAACATCTAAACATGGTATGTGTCTAACATATCAAACCAAGGAAACGCAATATGCTCATGACATAACCGAAGATAAAGAGGCGGGTCGTTAATCCTATAGCGCTACATATGTCACGGTTTGGCTCGTACGAAGTTAATGATAAATTCAACACATAAGATTAATCCAAGTTTAAAGCATCAAGCCATCACGTATACAAGCATGTTATAGGAATGTTCATGTGTTTAAGCAAAATATTCATGTGTAAGTTTGTTGATAGATAAAACATGTTACACCCCAAAAGTGATAAAAGTAAAAGGGGGAATACGAGTATACTCACAAAGTTTGCATATGCTTTCCAATTATCCAATTATTGACGAGTTGATGAGGTTAGAAGATTGAATGTGTAGGGTTAAAGTTCAAGTATGCTTATAGTCGAGATTCGGTATTTAAAACAACATAAAAGTAAGATATGAGAATAGCATGTGAAAATAATCATCTTCAACACTTAACACTTGTATGACACTTGGTAACCACAAGGGTTATGATAATGTTTTCATGAGTTGAACACCCATAAGAATCACAACAAGGTTTAGGTCTTAGGTGATGTTCTACTACTTTAACATATAAACATAAGTTCAACATCAAAGGTTCGAATGAGTGTGTATATATATATCTAGGTTAAGTACTACATATTATTTAGTCCAATAATTCAAGTAGGAGGTAGAAGATTAGGATCTTCATTTAGGCACCTCGTGTTATCATAGATGTCATGTATGGGGTAGGAAGAACATGCTTCCATTTAGGAACCCCTTGAATGTTCACCACTTCACTTGATGTAAAAACAACCAAGGAGGGTCACGAACTAGGTTTAGCACAATAACATAAACAACCTAACTATAGAGAAATCATCAAATCATGTGAGGATTGTATGTACGACAACCCAAGTTGTTCCATAATCACTCATTCATCAAGATCTAAGCTTGACATGATTTGTGGGTTAAATACCCTAACAAAACAGAAAGTATTTGAGGTTTTAACCTCTGATTTATAGTGTCTCAACCTTGTTTTTAAGCTTAACCAACCATAAGTGAGGTTGTAAGCATTAGGACATAGGTGTGAGATGTGTTAGACACAAGTTGGATGAGTTTAACAAAGTTTAGATAAAAACAGAAACGAACAGCCCACTTTGGAGCCTATTTGGGGACATTCCAGGGACTTATTTACTGTGAAAAACCCATGGAAACGTAGATAAGGTCAATACAAAGTAGTAGGAAAAAGAATCGAGTGAATCGGATAAGAATTGAGTGAGTTATGCTCATTTTCGTGAAGGGGTGTCAATCTGCTCGAACCCTTGCTTTCAGCTACGGTTTGGAGGATGTTTTGAGAGTTTTTAGTGTTGCAAAAGTGGTAGGGAGGCTGGTTATAAGTGGTATTTATAGGGGGAAGGATTAGGGTTTCAATGGGTTGGGCTTTGGAAGTGTTTAGAAGGGGTTACACCTTGAAACTAGCCCACAAAACCCAACTATATGGGGCTGAATTTTGCTGAATTGGGGCTGCCATATTTCTTTATTTTTTTTTAAACATTATAATGAATAATTTTGTTAATTAAGTTGTGTAATAATATGCAACAATGTTTCCCCTAACTTGTAACAAGGTGAAATATGAAATAAAACATGATTTAACTAGGTAAAAAGTGTAATGTACAAGTATGTAACATGTTTGTAAGTGACAAGTATATGTCACATATTAGATGATTAACCGTTGTATAAATAAGCATATTATTAGGGGTTTTTAGGTATCAACAATATAAGGACAAGCATGGACATGCATCGTGAATAAGTATCGTATAAGTATGAATTACGAATAAGGATTCGATGTACAATGAATTCGAACGTATGAACATGTATGAATATGTAGATGGTGAATTTAAAGAAATACGAATTTTATTTATGATCTAAGTCTCGGATTTTACAACGAAAAGACGACTACAATAATACAAGATTTCCAAAAATAGCATTACAAGGCGGGCTTTCTAATTATGGAAAGTATGAAAAAGCAGGGCGTTACAATGTCGTCTATATAGACTTCCATAGTGTGTCCAATTTGTTTCTTGAACATCATGTTGACTAGCCTTTGATAAGTAGCACCTGCATTTCTTAGTCCAAATGGCATAGCAATATAACAATATATACCGGTGGGGGTCATAAAGGGCGTATCCTCTTGATCAGATGGTTCCATCTGAATTTGTTGGAATCCAGATGAAGCATCCATAAAAGTTAACAGTTCATGACCCGCGGTAGCATCCACCATGGAGTCAATGTGGGGTAATGGGAAAGGATCCTTGGGACATGCCTTGTTTAAATCAGTAAAGTCGACACATACCCTCCACTTTCCATTTTTCTTTTGAACAACAACCACATTGGCTAACCATCTTGGATACTTAACCTCCCTTATCATACCTGCTCAGAGTAGTTTATCTACCTCTTCCTGGATAATAGCATTCCTCTTAGGTGCAAACTTCCTCCTTTTTTGATGAACTGGCTTGAATGACCTGTCAATGCCAAGTTTATGAGTTATTACATCCTTAGATATACCTGTCATATCCTCATGTTTCCAGGCAAAGGTGGTCTTTCTTCTTTTAAGGAAGGATATCAGTTCCTGTTCAATGTCGCTAAGGATCCCTGATCCTATGAAGATCTTGGATTCAGGATCCTCAGGATCCATGAGGATTTCTTTTACATCCTGTTCTCTGGCCTCCAAGACATCCCTTGGAGGATACTTTAATTGCTATTTCTCTGTAGGCTTAGAGGCTGATTTCATTGATGAAGTGTAGCAGTTCTTAGCCTCTTGCTGATCACTTTCAATTTTTATCACTCCCCACGGACTAGGAAGCTTTACACATTGATGATAATTGGATGGGACTGCCTTCATGTGATATATCCAAGGCCTACCAAGGATAACGTTACAACAGGATAAGTAATCTATAACACAAAATTTTTGAAAAGAATGTAATCCTTCAATATAGATTGGGAGTTTGATGTCCCCCAGAGTATTCTTGGTCTCCCCACTGAATCCCACAAGCACTGAAGATCTTGGTATAATGTCGGATTCAGGAATATTCATCTTTTTAAGGACTTCAAGCTGGATGATGTTCACAGAGCTTCCTCCACCTACATGGATCCTGCGAACAAAATGGTTAGAAATAAAAAGAGTAATAATGAGCCCGTCATGATGAGGATCCTGGATGTCAACACGATCATCCTCATCAAAAGTTATGACTTTGCCCTTGGTAACACTGGATGTTCGAACGGGTCTGTCTCCATTATCCATCTTAGTTTCTTTGGCATGTCTTTTGGCTGCTGAAAAGGAAGTACCACAAATGTCTGAGCCTCCAGATATGAAGTTTATAACTTGTGCATCTGCTGGAGGAGCGAGGAGCTGGAGCTTTTTCAGGGATCCTTTCAGGATCCTGGGTTCTCGACTTCTTTCGTCCCAAAAGTTCCTTTAAGTGCCCCTTGCTTAACAAGTAACCAATTTCCTTTCTTAGTGCGATACACTCTTCAGTGAGATGCCCAAAATCCTCGTGATAAGCACACCACTTGGATTTATCCTTTGTAGCAGCTGGTTTATCACTTTTTCTCGGCCATCTTGCTTTCTCACCTAGATCCTGCATCGCAAGAATCAGTTCATTGTTATCAACAGAAAAACAGTATTCAGAGATTGGAGGATAATCCTCATCATCCTCTTCCTGTTCCACTGCATGCACATTCTGGTTATCAGATTTATTGTAGGATATGAACTTGTTGCTCTTGAAAGAGGATCCTTGTTTTTCCTGTTTTGAGGATCCTGCTAGTCTTTCCTGGATCCTTATGTCATCCTCTAACCGGATGAACCTAAGGGCCCTGATTCTCACTTCATCGAGATTCCTGCAAGGTGTCATAACAAGATCATCATAGAATATTGAATCCCTAAGCAATCCCATTTTAAAGGCTTCTACAGCCGTAGCTATATCCAAGTTAGGGATGTCTAAGGATTCTTTACTAAACTTAGTGATGTAATCTCTAAGTGATTCATTTTGACCCTGTGTTATCCTATACAAATCACTAGTTAATCGTTCAAACTTTCTACTACAAGAAAATTGATTATTAAACAAGTTAACTAGATTAGCAAATGAAGTAATAGAGTAGGGGGAAGACTTAGCAGCCATTTAAGAGCTGATCCTGTGAGGGTGGATCCAAATCCCTTGCATAGACATGCTTCCTTTAACCTTTCTGGGATGGGGTTAATCTCCATCCTTTCCCTGTATTGAGCTATATGTTCTTCAGGGTCTATGGAGCCATCATATAACTTCATGCTTGGTATCTGGAACCTCTTGGGTATCTCAGCATCACATATAGGTGGTGCAAAACGAGATATCTTATGGCTCCCATCTGCAATTTCAGGGATAGGCTTAACTACCCCTGGAACACTGGATATCATATCCTTGAGCTTTTGTAACTCCCTAGCCATAGCTTGATTGATACCTGTATCCTGCACAAGGCCATGGTTAGTGGTATAAGAATTATTGAAAGTGTTACCTCCTGGTGGATTCAAGCCTGGAATCCCGGATGTGTATCCATATTGTCGAGGCTCTGGTACGATCGAAGGACCAGAAGAAGCAATGGTTTGCATTGGGATGAAGTCTCCTTGATGGACATCAGAACTTCCAGGTTGCAAACTTCTTAAGGATCCTAGATCCTGTGGAACATTGGATCCTTGATGCACTGTGGATGGGGGTCTCGGAGGATAATCCATGGATCCGAAAACCTGTGAAGATCCTTGAGGCTGAAAGGAGGATCCTTGAACCTGAAAGGATCCTTGAACCTGAGAGGATCCATGAACCTGGGAGGATCCTTGAACCTGGGAGGATCCTTGGACCTGAGAGGATCCATGAACCTGGGAGGATCCTTGTACCTGAGAGGATCCTTGAATCTGGTGCGTCCCTATGTACCCTCCTAAGCTTACAAAGGATCCTTGATGCTGAGAGAAGGATCCTGCTGGTTGAAAATAGGATCCTAAAGCCTGAGACGTTGCTGAGGATCCGTAGTGCATTCCTCTTGTTCCACCCAAGTATTGGACATCTGGAGCTGCAGAGTGCTGAGAAGTTATGACCGGAGTGTCAAAATTCAGTGATCTAGGCATCAATGGAGAATGATCCTCCACTGATCTTTTCTGTCTCTTGATTTCACCAATCTCCCTGAGGATCTTTTCATTGGTCTTGTCCTGCTCTTGTATGTGATCCCTCATCTGCAAAATCAAAGTAAAAAGGTCACCAGTAGTAGGATTAGAAGAAACAGAAGAAGTTGGTGGTTTTGAGAAAATGGGAGTCGGTCTCTTTTCAGCATTCTTCTGGGATCCAGAAAGTGGTGGAGGCAAAGGTGGAACGCCCTGTGTAGAACTTATTTCCGGCATTGCACTTGAGGTGTTCTTCGCCGAAGAAGCCATCTGCTTGGTTGTAACGAACCGGAATGATCACAAAAACAAGAATTCCTTAGGAATGAAGCACCAATTGCCCCACGGTGGGCGCCAAACTGTTTTGGTCAAAAATCAAGCAATGATAATGCAACCAAACTTTCTGTTGTGAGGTGTGATGCTTGAATCAATGAACAATGTTAAGGATCACTCTAAAATGTAATGAACAAGTGACACAGAGATTTATACGAGGAAAAAACCCTTGATCAATGAATGATCTCCAGCATAAAAAACCTCGGGTGATGGAAACTACCGATCACCAACTCAGATTAAAAAAAAATGTGTTACAACTTCGGATGATAGCGAGCTAATTACAAGGATCACTATAGTGTAAAGTGCACAAAAGAGTGTAATCGCCGAGTGAGTTGTTGAGAGCTGATGAGAGCCGTTACTAGTGTGTGTGTTAGACTAAAAATAGCCAAGTGTTTCTATTTAGCTCGCTATCCCCTTTAAAAATAGAAAATATCTAAGCTAACAAACATTCCGCAATTCATGCAAGTCTCCCACGAACTCCATAACGTCCATATTGGTCAAGCACGTGCGGAATAAACTTGGAATATGCCCCAGGAATATCGCCAAGACCAAGTCCAAGCTCGTACTCCTGCAAAACAACATCATATTCACAGCAGACAATCGTTAGTATAAGGATCCTTATGATGATCCATGATCCTGATCCTGGAATACTTCTGAGGATCACTAGTTCAAACAGAAGTGAGGATCACTAAACCCAACAGCAATTGAGGATCACAAATCATTAGAAAATCCTCCCCTAACAACTATGACTTGGTTCGGTGGGTTGATGTTTACTTCCAGTTACAGATTTATTATTTTCTGCTTCTATAACTGTCTTGATAATATAAGGCATAGCATCTATAATTCCTTGTGCAACTATATGTTCGATGGCACTATTATTCACTTGGTTTTCGTTATTATCATTATTCTGGTTTTTCTGATTTACTTCGTTCGACATCTGAATTATAAACATTTATCAGGTACAGAATAATATTTCATTCAGACATTTATACAACAATTACACAAGCAAGTTGGTCAAAAACATCAAACATTGCGACTTTACTCTTTATATTTATATATATATATATATATGTGTGTGTGTGTGTGTGTGTGTGCATCGGTTACATACTACAACTGGAAATAAAACATACTAGTAGTTGTGCCTCCGTATCTATTTTAGTCTTGGTTATATATAAATATATATATATATATACATATATATATATATGTATGTATATATATATATATATACATATATATATATATGTATGTATAAATTTTTGTTATCAAAATACAAAATTACACACATATCTATGAATTTTCTAGGTGTCGTGTATCCAATCATGTATCTCACATTCGAAGTACTTCCATACTACTTTCTCTCTTATCTGTCGGATTCTATCTCCTTCTTCTACTAACTCGTCACCGTATGAGCAAAGTTCTTCCAAATTTTCTTGGCTCATAGGTGGCATGGGTGCTGGTACTGGGTCAAGGTATCGAGGAATTGGGTGTCCATAAGGGTATGGGTTTCTTATTACACTCTACTTATACCAGTCGTTGTTCCAGAATGGGTCTAAAGGGTTAAGGTCAGTGTACTGAGCTATGTGGTTTGGTGGGGGAATTCTGGGGATCTCATAGGGGTCGACATCTGGGATTGGAAACTGGTCTTCCTGGTTTGGTTCTAACAATTTTTGGTCTGGGAATAAAGGTAACAGTGGTAGTTCGGCTCTTTGGTTCAAAGTAGGATCTGCTGCTGTGATGGCTAACATATGAAAATCTGCAAACTGTCTATCAAGTTCCTCCTCCCACGGTGGCCTATTGACTGCTTCCTGGGTTTGTGCATTTACTTCCCTATTAGCTCTAACTAATGCACTCTGTTGTTGTAATTTCTTCATCCTCTTCCTCCTCTCATGTGCTCCTCTACTAAACCATCCTCTCTTTTTAGGAGGGAATGGCTCCTCAGACTTTGCCTTAAAAATAAATATTCCTTCCTCAGTATCGGCTGAGTATCCTGAGGGGTTTGGCTGTGATGAGGTTCCTTCATCTTTTGGGGAACTAACTAATTGACGATAAGCGTCGGATGTACCTTGCTCACTCATACTGTAAACTAACAAATTGTCAAATAACACAAAACAATAATATACTTATTTACACATATTCACATAAATTATTTCCTAACAAGTTATTTTAAATATCAGCGGAACACCGCATTGGCTTAAACCAGTGGCCGCTGATACCACCTTCTGTCGCAACCCCCGACCCCTGCCCCGGGAGCGGGTGCCGCGAACCAATTAGATGGTATCGGTGTTTATCAATATGGCAGCGGAATTCATACATCAGGACCGTAGTTAGGAAATTTTTTTATCAGAGTTAAACACCAAACTTTTATAATAATAAATGGGATAAAACCCAAGTTTCATTTGACAATACATTTGTAGGGACAAACCCTAATTATTGAATATATAAACTTTGTTTCTTATTTGGTAACTTTTATAGCCACAACTTTAAGCCTTTAGTGCTCTTCAGCTGGCTTCTATTATCTTCACATTAAGTTACCTGAAACGCGTTTTAAAAAGGTTTTATCAGCAAGAAATACTTGCGATTGCATCCCAGTTTAATCAAAACAGTTTTATAAACTTTACAGTAGTTGAGAGCATCGCATTTACATTGTTTATATCTATCCAATTACCCCTTTGTTACTGTCGGTCCTGACTTATGGTCATGCTACTATTCGCAATAGTAACGAGTTTCAAGTAATGTATACAAAATCCCAACATATCGGTAGTAATTGTAGAATTACAAATACTCAATTACTGTTAAGTATAATTTAAAACATTTAAGGTTTTTGTAAAAGAGTTTGGTAGAAAATGGCTCACAAAAAGATTTACAGAAAGGTGACAAAAAGTAAGATGTACTCACTTTGCTGATTTAGATTATACTATTATAGCTTCCTGGAATTTTTCCTGGATATTATCTATTAAAATTAAACAATGCACACGTGTTAGTAAAATAACCCAAATCACATTAACCGTATAACTCGAGACAGAACTCCAATAACTGAGTCAGGCAGAACCTTGACATGCATTACGTAAGTCCTAGATCAATCGGGTGTAACACGAGACAGAACTCCAACGACTGAGTCAAGCATAGCCTTGACATGCGTTACGGTGCCCTAGGTCGATCGTGTAGGATAACAAATAGGGGTTATAATACTTACAACGAGGCAGAGCTTCGCATTATAGAGGGTATTATCCCCCGAGTTATATGTCTACTATAGATCAGAGAGGAAAGAAAGTTTTGAACATCGAATTCTGAGGCTCTCGACTCCTTTTATAGGCCTGATCAGGCACTGCGTCGCGCCCCGCGACACCCTAAGGCCTGCCCGTCGCGGGCCGCCAGCCGCCTTAGCTAGGGCTAAGCTTGGCCAGTCAGTGAGTATAGCCTTGCCACGTGTCGACATGTGGCGCAATTGTGTGCCGGACAAGTTATAGGTCGTCGCGCCCCGGGAAGGGATTCCCTTTGTCTGTCGCGGGCCGGGACAGGCTTTAAAAATTTGTTTTTATGTTTTTTATAAATATTAATGTTATTAGGGTCCGTTTCTCATATACGGTGTATATTAGGAACGTTTTAGGGTCGTGTTAAGGGTCTTAGGAGGGTTGATATAATCAGCAACCGTTATATCCAATGGCAACACCGCCCTAATCTTCTTTGTTTGCGCTTCAAATTTCAGATTCACTAACACAAACCATAGTTCCTTTTCCAATGGGGACTTTAAAGAAACCAATTCTAACGAATCATAACTTCTTATCAACACAAACAAACCCATGATCACTGGAGCAACGTTATCCGCGTGATAACCAGATAACTTCGCTTCCACCTCCAGCACCAATTCCGACTTAGGTAACTTCCGGCCTAACATCTCATTGACCCCAACGGCGGCGACGACACTGGTGGCGCTGGAACCTAGACCGCTCCGAAGAAAAGAGTCTTTACATCTTTACCATTGCTTATACTGAACTGCTATTGCTCATTTATTAATATTTTAAAGTGTATAAATTTTTACTTTTAAAAAAAATGATGTTTTAAATATAATCTATGTTTATATCTATACTTTCTATTTCTATAATAAAGTAAATCAACATGTGACACGTGTCATTCATTAAAGTTATCTAACTTTTTATTTTCCTACCGTCTTTTGTACTTATCTTATCTTAATTAATAAATTAACTAGTATTAAGTCACGCGCGTTGCGGCGGAGGCGTAAAACCGTGACAAATAGCATTAATGCGACACTACCATCAGCGACCATCAACACTAAAGTTGCATCGTGTTATGTTTTACTTGAACACAAGTTTTCTTTTTGAGCTTGATGGGCCTGATGTTGAGTATACGATCGAATAAAAAATTATAAAGGTTGTATACGACCCGTATAACTTTATACGACCATATACATTCTTGCAATTAGTCAGCAGTCATTCCTTCTTAATGAACTCGAACTCAGGAAATGATGAGTAATGTAAGGAGAAGCGTTGGGATTCAAGGATTTAGATACCATGTCGCAGGAAGATGGGAACAGAAACCACGAGAGAGTGTGGGATGGAGTGCAGTGACGGTGAAAACGTGAAGGTTATTATTTATGATGATTAAAGGGAGTTCCTTGCCGTTCTCCCCTTTTTAGCTGCTTCTCTTGTTAAGTTTTCTGTATTGTAACTAGTGCCTACCAGATAGGAAAAGCAACTTCCAGTATAATTAGCAGCAAAATTGTTACAAACTTTAGAAATACAATCTAAAAACTTATAGTGAATAGTTGATATGATGATTAGACTACAAAACTTATAGTGAATAGTTGATATGATGAGTAGACCACAAAACTTATAGTGAATAGTTGATATGATTAGACACAACGATTCTCCAATTTCAGATCAATGATATTGTTGAATATGTTGTTGCAGCTCTATACATTGATTGTGGATTTAACTTGCAATATACATGGATGGAGAAGGTGCCAAATAGAAACTAAATGAATTATGCAACAGAGATTGAAGGTGTCAAACAGAAACTAAATGAATTATGCAACAGAGATTGAAGGTGCCAAACAGAAACTAAATGAATTATGCAACGGAGATTGAAGGTGCCAAACAGAAACTAAATGAATTATGCAACATTTCTACATTGTATCTATCATGTCATCGACCAACTACTCATCATTAAGAAGCAATGACTGCTGACTAATTAGTGGAAGAATCTCGTTCCGTATTTTCTCCTTTTGCTAGTTCTTGAAGAATCTCGTTTCGTATTTTCTCCTTTTGCTAGTTCTCGAAGAATCTCGTTCCGTATTTTCTCCTTTTCTAGTTTTCGAAGAATCTCGTTTCGTATTTTCTCGTTTTCTAGTTCTCAAAGAATCTCATTCCGTATATATATATATATATATATATATATATATGTCAATGATAGATGTCAATCAAAGTTACACAAGGCAAATTAACCTTACAAACACCATCTAAAAAGTTATATAATATGCTTCAAGCATTCTGAACCCTAGCTACAAACAATCCAACAAACCCTAACTTTCACATGGACAGTTGTTAGGAATTGTCTGAGAATAATTTGAAGGCTCACATATTTCAATATCAGATCTGTATTCGGTCTTCTTTCCAAACTGCAACACACGAATATGTGGTTCCCATCACAAAGCCACTGTGTTTACATGTAGTGTATAGTGTGCTAATATCACCATATTCAAGCATTCTGAACCCTAGCTACAAACAACCCAACAAACTGTTATCTGCTCCATGTAGTTAATAGTTGATATGATTAGACCACGAAAGTACTCCATCCGGTAGTAACAAACGATCACTAGCAGGGTTCTAGCGACAACCCATATGGACAGTTTTTAGGGTTCAGAATACGATAACTCGTTATATGTATTTTTATGTATTAGCCTGCGATTTCTTCTGAAGGGTTTACCTATGGTAGTGTTTTTCTTTTTCTAATATCACCATATTCAAGCATTCTGAACCCTAGCTACGAACAGGCCTTCAAAGCCCATCAATGACTACGCGTTGTGGGCATTTAGACAACAACAGATAATGAACAAATTGTTGGACTTCTTGTTCCAAATGCAGCTGTAGGATCCGTACTTAAATGTCTCTCTCTCTCTCTCTCTCTCTCTCTCTCTCTCTTTCTCTCTCTCTCTCTCTCTTACATAGTTAATATGATTAGACCACGAAAGGACTCCATCTGGTACTTAACAGACGAATAACAATATCATTTAATGAAATTTAACGTACATAACGCATTCGAAGATCCTTGCATCACAAAGCCACTATATTTACATGTAGTGTACAGTGTTCCAATATCACCATATTCAAGTATTCTGAACCCTAGCAACAAACAAACCAACAAACTCCGAATACTGAAAACGTTATTTAAAGAATTACTAAAATTTATTAAATGGTTGTTCGGTTTTACACACAAAAAAAAAATATATATATATATATATATAGGAAAAGGATCATGTGAGAAGTGATAGGCTAGTTGAGAAACTTGAGAAGCATTCTGGACCACACATTTTTCTAAGCCTTTCGTAATATACACATATGTATAGTTTAAAATTGACTATATACATATGTGTATAACTCAATATACATATATGTATATAGTCAATTTTAAACTATACATATGTGTATATTACGAAAGGCTTAGAAAAATGTGTGGTCCAGAATGCTTCTCAAGTTTCTCATATAGGGTGGACTTCTCTTAGGATCCCTACCCTATATATATATATATATATATATACACGGGCCCGGATACAGATCTTAAAACCCAAAAAACTGATCAAACCTTAAAAAATAAACACATTTGGCCGTATAACATTATATTGCTCGTATACATATTTATACGGGTCGTGTATAATGTTATACGGCTCGTATACATGTAAAAAAAAGATTGCAGTGCATTTATTTTTGTGCAAAATCATTCTATACAGGCCGTATAACCTTATACGGCCCGTATACACTAGGGGATGTGAAAATAATATTATAGTGGTGTGTGTATATTATCACCTTTATTAACAAGGTCTAATTTGACCAATTATTATATATATTAACTAGGTTATCACCCCGAAGAGCTTTCCGGACTCGAAGAAGTTACTTATATAATTATTATTTATGATTAATACATTCTTAAAATCATAACAAAAGTATATTAATGTTAAATAAAATGACACAATAGATAAGTTACCAACAAAGTGGATATACAATTCAAAATATATATAAGTATAAAATATTATTTTAATCATTAATAATTAAATATAAATAACTTGCTCGAGTCCGTAACGTAAACAAGTGATAATCTAGCTTTAACTTTAGATCAACATATTCGATTAAACTTATTAACATAACACTAACTTTAGATCAACATATTCAGTAAGCATCCATAATTTTATCTTTACTCTTTATAAAATCTAAAATATTAATAAAAGACTACAGTTAATGCCACGTGGCAATTTCTCCTTCAACTTCATAATTATATTTTTATTTAAAATATTTTGTTATCCTTATCCTTATTATCCTTATAATTCTTATTATTATTATTATCTCTTAATTTCAGTTTTAATATTTTATATAAAAATATTTTGTTATCCTTATCTTTATTTTTATTATTATTATTATTATTATTATTATTATTATTATTATTATTATTATTATTATTATTATTATTATTAAATCTCTCAATTTTAATTTTAATAACATACGGAGGAATAGTATATTTTTTGTCTTTTTATCTTCTTTTTTTTCTTTTCTTTTCTTTTCTTTTTTTTTTCTTTTTTGGCATTATGATTTTTCATTTTGTAACAAAACTTTAGTTTTTATAATTTGTGTCACAAAAGTTAAATAATTTTAGTTTTTTATTAGTTTTTGTTTTACGTTTTTTCTCGGATTTGTTCGTCGTTCATTGCTATTTAGCACAGTGTTTGATAGTCACATTTGACCACTCAGGTTTTTTTTCATTCGTATTTGGTGGTCACATTTGGTCTTTTAAGTTTTTCTACCCCCTCCACTTTCTAATACACATCGTTATAAATTCGACTCCTTCTACGTATTACGTCACATAAGTCACTTTGTGTTGGACATTCGTGTTTTTTTTACGCTTTACCCGGTTTTGGTCTTTGTTCGATGTTACTTAGCATGGTTTTACGTCCCCATCTCCTCAATGTTGATAGCACGTTTTTATGTCCACTGGCCCGCAACGCGGGTAGGTTACTAAATATAATATTTTGATCTAAAGTTAATGTTATATTAATAAGTTTAATTGAATTGGTTGATCTAAAGTTAAAGTTATATTATCACTCATTCATGCTACGAACTCAAACAAATTATTTATATTAAATATTAATATTTAATAATAATTAAAATCATACCAACAAATTGACATATTAACTTGTTCGCTATAAGCATCTTTATAAACTTAGTGCGGGTACCTAGACAACCGAAGGAAACAGAATTTGGTTTCTATCAAAAACTTTATGTTAACTAAATTTACTTGCTCGTTTATGAAAATTAAATAGACAAAGGCACGTTATACATTTGTGACACACTATGAAACTGTTTATTTAGTTGATTGCTGTAGTGACAACTGAAGACTTAGAGTGAAACATAAATTAATGTTTTTTACCATCAAATGAGGAAGGTTGTTATCTACCCATTCCCACCCTTTTCCAACGTAAATTTGTAAATTTCAAAGTGTGGTAAATCTCAATTAATAAATGCTAATGGAAGTATACTAAATAACACCATAAATCTCAAATAAAAGAGGTTGATGACAGTGTAACACCCTAAATATGTCCAATTCTTATATTGTTCATAACGCCATAAGGTGTACTCTAACATTTGGGGTGTTAATGATGACATGACATGTTAATCGAGATTGCGAACCACTCTTTTCCTATGTTAAGGGACATTAAATGGGTTGTATGTTAACGTGTAAACCGGAGGTTAAGATACTGATTTAATTAATATTTTCTTTTTTAAACCAAAAACCACTAAAAAATAGGGTTAGATGAATTTAATGAGATTAAACCATTTACTTGGAGTGACGTAAAATAAAATGGGGAAGAAATGTTGATGTGGCACTTAGGGGGAGTTAAGATGAGTTCAAGTATACCCAAAGGCGTAAGAACTTACGCAATTTGTTATATATAGTAATATGTAAATGTAGATGGTAATGTGATGTGAATAATGACGGAGCTTGACCAAAAGTTCTGGAAGTTTTTTCCTAAAAGGGTGTTGTATAAAAACTTATTTACCAAAATAGTTACTTTGGAAAATATTTACTAAAATAGGTGTTTTTAAATAGTTATCTTTTCTCTCTCCTAATTTTATTGGATAAAAATAATTTTCTTTTAAAATATGTTATATAAGAAGAATTAATTAAAAGTTTCTAATATAATTAAAAAAAAATTACTTCTTTCATGAAATTTTATAAGCGGATTATTTTTTAATTCTTATATAAACATTTTCTTTAAAAAAAATTATAATGTTTAACTAAATGAAACTTTTATATATACTCTCTTAACAGTTAACACTTGTTCTTTATAACAATTTTTGTTTTTCATTTTCTTTATTCTTTAATATTAAAGTATGTTTTTGGATAATTTAAATTTAAAATATATAATAAGAAAACCAATCTACTTTCTGAAACCATTTTTGTGCATATTAAATCCCTTATTTTAGAATACAAATGTATAAAAAATTATATTT
This sequence comes from Helianthus annuus, assembly GCF_002127325.2. Lineage (NCBI taxonomy): Eukaryota > Viridiplantae > Streptophyta > Magnoliopsida > Asterales > Asteraceae > Helianthus > Helianthus annuus. The sequence goes on along the minus strand of NC_035433.2, from coordinate 135,691,131 downwards.
TAGTTATAAAATTGTACATCATCTATATATATTTGCATGGTAAATTATTTCAAAATTAGCTATGCGAAAGAATAAATATCTTTAAATTTTTTTATAGCTAGCTACGTATATCAATATAAATTGTTTTTATTGTTTTTTTTTCATTTAAACACTTTATTAAAAAAAGTTAAAAGATAATGTCCGTATGATATTAAAACACATTAAAAATAAAGAAAAATTATAAGAGAACTATATATAACAATTAAAAAATCCATTTATAATATTTCATGAAACAAGCAAAATGTTTTTTTAATTATATTAGAAACTTTTAATTAATTCTTCTTATATAACATATTTTAAGAAGAAGTTATTTTTATCCAATAAAATTAGAATAGAGAAAAAGTAACTATTTAAAAAACACCTATTTTGGTAAATATTTCTTAAAGTACCCATTTTGGTAAATAAGTTTTCCACAACACCCTTTTGAGAAAAACTCAAAGTTCTGGTGGGGAGGAAAGTTATGGGACCAAATTTATATATTGTATAAATATTTAGGAAAAATAATTAGGAGGTGATCCTTTATAATTTTAAAATATTCAAACGAATAATAAGAAATTTTACACTTTTAACAAAAACATTTAGAGGCGGATGCATGACCCCAGATTTCCACTAAGCTCCTCCCCTGATTTGAATGATACGAAGAAAACAAAAATATAGTTGATACATTTACCAAATGCCACTAACTAATCAATCGAATGTAGACGTTAACTATATGCTTTTAACCGCCAAACTTTATTTTCATATTAGGTAAAAAGAGTAAACAATTGCATTATTCAAACAAGGTCTAATTTGACCAATTACTATTACTATATTTAAATTAATAACATATTAAGAAATAATGATGTATTTAGTTTCTAGTTTCTTGATTAGGCACTAAACTTTCAATCTTTTTCATATTTGCTCCTTGTGTCCTCATATTTTTCTTCTAAAGTTACTTTCATTTTCTTATAAAAGTTAACGCGTTTTCCAAATCATCTTTTATTAATACATCTTTTATCATATATATATATAGGGAGCCGCTAAAATGAAAACCACCTCCAGTTGTAAGAACCATGAGAACCACTCTCCACCAATCATAATCAGCCAACGAAAAGGGTAGTTTGGTCATTTACCCTAAATGTCTAATCTCAACCCTCTCTCTTCATTTAATTCACACTCTCTCTCCTCTCTCATCTCTCCTCTCTCCTTTCCTTTATATTTGCAGACATCTCATTCATTTTCTACCTCTCTCTTGAAAATCAAAGCTCCACTCCCCATCTTCATTAGCATCTCTCATTCTCTGTCTCTTGTCTCCTGTAAATCGAAGATGATGATGACGACGACTGAACCCACCTTGTTTCCGACGGCAACCACCAAGCAAAACACCCCCTTCGTCTCCAAAGAAATCGCCGGCCACCCCAACTGTGGTGGCGGCTCGTGACGCCGGTGGCCCAAAACAGAGGCGGAAGGTTCAGAGGCGACTGCATGAGAGGGAGAGAGGGAGAGATCGAGATGAGAGAGAGACAGAACTCCGGCGGATCTGGTTCAGAGGCGACGGTGGCCGCACAGACGGCGGCAACCCCGATCAGATCCCTCTCTCTCCTTGCTCACTTACCGGAATTCAGATGTTCTCTCAGATATCTCTCTCCTTGTTCACCGCCACCTGAAACAAATCCGACCACCACCGTCTTCATCTCTTCCGACGGCGTCGGGAGAGAGACGGTGGGTGATCTGCAACCCATCTCCGGTGACATGTTTTGACTTTTTTTTTTTAATTTTGTTTGAGCCCTAGATCTTGTGTGGTTTGTTTGATCTGTTAGATTTGGCAAACCAGGTGGGTTTTGGGTGGGTGAAGGGGGGTTGTTGATCTTTGAATCTGGTCAGTTTTTTGAAACGATTCTTTATTTGTGTTTTTTGATTTGGATGGTTTTCTGTTTGCATAAAGTGACCATGTTTTGCATATGGTGATTCTGGTGGGCTTTGTGTTTGCATAATGTGACCCTCAATGTTTGATCTTTGTGGTTGAAAACTTGATTTTAGAGAAACTGTTGATTTGTGGTGCCGGTGCTGCCCTGTGGTCCCCGCGCGTTGGTGCCTCGTGGTGCCCGCGCGGTGCCAGTGATGAATGATGTTCATCAGGTGCGTTTGAATGTTTGAATATGTGGGTTTTGATCCGTTTTGAATTTTTTGGGCGATGATGATGCAAAAAAAAAACCCGTATATTTTGATGACGCTGGCGCGGCAAGGATGGTGGAGGGTAGGTTTTTGAACCTGCAACCCTTCTTGCAGCCTCTGATTATCGGAAAAATCTGAGCCAAAACATCGTATTTTTTAAAATTCCACTCGTTTTTTTTATTTTTGTTTGTTGGATTTTTTTTTTGAGGCGTCGATGATGATAACAATATATCTGAGACACCTCCCGAGTTTGCGATTTTTGAGTGCGTTCGGTTTTGCGTAAAAACTTTTTTTATAAAAAAAAAATTAAACCGCAAACTTTTTTAACGTAAACCGTTAACTTTTTTAACCTAAAACGTAAAAACATGAAGCGTAAAACATAAAAAGTTTTACGTAAAATGTAAAACGTAAAAAGTTTAACGTAAAGTTTTAAACGTAAAATGTAAACTTTTTAACGTAAAACGTAAAATGTAAAAAGTTTTACGTAAAACGTTAAATGGTTTACGCAACACGTAAAACGTAAAAAGTGTTACGTAAAACGTAAAAAGTGTTACGTAAAAAGTGTTACGTAAATCGTAAAACTTAAAACGTAAAAAGTGTTACGTAAAACGTAAAAAGTAAAACATAAAACGTAAAAACGTTAAAAATGTTGAGGTAAAAAACCGGCACGTAAATCGAAAAAAAACGTTAACGTAAAAAACCGGCGCGTAAAACGTAACAAAACCGGAGCGTTAAAACGTAAACTTTTTTATCGTAAAACGTAAACTTTTTGACGTAAAACGTAAAAAAACGGCGCGTTAAAACGTAAAAAAACGGCGATTTTCTGTTGCGTTCGGTTTTGCGTAAAAACGTTTTTGTAAAAAAAAATTAAACCGTAAACTTGTTAACGTAAACCGTAAACTTTTTATCGTAAAACGTAAAAACGTGAAGCGTAAAAAGTGTTACGTAAATTTTTTCGTAAGTTTTACGTAAAACGTAAAAAGTTTTTCGTAAGTTTTACGTAAAGTTTTTCGTAAATTTTTTTCGTAATTTTTTTTCGTAAGTTTTACGTAAACTTTTTTGTAAGTTTTTCGTAAAACGTAAAAAGTTTTACGTAAAACGTAAAAAGTTTTACGTAAAACGTAAAAAGTTTTACGTAAAACGTAAAACGTAAAAAATTTAACGTAAAACGTGAAAATTTTAACGTAAAACGTAAAAACTTTTACGTAAAACGTAAAAAGTTTAAATTTTTAATGTAAAATGTAAAAAGTTTTACGTAAAACGTAAAAAGTTTTACGTAAAACGTAAAAAGTTTAAATTTTTAACGCCAAACGTAAAAAGTGTACAAAAAGGGGCGCGTTAAAAAAAGTGAAAAAAACGGCGCGTTTAAAACGGCGTGTAAAAAAACGACGCATTAAAAAACTAGGAGAAACGACGCTTGAAAAAACGGCGCGTAAAAACGCGTAAAAAAACGGCGCGTTGAAAAACTTCGGAAAAACGGCGCGTTAAAAAACTTCAAAAAACCGGCGCATTAAAAAACTTCGGAAAAACGGCGCGTTAAAACGGCGTGTAAAAAATTTGGCGCGTTAAAAAACGTGGAAAAAAACGGCGCGTAAAAAACATGTAAAAAACCGCGCGTAAAAAAAACGTCGACTGAGAAAAACGACGACTTAAAAAAACGGCGCGTAAAAACGGCGTTAAAAAACGGCGCGTTAAAAAAACGCCGATTGAGAAAAACGACGCCTTTAAAAAACGGCGCGTGAAAAACGGCTCGTAAAAAACGGCGTTAAAAACGGCGCATTAAAAAACGGCGTTAAAAAACGGCGCATTAAAAAATCGGTGCGTTAAAAACGGCGCGTTAAAAACGCCGATTGAGAACGGCGCGTTAAAAAACGGCGCGTTAAAAACGACGCTTTAAAAAACGACGTTAAAAAACGGCGCGTTAAAAAAACGGCGCGTTAAAAACGTCGATTGAGAACGGCGCGTTAAAAAACGACGTTAAAAAACGGCGCGTCAAAAAAACGTAAAAAGTTTAACGTAAAACTTAAATTGTAAAAAGTATAAAAATCTTTTAAAAAAATCTGAATTTAAAAATGTTTTTTAATAAAGAAATTATGTTTAAAAAATAAAAGTAATAAAAAGTAATTAATGAATAGGACAAAAAGGTAATTTAAAATTAATATATATAAAAAGACAAAATAAAGTTATTTTACTTAAATACCCTTTTGTATTATAATATTAAAGACATAATAAGACAAAAAACTTTTAATATTAATATTAGGGTAAATTACTTTTTGAGTCCCTGTGTTTTATGTGTTTTAACTAGTTGAGTCCAAAAGCAAAAAGTTTAACGACCTGAGTCCCTATAAGCAATTTCTTTAACCATTTGAGTCCATTTTTTGGATGTCTGTTAACTGTGCTGTTAAGTCTCCTCACGTGCAGTCCACGTGAGGGGTATTTTCGTCCATTTAACTTCTCCTGCCTTAATTCCACCTTTATTAATTCCACCAACCTCCATTAAACCCTATTTTCACCCCCAAATCATTCCCTCGCACTCACAATTCCACCTGAATCATCCCGTCGATCATCATCCACATGAACGAAGAACAATGGCGCATCTTCACGACATCTCAACGTGGTGTATTCGTGGTTATGGACAACATTTCGATCCATATGTGGAGTATGGTAAGTAACTAAATCTCATCTCTGTTTTAACATGAATCCTTTTACAGTAATCTCAACTCTGTTTTACTTCATTTCAGTTGGTGAGCCTACAATGTTCAGCATTCACATCTTCCATGGTGGGGAGTTTGTTGTTAAACCTGTATTGAAGTATGTTAAAGGTAAAAGCAACCATATTGATTACATAGATGCTGATGAATTCTCAGTTATTGAGTTTAACACGATGTTTAAGATGCTGCATTATCCGGAGGATGAAGTTGTGTATTACCATTATAGGATTCCGGATAAAAGTTTGGTTGAAGGGATTAGGGCTTTAGGGACTGATCGGGATGTGATAGATATGTGTCAATATGTTGGTAGGATTAGAGAGATTGAGGTTTATGTTGAACATTGGGTCACAAAACTTGATACATATTTCCTGTCACCACCTAAATCAACATCAAATGTTGTAATTGAAGAAATTGCTGAAGATGCACCATCAGTTGGGAATGTTTCTGTTAGAGCTAGAGCTAAACCTAGACATTGTGTTAGAAGACTTGCAATTGGGTGGTTAGATGATAGTGGCCAATCAGGTGTGAATGATGTAAATGAATCAGGTGTCAATGATGTAAATGAATCAGGTGTGAATGATGTAAATGAATTAGGTGTGAATGACTTAGAAGGTGCTATTAACTTAGGAGATGACAGTGTAAATGACAGAGAAGATGGAAATGACTTAGGTGTGAATGACTTAGAAGTGCAGGATACTGTAAATGCAAGTGCAGAAGATAGTGAACAAAATGAGCAGGATAATCAAAATGGTAAGGATACTTCATCATCTTTGAAGTTTACTGATGATGAAGAGGATTCCGATGATCCAGATTACAGGATGGAACATGAGCCACCTAATACGGATGAGGATGATGACCAAAGAGAGCATGAAGGTAAAAAGGTTGGTCAAAACAATAATGATGATGGTGATGAGTTAGATTACAATGTTGATAAACATAATATGATTCAAGAACTTGAAGTGGATATGGATACATTTAGAGCAGCTGTTGAAACAGAAGGTAATGACCAAGAAAATCAAGATGATGAAGACAATCAGAATGATGAAGAAGAAAATGCAGAGGAAACCACTGAGATTGACCTTGAAGACTTTGCAAGTGCTGATGATGAAAATGACCCTCCCTTAAAGAAGGGCCTGAAGAAGATGAGAAAGAGGAGAAAGGGGGTCAGGGGTGGAAGAGGGCCATTCTATGTTGGGCAGTTATTTACTAATAAAGAAGATTTGAAGCAGATGGTTAAAAAACATGCTTTGGACTCAAGAAGGCAGTTGGTAATAAGAAGGAATGATAATAGAAGATTTAGGGTGGTTTGTCATGGTGTGAATCCTGATTTACAAGGCATGCAAACACCAGAAGGGCAGTTTGGGGATTTTGCAAATATGGGTGGGCCCAGTCAAAAAGATGGGGAATCTTCAACAGGGGATGGGGATGTTGATGTTGATGTATTAAATACATCCAACCCTACTTCCCAACCACCAAAAAAAAAGGTTAAAGCACCAAAAAAGGTTAGGTTTCCAAAGCCCACATGTGAATGGGTTCTTCATGTTTCCAGATCTCGAGATGAACATCCATGGTGTGTAAAAACTTTCCTTGATAATCATACTTGTTTGACCACAAGAAAGGTTAGGTTATACACTGTATCTGCTGTAGCAAGAGAAGTGGAGAGCATATTAGCTTCCAACCCAGGAATTCCAGTGTTGGTACTTCAAGATCATTTGGAGAAGAAGAATCAGATTCAGTTAAGTTTGCAGAAGACATTCAGGGCAAAGGTAATGGCTTTACACAGAATAGAAGGTGATTTCAAAGCTCAATACTCTATTTTAAGGGAATATTGTGAAGAGCTCCTTAGATCCAATCCTGGCACAACAGTTAAGATAGATGTGGAAAGGGAGTGCAACCCTGCTAGTCCAACAAGACAGTTCAGGCGAATTTACATATGTTTGGGTGCTCTCAAAGAAGGGTTCAAGGTAAATGGGAGGAATATTTTAGGATGTTTACATGCACACAATTGAACCTATCAGTGGGAGAGAGTACTGGACACCTTCACAATGCCCAACAACCCTTATCCCTCCAATTCATCATACTCCAGTTGGAAGGCCCAAGAAGAAAAGGAAGAAGTCAGAGGTGGAGATTTCTGAGCTTATGATAGACAAGAAGGGGAAAATGACAAGGCAAGGAGTGCCTAAAACTTGCAAGAAATGTGGGAATGTTGGGCATAATAAAAGGAGCTGCAAGGGTCAGGGTGCAACTCAAGCTCAGAGTCAAACAACATCTCAACCTCAGGGTCAAACTGCAGGTCAAGGTCAGTCTCAAACAACCAATGCTGGAAGAGGTGGGAGGGGTGGAACAGGGGCAAAGGCTGGAAGAGGTGGCAGGGGTGGAAGAGGAGCCAAGGCTGGTAGAGGTGGCAGGGGTGGAAGGGGAGCCAAGCCTAGTCAAACTGCTTCACAAACTGCTGATCTTTAGACTGTTACCTTGTTAGCTTTTGTAGTGTTTGAAGTGTCTTTTGGTTTAGTATGTAATGTTATGCTACTTTATGTAATGTTTGGTAACTTTATGTAACTTAACTAAGTGCTGATCTTTTGGTAACTTAACTAAGATATTGTACTTTTGGATGTTTGAAGTGTCTTTTGCTTTGGTAATGTGTGTTTTTGTTTAGGTAATCAGTTTTGTTTCCAGGTAATGTGTCTTATTGTTTAGGTCATGTTTTGTTTAGGCCATCAGTTTTGTATCCAGGTAATTTGTCTTATTGTTTAGGTAATGTTTTGTTTAGGCCATGTCTTGTTTAGGCCATGTCTGTTTTGTTCAGGGCATGTTTGTTTCCAGGTAATGGTTTTGAATGTTTGAAGTGTCTTGTTTAGGCCAGGTAATGCAGCATCTTAGTGTCTTGTTTAGTCTGTTTTGTTCAGGGCATGTTTTGTTTGCTTTTGAATGTTTTGTTTCCAGGTAATGCAGCATCTTAGATGTCCGATAGACAAACACAAAGTAACTTCTTTTGATTAGCTTTATACTAAACACAAGACAAAACATAAGTTGTCCGATAGCGAAAACGTAACTTGTGGATAGGCGAAACATAACTTGTGGATAGGCGAAACATAACTTCTTTTCATTAGCATAATATTGGTTACAAAAGACATCCCCACTGACCATTTACAATAATTTTGACAAAAAAAAGTCAATGGGGTAAGAAGGTACAACTTTCATCCAAACAGCATATACATTACACACAAAACCCAGGTAACCCCTAAAACTATCTTCAACCTTTTCACTTCGAGGTCCTTTTTCCTTGCCATTTCTTCATGACTGTTAATGGATCTTAGTAATCCAGGTATGATTTCCGTTGCTCGTGCACATAGTGGAGGTTCAGCCCAGCTTACGAACCCACAGTTACTTCCCTGCAACACATAAAACACAAGAATTAGGGTTCTTTACCTGTGAATCTTTATATGAAATCAACTACCTCTCTTGCACAACAATGGAATCGCCTCCCTGGATTTGTTGCAGTCCACGAGGTTCGAATGATAGTTGTAGAGCCACATGCGCATACAACCTGATTGATCATGATGAAGATCTAGGGTTTTAATTTTGGGGAAGAAGATGAAAGGGAGAGATCATGTTTGAAGAATTAGGGTTTTTTGGAAGAAGAAGAAAGGGGACATTTATAAAGACAGGCAGGAGAAGTTAAATGGACGAAAATACCCCTCACGTGCACTGCACGTGAGGAGACTTAACAGCACAGTTAACAGACATCCAAAAAATGGACTCAAATGGTTAAAGAAATTGCTTATAGGGACTCAGGTCGTTAAACTTTTTGCTTTTGGACCCAACTAGTTAAAACACATAAAACACAGGGACTCAAAAAGTAATTTACCCTTAATATTAACTACTTTTAATCACATCCATCCATCTAGTTGATCTAAGGGCCATAAAGTGGTTCTCATGGTTTTTACAACTAGAGGTGGTTTTCATTTTAGCGATCCCCTATATATATATATATATATATAGAGGTAGAGGATCCTGTAAAAAGTGCTCAAAGTGTGAGAAGTGTATTATAACACTATATATAATACTATATAACACCATATAAATACCGTATAACAATATTTAACACCATGTAATACCATATAACACTATGTAACACTATATATCATTATATAACAAATATAACACTATAGGTTGTCTGATAGCATGTTTATGATAGATGTATAGTGTTATATTTGTTATATAATGATATATAGTGTTACATAGTGTTATATGGTATTATATGGTGTTACATATTGTTATACTGTGTTTATATGGTGTTATATAGTATTATATATAGTGTTATAATACACTTCTCACACTTTAGGCCCTTTTTACACTATCCTTACCCTATATATATATATATATATATATATATATATATATATATATATAGAAAAAGTATATCGTACATTACGGCTTAACGTACTTCACGTAAGACAACGTGCGTGATTTGTTATATAACATGCGTGATTAATGTTTTCAATATGCGTGATTATTATGTTTCAACATGCGTGATTTTGGATTTTTGAGTTATAACGTGCGTGATTTTAAAATGAACGTGCGTAATTACCTGTCGTACGTGATGTACGTTAAGCCGTAATGTACAATAACTTTCCTCTCTCTCTCTCTCTCTCTATATATATATATATATAGGGAGGGGCTCATGCGAGAACCACCCTTATTGTGAGAACCTTAAGAACCAATGTGAACACAACTTAAAATAGCTAAAAAAAACCTAAAAAAACCTAACCCCCACCCCCCCCCCCCAAAAAAAAAAAACCTAACCCCCCCCCCCCAAGCTAAATGCTAAAAAAAACTAAAAAAACACCTAACCCCAACCCCCCCCCCCAAAAAAAAAAAAACCTAAACCCCCCTCCCCCACCCCCCAAAAACCTAAACCCTCCCCCCACCCCCCCCCCCAAGCTAAAATGCTAAAAATTAAACCCCCAAAAAACCTAAAAAAATCTAAAAAAAAAAACTAAAAAATCAAAAAAAAAATCTAAAAATTTTTTTTTGAATTTTTTTAATATTTTTTATGTTAAAATCGTTACTTTTAGAAGCTAAAAAAAATTAAAAAAAAAAAATTTTTTTTTGGCTTCGAAAAGTAGCGATTTTTTTATAAAAAATATTAAAAAATTCAAAAAAAAAATTTTTTGTGTGATTTTTAGCTATTTTTAGGCATTTTTGGTGTGTTCACATTGGTTCTCGCGGTTCTCACAATAAGAGGTGGTTTTCGCATGATCTTCTCCCTATATATATATATATATATAGTCAGGATTTAGGGAAAACGGTAAAAAGTGTGAGAACAGCGAGAACGCTTATGAATCGTCCGATCAAAACAATTTGTATTCAAAATGGAGTATTTATTTGGTATCATAAAATTGTACAATAATGAACAACACCGATTATAACGGTTGGGCTTTCTAAAAGAACAACTTTCATTTTAAAATAACGTTTGTTTTACAATATCATTTGTTCCATTACGTCGCCACACACAACTTGAAAAAAAAAGCCTAGTTAGCAAAAGAGATCATTCAAATTTCAAAGTATTCATTCATTCATTTATTTATTTTACTTAAGTGGATTATCATTTGTTCCGTTACGTCGCGACACACGACTTGAGAAAAAGGCCTAGTTAGCAAAAGAGATCATATAAATTTCAAAGTATTCATTTATTTATTTATTTATTTATTTTACTTAAGTCAATTATTTATAATATAGAGAAAAATGCAGTTCATGTGGTTTGCCCTTTTTCACCTTTATTCTCTAACTTTCTAAAATTACACTTATAGTTCTCAACTTTTGCACATTCGTTCTCGGATAGTCCCTAAAACGGATAGATGTTAGTTTTTTATGTTAAATGGGTGTGAAATGACCTAAATGCCCTTGATATAAAACATAATAAATTAAAACATTACCAAAATCAATTTATTATTTATAAATTCAAGTGGGGCCCACCCCACCCCAACCCCTCTTCTCCGTAACTGTCGTCGGAAACTCACCGCCGCTGGAGAACGAACCCAAATCTCTCTTTCTCTCTTCATCTCTGTCTCTCGGAAACGATTCAGAGGTCTGATAACGTGTTCTAGCTTTATTTTAAGTTGATTTTAAAAGGAACAATTCCCTCACTTTCCTAATCATCAAAACTCCAAAAAGAGAAGTACATGTCCCAGCTTCAAGGCACGAATTTAAAGTTCATCAACATAAAAAAAATAGGCTCAGGTTCTCACTTTCATATAGAAGGAGGTGCATGCATGATTTATAGATGATTGACACCTGTTTAAACTCATTTTAAATTAACCAAACATTTTTTTATTTGAGTTCCTTTCTATGAATCCAATAAACAGTAACCCTAAACCTACTCCATTAAACAAGAATTTTATTAAACACATTAACATGGCTGATGTTAATTACAAAAATTTCATAACTTTAGGACCTACTAGTATTCAAGACTTGGGTTTCAAAAACAGATCTGCAAATCGCGTTATTACAAGGCCAAAACATATCTGCAGATCGCGTTGCCGTCATCAAATCATCGACGAAACAACGCCAACAAACCTGCAACAAACACCGAGTTGTTCTTCCGTCGTCGCCGGCTCTGTTTCTTTCTCTCTCAATCACTCTCTTCTCCCTTTATATGCATTCTCCTTTCTCTCTCTACGTTTTTGTATTCTCTCTCTCTCTAGATATATCTATTCATTGAAGATGAGGATGGGTGGTTGATGGTGGGATAGATTGGGGTGTGTTGGGTATTGATTATTGAAGATGAGGAAAGGGTATTTATGTCATTTCACACCATCTTAACTGAGAAAACTAACTGTTGTTAGGCCAGGGACTATTCGGGAACGAAAATTGAAACGTTGAGGACTATAGCTGTAGTTTTAGAAAGTTAGAGACTAAAGATAAAAATAGGACAAACCACAGAGATTATCTAGGCATTTAACTCTATAATATATGTTCCTAAAAAACCAGGTAAAGTATTTTTTTTTTTTTTTTTTTTTGAATGGCTAAACTTGCATGTTATGGGGATTGAACCCATGACTTCCACCTATTCTACATCTTATCCAACTCACTAACACCATTGGACTATTCCCAATGGATAGGTAAAGTATTAGATCCATTCTTTTTAGTCAAACTGTTGAAGAATAACGTTTTTGACTTGGATCCTTTCTTTTTAGTCAAACTTCATTTCATTTAATGCATATATGGTTGGAGCACTAAACACAAACCGCATTTTCTTCATTTCATTCATTGCCACTAATGACACTTGTTAACATGATCTATCTCAGACATTTCCCCTTCATTTCCCACTTCCTTCACCACCCAATACACATCCACTTTAAATACAATAATAATAATCTTCATTGTGGCTAAAAAACTATAATCCCTCACAAAACTAATAGCTTGTTATCATTCTTTCAATTTGATTTGGAAGTGTTATTAGTTTTATATGATGATATTCAAAGGCAAGAATGGTAGGAAGGGAGGATATAGGTATGCATTTATTGTCAAGATTCTTATTAAAACAATGAAACTTTGCATGTTGCATAGATGGCGATACATCAGATTTGAGTTTGAAAATATGTGGGAGAAAAAACTGGTCCCAAAAGACGTAAAGGAAGGACAATTTGCGGTTGTTGCGGATAAGTGTGAGGAACCAAAGAGGTTTGTGGTTGAGTTAAGCTGCTTAACTAACCCTGATTTCTTGAAGTTGTTAAAGAAGGCGGGTGAAGAATACGAGTTTAAACATGACGGTGCCATTGCAATCCCTTGTGAACCTCATGAGTTGCAAAAGATTTTACTAGAAATGAAAGAGAAGTAGCTTGATGTTCGAGATCATGAATTTCGATTCAAATGGTTAATTACACATGTATGTTGTTGATTCTTTTAAAGGAAAATTGTTTATTGATCTAGTTGTTTGTTCCATTCATCCCTTGAATACATAGATGATTCTTTATAAGGAATGGTTAGAGATGTAAACGAGCCGAGCCGAGCCCGAGCCTTACCTTAATCGAGCTAGGCTCGTTATAACTTCCTGAAGCACGAGCTCGAGCTTGGCTCGATTTGAGCCGTGGATTTTGGGCTCTAGCTTGGCTCGTTAGTAAAATTTAAACCTTGAGCTCAGCTTGAAAGCTCGATCTAAGTATCTATGGCGTGAGTTAAAACAAGCTAATGCTCGACTCGAGCACGTTTTTGGCTGTTATTGAGCCAAGGCTCGAGTCGAGCTTGGCTCGACAGTTTGAGAACTCAATTAAAAAAATAGTTAACTGCCATTTTCGTCCCTTTGGTTTGTTCACTTTTGTCATTTCAGACCAATTTTTTAAAAATGCACCAGTTTCTTTTCTGACATACTGGAAACGTGTCACTTCAGTCCAAAAATTAAAACCCAGTTGAGTCAGACATATTAAATGAAAGTATTATTGTCTATTCATAAAATAAGGTGAAAATAAAAGATATATGAACTGACAATAATACCCTTCATTTAACCTGTCTGACTAAACTGGGATTTAATTTATGTACTGAAGTGGCATGTTTCCAGTATGTTAGGGAGAAAACTTGTGCATTTTTGAAAATTGGTCTGAAACGGCGAGAGTGAACAAATCACAAGGACGAAAATGTCAATTAACTCAAAAAAAATCTAGATCAATTCAAAAAATAATACATAGTTTAAACCCTAAAGGCTCAGGCACGGGCTCGATATCTAATTGATCCTAATTTCAAGCACGGGCTCGGGCTCGAGCTAGATAAGGCTTGGTTCGTTTGAGCGTTTTATCGAGTCGATCTCGAGTAGCTCACGAGCTGCTCGGCTCGTTTGCACCCCTAGGAGTGGTATACATTGATTGATTTCCTAATGCGTAAATCAATACGTATAAACTAGTGAAAATCAAAATTTCTTTTATTACGACAACTAAATAGAATTATATCAAGTCACGAAATGTTGGGAGGAAATCTTTAATAATGGATCCATAAGACAAAATTTTGACCCAAATAGATCCATAAGACAAAATTTTGACCCAAGCGTTAAGCTAGGTGAGACATTTTTGTCCATATCGAGCCGTGTAACTGGGCCAATGTCACTTTCTTTTATCTACTTGGTCCAAACATGATCCGGGCAATTTGTATAAGCTCAATTTATACTCTAAGAATATGACTTTCTTGAAAAAAAACATAGTTGTAAACCCGCAAACTTCACTTGAAGCCTTGGAGATTTAAAATTTATAGGAGACATTGGTTAGTTAATTCTTAACGCCATCAATTTTTATTTGTATGTAATAATTTTGGTTTGCAAAATGCATGTTCAAAAACAAAGACCAAAAGAAGAATATAAGAAAAAAAATTCAAGAGAGATGGTGAAAAAAACATATACTGTAAAATAATATCAAACAATGTTATATTATAAAGGAATAATGGATTTTAATAATCCTAATTATTACCCATTAGTCGGCAATGGTCTCAACTTCAAAAATAACCAGTGATGGTCCCACCTTTTCATATATTGTAAACCAATGGACCTTTACTAAACAGAAAAGGATGAGTGGACAAAAAGAAATTAAGGTTCAGTTAATAAAGGTCTATTAGTTTACAATATCTGAAAAGGTGGGACTACCACTGATTATTTTTGAAGTTGGGACCGTTGCCGGCCAACGACTAATAGTTTGGATTATTAAAATCCATTATTCTTATTATAAAATAATATTATTAACTGATCTATTATTAGTTTAGGCCGATGTGGATAACAGTGGCACAATCGACTATCGAGAGTTTGTAGCTGCTACAATGATCACCATCATCATCAGATCATTATCATCATACTCAGTAAATCCTACTTATTATAGCTTCTACAATGCATCTAAACAAATTGGACCGAGAGGAGCATCTTGTTTCTGCATTCTAGTATTTTGATAAGGATGAAAGTGGCTATAATACAGTTGGCGTGTACAGATCATAATATGACTGATTTTCTTGTGTAGGATATCATTAAGGACGTCGATCAAGATAATGTAAGTTTAAAAAGTTAAATGATGGAAATTGTTCTTTTCCTATGCATTAAGGAAGCACATGATTTAGAGTAAGCCTGGCAAAATGGGCGGGTTGGATTGGGTGTCGGGTTGAAACGCTAGTTTTTTATGGGTGTTTTAGTACGGATGGCAAAATGGGTGGGTTGGCTATTAGGTTTGGTCAAAGCGAGTGGTTTATTGATGGGTAATTGATCCTGATTGCAAAGGTTATGTTATTTCGATAAGAATATGACTATTTGAGTTAAAGATTCAAGTGGTTTTTTTTTTTTATTTTGCATTAACAATACACATTGGACAAGTTTAGGGTTTTTATGCATTTGACCCGTCGGATATAAACCATAACCCGAATAGACCTTTTTTTCAATTCACTGAAACATCCGAAAGAATAAGAATCGATAACGATAACGAATCTGGTCATGTTTCTGGGTTGGCGAGTCGAACCCTATTTTGACCTGAACACGACATTTATATAAAGATCATCTCAAACACATAAACCCAAACAAGACATAAGAGTTTTGCATATTACTACTATAAAGTTACAAATTTCAAATAAAAACACCAATGTTATAAAATAATGGGTTATTGGATTTTAATAATCTTAAGTTTTACCTGTTGGCCGATAATAATCCCAACTCTAAAAATTCTCTCCAATGATCTTAACTTGTAAGAATTTGGTCCCATCGATCATTTTCAAACTGTAGGGGCACTTAATTCAAGTTGGGATGATGGAAACTGAGAGAGTGGATAAAAACTGATTAGTTATTCATGTGCTCATGAGAGATCACATCCTCCCGAAACCCACTGGGAAGGATGAAAATGGTGAAGATGTGTATGGTCACGGAGGTGGTGTAGGGTATCACCGCGTTCCACCCCCTTTGCGTAATGGTTTTGCAAGGAAGAAACAACGGGGGATGGAGAAAGCGTTAAACATCAAACTAAAATCAGAAAAATCAAAAGAAAATGATGTTAGATCTGATGACAAATTGCCAAAAAACATTGATATCACTTATGATAAAACAAATAAAACCGATGATGTGGTTAAATCTGAGATTGTAAAGAATGTGGTAGAAAGTGTTTTTGAAAACGAAGATGAATCTGTCGTTGAATCCACAAAGTTTCAAAGTCCTAAAGAATGTTTTGAAGATGAAGAATGTTACTTTAACAATTATATTCCGAAGACCAAAAACAACTCGAATGATGATTCTATTCTGGTCATGTATCAGATGTGTGGTTCTGACAAGTTGTATTCGGATGAGGAATTTCCAATTCAAAATATTAATATGGAGAAGATTGAAAAAGTTTATAAATTGATTGAAGTAGATTTGTCAGAAGTGGAAAGTTTGTCAAACACAAAAAGGTTTTGTGAACATTAAAAAAGACAAAGCTTTCCATAACAAGCCTAGAAACTCTCGTTTTCAAAATAAAAATCATAACAATGGAAGGTACGGGCAGGGTAATGGTAAGTTCAACCAAAAGAAGAGATTTCAAAAACCTGTGTATGTTGAGAAAATGAACCTTTGTGAAAAGCACAATTTCCGGAAGTGACAAAGAATCTGACATTTATCGTCAATCAAATGAAGAATTCTTTGCTCACCAAGAAAAACATAAACAGGCTGAAGGTACCGGTGTTGTTCCTGACAACCGGACGTGCTTTAAATGCAACAAGGTTGGGCATATTGCACGCAAATGTCCCAAATAAACACCTAAGCCTGTTAATTTTCAAAACAAACAGAAATCAATAGATGCAAAACAAAAGGGTCCCATGTTTGCACCAAAATAAATTTGGAAACGAAAAGATTAATTTTCAAATGGAAACATTCAAAATAATTCAAAGTTTTATGTAAAGAATGTTTCAAAAGGTCAAATGTGGGTAATAAAAAAGAAAGAACCTTCTGTTAAAGAGAAAAACTTGATTCAACTAAGAAAGTTAAAATCAAGAAAAATGATGTTTTTAAGAAAATTGAAAAAGATTTTCCGAGATTGAATGAAACTATTCATGTCAAATTACCCAAGACTAAGCAAGCAGCCTTGGGTTGCATTGTTCAAGTAATTGGGTTGGTACATGTGCAGGTGATTTGGAGGTCATTCAAAGTATATTTTGAGTAACGAAGTAGCCTGACGCATGAAGAAAAAGTAGCCTGAGATTCAGAAAAAAAGGGCTATGATAGGTTTGATTGAAAATTTATCATGAATATAGAAAATCTTTTGAAAATTTTGAGAAAATAAACGCCGAACCCTCACGGTTGAACAAACAAAACATGATAAAACAAGAATTGAAAATGGTTTCAGAATGTAAAAATATTAGTGTTTTGTTATCATGGGGGGGTGAAAAGAAACAATCTACTAAATGTGAAGCAGAAAAGGATGGCGAGATGAAGCTGTCCACATCGGTTTGTCAAATTTTTTTTCTTGAAAATTGTTTTAGAATTTTAGGGGGAGTATATAGATTTAAAATTAGAAAAACTCAAAAATATTTGAAAATTTGAAAAAGTACAAAAAAATTGAATAAGAAAAAAAGAGTTAGTGTAAAAAGAGGAAATGATAGTACATTAGTAGACAATCACGGCATGTTAAAGAAATGGAAAGCTAAAAAGTGATAAACTGTCTCACTGATGATATGGCAGTAGGTTTTACACACTCGGTAATTGATTTCGAGATATAAACCTAAATCAAAAACTTTCTTAATATGTGGGTAACATCTCTCGAATATATGGACTTAGTACTCCGAAATTCCGTTTGAGAAATTGCCTGATTCTGAGATATTAGGTCTTTATACTTTTTAATATTTGGTGTATTATACAAGATCTTCTGATTTTGCGTCAACAATGGCCTAGATCTTGTAGAATACTTTTGCGCTTAAACCCCAACACTGCATAAAAAATTGAAAATGTCGAAAGATATATCAATTGCAGTTTAGAAGATTCCTAAGTGGAACACACCTCAAGTCGAGCCTTCAACTCTTTGTCGAAATAGTGGTTCTAACCTGAGCTCTCAAGGCCTCGCACTAACCCAGAGATAGATATCATTTAGGTATATTTACCTGTAAGACTGAATCTAGGGAATCTTGGTACGGGAGTATATTCTGAGGTGGGACACACGGTTAAGTAAGTTCCTAAAACATTAATTTCGTATCTTGAATTAATTGAAGTCTGTGTAGAAATTTAAGTGGATCAGTATACTGACGATCTAAGTGAATTGTTTAGAGCTTAAAGTTTAAATAGATCAACGGTGCTTATGATTTGTCAAAATCTGATATGATCCTCTGATGCAAACTTAACAAAAATATATTTGTAAATATGTTTATTCAAAATTGTAACATTTAAATAAACACACTTAAAATCTTAGACAAAATCCCAAAAGATTGTGTTTTACCATAAAGTTTATAAAATTAAAAAAAAAATATTTCTGCTTTATTTTAGACAACCGATGTTGGAAAGCTGAATTTCAAAATCTAAATATGTTGAACATGTCTTGATAAAATCACAAGTTCATTAATTTGAAACTTGAATTTAAAAATGAAAATTTAAAAGTTGTTTTAATTATCAACCAAGGTCATTAATTTGGACTTGGTAGATAATTGGATAGTCAAGGTCACTAAATTGAACTTGATTATCAGTGAGGGTTATTGAGAGTGAGGGTTATTGAGACTGATAATGTTTAAAATTTTGTGGTTAAAAGTCAAATATAATGTTAGAGATTTATATGTTTAGAAAGCTCTCACAAGTGAAATCTAAAACATTTATTTGAATGATAATGAGATTTTAGAGGAAGCTGAAATAAAGGGGGGGGGGAGATTAAAAGTCAAATCTTAGAAATTCGGAGCATCATTCAAGGGGGAGATTACGGTTATACTTTGATCACTTGAATATGTAATCCGAGGCAGATCAAGTCTAAACTTCGCAGATTTCTAACCTATGTCCAAGGGGGGGTCTGTTAGTGCACTATTTGTATGTCCATAGTTAGAAATCTATATGTATTTGTAATATCTAATGTCTTGAGTCTGTAAAATATCGGACAAAGGTTTCACTATGCTTTGTTAGAATATGTTAAATCGGGTTAGGATTCGGTACGACACGGAGCAGGAATGACCAGACATGATGTCATCATCCTACATGATGACATCATACCTTATGCACCATCATGACATCTTTAAATATGTCTACAAAAGAAACCATGCATGAGAAGTTAATCAGCATGTATTTCATGTCTCACACAAAAGGGATTTAATTAGCTCGCACGAGATTATTCAACCAATTCGCTCAAGTGGAATGAGAGGATTAGAAGGAAGTTGATCATCTCGCACGAGAGGGGGATCTTGCATGCAATTTAGAACGAGTGGCAGTTATCTATAAATAGAGAATCAGTTCCAGTCGTTCAGGGGTATCGATCAGAATTCTCTCGCACAAGAACTCTCTCGTTCAAGAACACTCTCGCACCAATCACGTCGATCCGATCTTGAGTGTTTAGCTTAGATTGTGTCGAAACTCCGTCCGGTGTTGTTTCGTAATAAAATTGTGTGTACGATTCGGTTGAACGGATTCCGCACGTTAAACCGAATTCACCGCAGAGCAGGGGCAGACTTAGAGTGTTACTAGGGGTAGCACGGGCTACCCCTCAACCCCGTCTCCGTAGTGTAAGAATACCCCTTAACTCCATTTCCGTAGTGTAAAAATACCCCTCAACTCCGTTTCCGTTATAGAAAGGATACCCCTGATTCTAAAAAAAATTAGGATACCCCTAACTTTTTGGGCTAGTTCCGCCACTGCCGCAGAGCTAGTGATTGAATACGATCCGTTCCTGAACTCACAGAATAAGCAAAAGCGAAATTTGTACCACTGAAAAGAAACTTGCATGTGAGTGTTAGGTTAGGCTACACGACATTGATATTCTAGGAAATGTGATAATTACCAAATGACCCCTACCTTATTCTTCCTAATCTTTTTTTTTGAACGGCAAGTAACGACGTGCCAACCACTGTGACATCAGGCGCTGTGGTC
Source organism: Helianthus annuus (assembly GCF_002127325.2). Classification (NCBI taxonomy): domain Eukaryota; kingdom Viridiplantae; phylum Streptophyta; class Magnoliopsida; order Asterales; family Asteraceae; genus Helianthus; species Helianthus annuus. The sequence continues at coordinate 135,671,190 of NC_035433.2, read as the reverse complement.
AAGGTCGACTACTCGACCGCCCCCAGCCCCTTGGCACTCCCCAGGTGTGCGAAAACCCGACCTCCACCCATCCGAAGGCACGACAATGGAATAATTGGTCAAAACTCGCCTCTCATCTTAGTCGAACCGGCGCCACCCGTATTCGCTCTTCACTTGGATTCCGCAGAAAATAGTGACGAGTGTGAGAATCGAACCTACCAATTCTTTCCTAATCTAATCATCTTCTCCAAATGCCCTTTTTTTTCTGGAACTCGGGTTGGAAAAAATCTCCGATCAGTATCGTTTTCTTTTCTTCCCGTTCATATACTTGCTTCAACCATTCATTATTTCATGAGGGGCAATGTTATAATTTCATTGGGAGCGCACGAGATATTCGCATACGTATAACACTAAAAAAAATTAATAATGGGATAAGTCATAGATATTCATTTATGGAATCTTCTGACAACTTGCGTCCATCGTTGGTATTCAATCAGCAAAGCAGCAGCACCAACATCATCATCATCATATCAGTTATTAGTAAAGCTAAGGTAGGGTCTCAGGAGAGTGAGATGTAGACAGTCTTACCTCTACCATGTAGAAATAAAGACCAAGAATAGAGAGAATGTTTCCAATGATACCCCGGCTCGATTGTAGCTTTACATCAAGCCTTGATCATAAGGCACATAACACTCAGCAATTAATTGAGGCAAACGTCGATTAGTGCATGTACGCACTTGTTTTTCGGCTATCAACGCCGCCACAAGATGCATGATTAACCATCCCCCTCTTTTAACGTTATTTTCACGAAATTAATAAAATAAAATTAAAATTAGTGCATTTTCACTTTTACCCCCAAGCGGGTATAACCATGCCGAGCTTAAGCTCTATATTCAAAGCTCGAGCTATGCTCATGTGTAATTTCTCAAGCTTGAGTTTGGTTGATTTACAAACAAATAAACAAACGAAACCAGTATAATCCCACTTATAGCAGAGTTATTGGGGTGTAATGGGGTCAAACTTTATTTCTATCCTGAGAGATGGAGGCTGCTCCCACTAAGACCCCCGACTCCAAAAATCTTTTATTTATTTAAACTAGAGTAAATTACAAGTTTTGTCCTTTATGTTTACACCAAATTGTAGGCGCTGTCCTTTAGCGAAAAAGTTTACAGAAGGTGTCCTTTACCCATCAAAATCTTGCACGTTTTGTCCTTTAGGCCAAACCCAGTTAGATTTTTTGGTTAAATCTAGTCATGTGCAAGACATATGAGGGTAGTATTGTAATTTCACCTCCCAAAGACTATTGTGTAAGATAAATTATATCAAGAGACTATTATATAAAAATAAAACCAAATAATTTAAAATATTATTTTTATAACCATATATATATATATATATATATATATATATATATATATATATATATATATATATATATATATAGAGTGGGGATCCTACGGAAAGTGTGTTTTTCCTAAAAAGTGTAAAAAGTCATAAAACACAATAATTTCAGCCATAAAACACACCTAAAACTCACAAATAATAGAATGAATATTACTAAAACACCATATTCAAACTCTAATAGTCCATAAAAACTTCAAACACACCATCGTAGAACTATGAATATAAAACACACAATGCTAAACAACATAAAACACAATAATATTTGTCATTCCACAATCAGAGCCTTAACATCTAAAACACAACACAAAACCCACATACATGATGTTTTAGTAATCTTCATCATATTATTTGTGGGTTTTTGGTGTGTTTTATGGTTGACATTATGGTGTTTTATGACTTTTTACACTTTTTAGGAAATTTGGACTTTCTGGCCAACTCCTATCCTATATATATATATATATATATATATATATATATATATATATATATATATATCTGAAATTAGCAATCACCTATCACCACCATCCTCCACCTCCACCACCACCACAACCAGCCTTCACCGCCACCACTACCACCCCTCATCATCTACAATCACCATCTTCAAATCAACTCATCAACCAAAAACCCCCAAAACTAATAATCCTCAAAACCCTAAAAAATTAAATGAATCATCACTTTAAATCTAAACACCTGAGAGAAAGATTATAAACCTAAACACTTTAAATAATTCATGTCACAGCCATATAATGCAACAAAATATGAATAAAGACTATATGGTACCTCCCTGTTTGACTTTAGACTGAATGGTGAGTTTGAAGATCGAGAACAACCACTGCCGGTTTGACCAGAAACCGCCAGTGAAGTATTTCTTGAAATATGCGTGACAATACTGCCGGTTTGACCAGAAACCACCGGTGAAGTATTTCTTGAAATATGCGTGACAATACTCCGGTGCTCCGGTTTGACCAGACACACGGTATACGCGGCTTGGGTGGTCGACGGAAAAGGGGGACTTGCAGGTGCCGGTTGGTTATGATGGGAACAGTTATGGGTATAGGGATATTGATGGGAGTAAAGTGCATAAGGCTTTGAGGAGAACTGGGGAGGAAGGGTATGTTGAAGATGATGCTATTGGGTTTTCAGATGAGATAACCTTTTAATATTTAGTTTGTTACAAAATAGTCCCTTAATAAAAGTTCTTTACATAATAGCTCTTGAGAAGGTGAAATGATAACAATATCCTCATGTGCAAAGCACATGACTAGATTTAACCAAAAAATCTAACTGACTTTGGCCTGAAGGACAAAAAGTGCAAGATTTTGAAAGTTAAAGGACACCGCGTGTAAACTTTTGCGCTAAAGGACAACGTCTGCAATTTGGTGTAAACATAAAGGACAAAACTTGTAATTTACTCTTTAAACTAACAATAACTATTTTTCTATAGAAAGTTAAAAATATTCTTTAGTTATTTTATTATGTATAATAATATTTGTAGTGTAACATATTATTATCGTATTAAATAACAAAATAGAGATTTTACACGAAGCTGAAAGAAAGGGGGAGCAAGGTTAAAAGTCAAATCTTAGAAATTCGAAGCATCATTCAAGGGGGAGATTACGGTTCTACTTTGATCACTTGAATATGTAATCCGAGGCAGATCAAGTCTAAACTTCACAGATTTCGAATTTATGTACAAAGGGAAGTCTGTTAGTGCACTATTTATATGTCTATAGTTAGAAATCCATCAGTATGTGTAATGTCCAATGTTTTAAGTCTGTAAAATACCGGACAGAGGTTTCACTAGGTTTTGTTAGAATATGTTAGACCGGGTTAGGATTCGGTACAAGCAGGAATGATCAGACATAATGTCATCATCCTACATGATGACATCATGCCATATCAATCATCATATCATCATGACATCTTTAAATATGTCTACAAAAGAAATCATGCATGAGAAGTTAATCTACAGTACGAGATAATTCAACCAATTCGCTCGAGTGGATTCATGCATATACAGTTGAACGAGAGGATTAGAAGGAAGTTGATCATCTCGCACGAGAGGAGGATCTTGCATGCAATTTAGAACGAGTGGCAGTTATCTATAAATAGAGAATCAGTTCCAGTCGTTCAGGGGTATCGATCAGAATTCTCTCGCACAAGAACTCTCTCGTTCAAGAACACTCTCGCACCAATCACGTCGATCCGATCTTGAGTGTTTAGCTTAGATTGTGTTGAAACTCTATCTGGTTGTCGTTGTTTCGTAATAAAACTGTGTGTACGATTACGGTTCAGTTTAACGGATTCAACATGTTAAACCGAATTCACCGCAGAGCTAATGATTGAATACGATTCGTTCCTGAACTCACAGAATAAGCAAAAGCGAAATTTGTACCACTGAAAAGAAACTTGCATGTGAGTGTTAGGTTAGGCTACACGACATTGATATTCTTGGAAATGTAATAATTACCAAATGACCCCTACCTTATTCTTCCTAATCTTTTTTTTCTTTGAACGGCAAGTAACGACGTGTCAACCACTGTGACATCAAGCGTTGTGGTCAAGGTCGATTGCTTGACCGTCGCCAGCCCCTTGGCACTCCCCAGATGCACGAAAACCTGACCTCCACCCGTCCGAAGGCACGACAATGCAACTCGCCTCTCATCTTAGTCGAACCGGCGCCACCCGCATTCGCTCTTCACCTGGATGCCGCAGAAAATAGTGAGGAGAGTGGGAATCAAACTTAGGTCACAAGGAACACCAATTATTCCCTAATCTAATCATCTTCTCCAAATGCCCTTTTTTTCTACAACTCGCGTTGGAAAAAATCTCCAATAAGTATCGTTTTCTTTTCTTTTCTTCCGGTTCATATACTTGCTTCAACCATTCATTATTTCATGGGGGGAAATGTTATAATTTCATTGGGGGCGCACGAGATATTTGCATAAGTATAACACTAAAAAATAAAAATTTAAGGGTGCGCCCGCCCACCCGCTCACCCACGGATGGGAATGGGTCTGCCCCTGATCATACATGTCAATCATTAGTTAATTGAATGCCTTGAAAAATATCATGTCGCAAGCCTCTAGATATTACATGTAAAGCTTCTATCACAATTATAAAGGGAAACGGTGACAACAGGTCCGGTACTTAAAATTCTTCCATGGAAGACGCATTTAAAAGCAAATGAAATTCTTAATGATTTTACATTCAAGATTTGCCACTAAGCAATAATGGGATAAGTCATAGATATTCATTTATGGAATCTTCTGACAACTTGCGTCCACCGTTGGTAATCAATCAGCAAGCAGCAGCACCAGCATCATCATCATCATCATATCAGTTATCCTATCAATAGCAAAGCTAAGGTAGGTTTTGAGGAGGGTAAGATGTAGACAGTCTTACCTCTACTCCGTAGGAATAGAGACCAAGAATAGAGAGACTGCTTCCAATGATACTCTGGCTCGATTGTAGCTTTGCATCAAGCCTTGGACATAAGGCACGCAATTGAGACAAACGTCGATTAGTGCATGTACCCACTTGTTTTTCGGCTATCAACGCCACCACATGATGCATGATTAACCATCCCCCTCTTTTAACGTTATTTTCACGAAATTAGTAAAAACAACGTTAAAATTAGTGCACTTTCGCTTTTGCCCCCCAAGCGGGTATAAACATGCCGAGCTTAAGCTCTATATTCAAAGCTCGAGCTATGCTCATGTGTAATTTCTCAAGCTTGAGTTTGGTTGGTTTACAAACAAATAAACAAACGTAACCAGTATAATCCCACTCATAGCAGAGTTATTGAGGTGTAATGGGAGCAAACCTTATTTCTATCCTGAGAGATGAAGGCTACTCCCACTAGGACCCCCGACTCCAAAATTTTTTTATTTATTTAAACTAACAATAACTATTTTTCTATACAAAGTTAAAAATATTCTTTAGTTATTTTTTATTATGTATAATAATATTTGTAGTGTAACATATTATTATCGTATTAAATAACAAAATAGAGTAAGGTACACAGATGTGGCTCTTGTAGTTTACCAAAATTTTGGATTTGGTCCCTAGTTTTTCAAAAGTACATAGATGGTCCCTACGGTTTGTACTTTGCACTTTATAACGCATTTAGTCCCTAACTTGGACATGCTAAAGCCTTTAGATGTGTTGGCTAGGGACTAAATGCGTTACAAAGTGTAAACCACATGGATCATCTGTTTTCCTCGTGAAAAGCTAGGTACCAAATCCAAAATTTATGTAAAACATAGGGACAATCTGTGTACTTTACTCTAAAAAAATATTTTATAAATTATAGGATCGCTCATTTAGAATTGCAAGACTAATCAAGCTCGGTATAGGAAGCTCAGGCGCATTTACTAAATGAGCTTCCATTTAGGCTTTAGCTTGTTGTTAGCTTTTTGCAATCCAATCTGAATTAGCTCACTAGCGGCTCGTTTACACCCCCAGTCGACACCTGAGTTTATGTGTGTGTACACTTATATTTGGTAAAGAGAGCGTACCAGATTGTTCTGATTGAAAGTTTGGCGACATCTGACATGATTCGATGCCCCTTCAACAGCCACAACTCACCTTTCAAAGGATTGATAACAACGGGTTCAGATTGTTCATCGGGTGAAACACTTGAAGAATCAGCATCAAAACAGCCACCCTTCACTTGCAACAACTCTTACCACCACTACTTTGACCACCATGGCGTGTATGACTCCTCATCCCAGCACAACCCCAGGCTAAAATTTCCGGGCTGCCAACAAGCCCGACAGACGCACCGACCGTTTTTCTAGAACCATCTGTTTCATTGTCATCACACCCGCCATTTGCACCACTTGATGACGGCAATGAAGATGTGCGTCCTGCCCCCCATCTCTTGTATCGTTTGGGTTCGACTTCTGTAGAGGGCTCTGGCTCGTCTGAAGAAGATGAGTAATTTCCTCCATTGTCATTATCAGCATCGACCTCATTGTCGGAATCTCGGGGTTCGGCAGATTTTCTTCTCCTTCCTCTGAGATTACGTGCACTTGACTGTGATCTCCTCATAAAAGCAGTCGCTGTAGCTTTAGCCGTTGCGTGTTTCTTCCCCAATGCTTCTAACTGGCGACGAGAAGTTTGGGCAATGGCTGCATTTAAATTATTAGCAAGACCTCTTCACATTCAATTGGCATCATCAAAGGTCATGTTAAAAAAATAATTATCTATAGCATTTAGAGGTAAACCAATTCATATTACTTCTTGCTGATGTTAATATATCAATTTGTGATCATTTGCATTATGTTGTGTGCGTAGACCAAAATATATAACGCGCAAAGATCCTTCTGAATCTTCCCTACATATTCTCAAGAATAGCGGAAATAACTTAGGTCCAACGATGAAAATTAGTTAAATTAATTAATATTTTGCTAACTCACTTGAAACATTATTAACACCTCTGTGTATGTATTTGATTGCAAATAGCGTGATTCTCTTAGAAAAAAGCAAACATATCGATTATATGACAGTACTTAAAATTTAAAAATGCGTAAATAACTTATAAACTGCCGCAAATCTCGTTTAATATGCGTAAATAACTTAGAAACTGCCGCAAGTCTGATCTGAGACATACAGTTAACTTAGGACCGACTAGGTTCAATCCATGTATGAGGGTTACAAAGATATATAGTTCCCTGTAAATCGGCACCGAAATATTCTTGGATATTTTTGTCATCGAATGTGTGATACATGCATGTCTGGAGAGAATAGAACACGAATTTCGTGTCCTCACTGTGCAGTAATCTTGGAAAGTAGATCTTATTGCCCATTTCTGGTAATTTGGCTTCAAGGCAGATACATGAGGTAGAAGAAATATAAATCATGTGTTTTCCTAAATCACAGATTTTCTCCCATTCTTTGGTAGAATTGTTTAGTTTGAACACCTCAACGGATTTTCCAAGCTGAGCAACGATAACAAGTAAAAGATGTTGATCAAATTTTGATAGATAGTACCCTTCCCAAACTCCGCAACAACTTCTTGGAGCTTTGTCTACAACAACCTCACGAGAGTAACCTTCTTTACTCACATCTCTAAGAACTTCAACTTTTTCTTTGTTTTCACACAAGGCATAAATATCTCGGCCACTGAATGTTGGAAAGCGAAAAGAAAATGGATCATTAGTGCCAAAACCCAAACGACACCATGATGGTGGTTCCCGGGACACAAAGTGGATGCAGGGCCCATCTATTGTGAATCCAACAACCATACAATCGGTGGAAGTAGGTGGCTCTGAAAAACAAAGGCTTCCAAGACCACAAGGCGCCTCTGGAAGCTTACGGATATCACTAGTAAATGGGTTAAAGAACACCAACTCGCATCCATGACTTTTAAACATCAACAACAACAACCAACCATACCTAGAACATAATATCCGGCAATCACCTTTGAGTTCTTGAGGTTTTTTTATAGTATACTTGTTACCACATATCGGATCTATAAAAGTGACAAAGCCTCGATAATTGTCAAACACCATCAACCATGGTGAATACATCTGCGATCTCCTTAATAATGGGGCTGCTAAATAACAACGTTTGCATGTCGCGCGGAAATTAATGTATTCGTCAACAAAACAATGCTCCATAATCATTTCCAAACTATGAAATGGAACATTGAGTAGGTGTGACTCGCTTGTTGTGCTGTCAAATTCAGTCTCATCACAGTTAACTGATCTTATGACTACCTCAGTGTCTTGGTCTTGTTTATCTTCGGGACGGTCAGCTTCCAACCTACCCAAAACATAAATATAAGTAAACATATTCTAGCTGAAAAAAGGGCAAGTTAATTAAATACAAGCAATACCTGCATTCAAGCATTGCCCACACTAACACTTGGCTTTCTCGTACGATACAAGGCACTGAAGATGGAGACATGGTTCTTTCTTTGACATGGAATGAGATTATATTGTCCTTCGCACCAAGAATATGAACACAACCCCCGATCTGTGAGGCAACTGCGGAATTGTAGAATACCGAGTATGAAGATAAATCCAGGAAAAATATATCATCCTTGAGGTCTTCCATTTCCTCCCATGTCATAGAAGTCATATCCAATGTAAACAAACGCACCTCAAGAATCCTCGTTTCCTCTTTAAAATGTACTAGTTCAATGTAGAACAACTTAGCACAATATCCTTTCAAAAAAGAATAGACGGTGTGGAAACTAGAAGGGGAAGTATGAGGGACTTTCACAAGCGGCACTAGACTTATCACAACTTCTTTACCTCTAACCACAAAGTCAAGGTGTATGACAGACCTATAATGAGTCCCCAAGGCCAGGGCATATACTTTACTATTGCAACAAGTTGGAGATTCTAGGAGACAATCATCTACGCCACTTATGCTCCGGAGTTGTTTAGCATATGACATCTCAGTCCATTTTAGCCTCTTTCTCTTCTTATTAGGGTCTAGCCGACAAAAAACAATGGTAGGAATTTTGTCTGATAGCAACATAAAAACCAAACCTTGATCATCAGGAAGGGGTAACAAACAACAAGAGTGAGAATCACGAATCAAAGGTGGGAGACAAATGAATTTAGAGGTGAGTGGGTTCCAAAGAGACCACAGGACGCTGCCCAGATGACTGGAGAGAATCACCCAGCCATTGAAACATGCTCGGATTCGTCTCCCCTGGACCTGGAGCTCATTGATTCTACTACACTGATTAAAAGATTCCAGATTCTCAGCAATAAACAACTCGTAATTTGCGCAAGAACTCTGCTCTAGATCCATCTATCATAACAATATATAATTCAAACTATTTTAATTAACCATGCATAATCAACAAAAGAGGCTTATTATTTAATCAAGAAAAAGAAGAGAAAATAGTGCTAGATAATTTATTATGGGTGGTGTTACCTGGTATGGAATCGAAAAGCAAACCAAACTCAGAAGCAAATCGAAAGTCTAAGATCCTCGGACTATCAATGTCGGCGGATAACTGCACAGGTTGAATACAAACTTTAGATCGACGGTTATTATTATAAAGAATAATTTCATATAAATAAATCTCTACAAAACAATATATATTTAAGTTTCATACGTATCCTTTCTTAAAATTTCCCTTTGAGCCTCCTTTTCGACACTCTCCGAATCGATTTTATAGTAATTTATGGAAAATATGAGACTGAGAGTTCCTCTTCTAATCAGATAATAGTGAAACAATGCCTAGCTAATTTAGGGTTCTGACTTCGTTACCTGGGTAAGGAAAACCGATGGCAGGAGCAAATCGAAGTCTCAGATCCTCCAACAGCACAGACTGATTTCGTTAAGGTTCGACTGAGGCGTCGTAGGTTGTGTTTATATATTAACAAGGAAACCTAATTCGTTCGTATATCATGGGCAAGCCTCAAATATTTTGATACGGGTTCTTTAAAGATTTTTAATTATATTTGGACTAACATTTTGATACGGGTTCTTTACAGATTTTTAATTATATTTGGATTAACATAAATAAAATATATTATAATTAAAAATTATATTATTCTACAAATCTTTTTTTTATATAATATATTGTTGAAGAATATTGTATCCATGAAAATGAATAATGAGATGCTTTTGATCAATAAGTCCGTGAGTGATTTTTGTTCATGAGAAAATTACTAAAATGGTCAATAAACTATAGCTGACTGCAAAAACATAGGCAAGCTAAGCCTTAGCCGACATCCAAAAACGCAAGCTTAACACGCACTTTCATAGGCTAAGCCTCAACCGATGGCAAAAAATGGGGGCTAAGAGGCTGCTTGACAATTTCTAAATAGTTAAGTGCTGAACTAATAAGAGGTCAAGAGGTCTGAACCATTAAGAGTCAATATAATGCTTAACCATTTAGAGTCAAATGCCTAACCAATTCAGATTAGAAGTCTTAACCATTCAGACTCAGTATTATCAGATCTAACAAATTTTGCCTGAGAAAGTGTCTTGGGTTTCATTTATGCTCAATCGGATCATCCTCGAACTTCCGAACCTTGCACCGGCTGATCAATCCAGCCATTGTATCCGGCGAGATCTTTTTTAAGCACCGTACAAAACAGATCTAACAAATTTTGCGTTGTTTCGGGTTCATGGATCTTCAGAAATTCATAACAAATTTGCTTAACGGGATCACGAATCTTCTGAAATTTTGCAGTAGTTCTCTATTTCTGTCGATGATTTCAGTGCTTAGGGTTAGGGTTTTTGGTGATGGTGGGTGGGGTAGAAGTGGGTGGTGGTGGAGACGGCGGGGGGTGCAGGCGGTGATTGGAGGCAGTGGAGGAGGTGGTTGAGAGGTGGAGGTGGGAGTTATGAATATACTGACATGTTTTAGGTTTTTAATAAAAAAATATGGACCCCACCTGAATTATTTATATTAACTCATTTTGGTTTAATTGTTATTTTTTAATATAAGGGCATTTTCGTCATTTTACACTCATTTAACACCAAAAACTAACCGATATCCAAGCTAGGGACTATCCGAGAAACAGGATGGCAAACGTTGAGGAATATAAGTGTAATTTTAGAAAGTTAGAGACTAAAGATGAAAATGAAGCAAACCACAAGGACTATCCGAGCATTTTCCTCATTCTAATAATATGAAGGGATCTATACTATATAATAAAAGAAACCGTTCTTGGACACTTTTCATCATATTAGGTCATGTATCTTTTAATTTTCCTGCCAAATTCTTATGGATAATTATTATTTAGTTTAATATCTTTTAACTAATTATAGATAACCCTCCTACTAAATATTATTTAGTTTAATCTCTTATAGATAATTATTATTTAGTTTAATCTCTTCTAGTTAATTATAGACTATGGTATAACCCGCCCGTGTTGCGGCGCAGGTACATCGTAAACATTGAATGGATTAGTCCTAACGTTATATAATGCATTAACCATATGAAAACACACATTTTGACATATCTAGTTGAACTCAATGTAACTTGTATAAGCATTGTGATTGGATCAAACGTAAAGTAATCAAATTCGTATCGAACAATCATAACGTATTATTATTAGGAATAAAATTTTATGGCTTATGGATCACGGATCCTCAAGTGTAGCTTGGATCACGGATCCTCAGTTCAGTTTGAATTAAGGATCCTTAGGAGATGCTGCAAGGATAAGGATCCAGGATCCTCAATATTATCCTAAACTAACAGTTGTTTCCATCATGTTTTATCTTATTTTGCAGGTGTATTCGAATAAGACTTGGTCCAACCGAGATTATAGGGGAATATGCTTGGAACTTCTGCACGTGCATGGCCTCCATGACCGTTGTAATGATCGTAGGAAGCTAGCACCATTTGCGGATAGTTAGTTAGTTCAGATAGTTTCTAATTTTAAAGGGGATACAAGCTTGAATTATTATTATTGGCAACACACGAACACTACTCTCGAACTCTCTGCAACTCATTGGTGATTACACACACATTTGCACACTAGTGATCCTTGTACCAAGCTTGTTATCATCCCAAGTTGTAAACTTTCTTTGTTTAATATAGTTGGTGATCGGTAGTTTTCATCACCCGAGGTTTTTTATGCCGGAGATCATTCATTGATCAAGGGCTTTTTCCTCGTATAAATCTCGGTGTTCATCGTTGTTTACATTTCATACTTGTTCATACATTTGCTCAACTAACCAAGCATCATACCTCACAAAAATCATATTTGGTTACATTGTCCTTGTGTGATTTTTGACCAAAACAGTTTAGCACCCACCGTGGGGCAATCGGTGCTTCATTCTTGAAAAACTTTATTCATTTCTTTCATTTATGTTCATTATCTTCAACCACATGGCTCTCATGCGAAGAACACTTCAAGCTCTATGCCGGTGATCGCCTCTTCACAGGGCATTCCACCTTTGCCTCCTGTCCCTTCTGGATCCCATAAGAATGCTGAGAATGCTGCGAAGAAGCCAACCCCCGTCTTCACAAAAGCAACTACTACTTTTTCTGCTAGTCCTACTAACAATGATTTTATTCTTTGATTTTGCAGATGAAGGATTACATGCAACAGCAGGACAAAACTAATGACAGGATCCTCCGAGAAATTGATGAAATCAAGAAATTGAAGAGATCAGTGGAGGATCACTCTCCATTGGTGCCTAGATCAATGAATTTTGATACTCCAGCTGCAACTGTCCAGCATTCCACAACATCAGGTGTCCAGTACCAGGGTGGATCATCAACTATGCGCTGTGGCTCATCGGCAATGACACAGCCTCAAGGATCCTCTTTCCAGCATCAAGGATTCTTCTCTAGTTCGGGAGGATACATGGGGACGCAGTCAGTTCAAGGATCCTACTCTCTATACCAAGGAAACTCTTCTCAGGCTCAAGGATCCTTATCACAGGTTCACGGATCCATGGAATATCCTCCAAGATCTTCGGTTCTGATGCATACTTGATCCAACATCTTTCAGGATCAAGGATCCTTAAGGAGTGTACAACCCAGAAGCTCAGAGATTCATTTGGGAGACTTCATACCTATGTAAACTATTGCTTCGTCTGGTCCCTCGATCAAACCAGAATCACATCAATTTGAATTCACATCAGGAATCCCAGCCTCGAATCAATCAGGAGGTAACACTTTAAATACATCTCATAATGATAACCATGGCTTTGTGTAGGAACCAGGAATCAACCAAGCTATGACAAGGGAGTTGTAAAAACTCAAGGATATGATATCCAGCGTCCTAGGAGTAGTTAAGCCCATTCCTGAGATTCTGGATGGAAGAGAATATCTCGTTTTGCACCACCCATTTATGATGCAGAGATACCGAAGAGGTTTCAAACACCAAACATGAAGCTCTATGATGGCACAACTGATCCAGAAGAGCATGTAGCTCAATACAGGGAGAGGATGGAAACTAACCCTATTCCTGAAAGGTTAAAAGAGGCATGTCTATGCAAGGGTTTCGGATTCACATTGACAGGATCAGCTCTTAAATGGCTGCTAAGTCTTCCTCCTTACTCTATTACTTCATTTGCTAATCTAGTTAACTTGTTCAATAGCCAATTTTCATGTAGTAGGAGATTTGAACGTTTAACTAGTGATTTGTATAGGGTAACTCAAGGTAATAATGAATCACTAAGGGATTACATAACTAAATTCAGTAGAGAATACTTAGAAATTCCCAACATAGATATTGCAACAGCTGTAGAAGCTTTCAAAATGGGTTTGCTTAAGGATTCACAATTCTATGATGATCTTGTTATGACACCTTGCAGGAACCTTGATGAAGTAAGAACCAGGGCCCTTAGATTCATCCGTTTAGAGGATGATAAAAGGATCCAGGAGAGACTTTCAGGATCCTCAAAAAAAGAAAAGCAAGGATCCTACTTTCGGAACAACAAATCCAAATCATACAACAAGTCTGATAATCAAAACGTGCATGCTGTTGAGCAAGAAGAGGATGATGAAGATTATCCACCCATTTCTGAATATTGCTTTGCTGTTGACAATAATGAAATAATCCTTGCTATGCAGAATCTAGGTGAAAAAGCTTGATGGCCCAGAAAGAATGATAAGCCAGCTGCTACAAAAGATAAATCCAAATGGTGTGCCTATGATGAAGATTTCGGTCTTCTCACTGATGAATGCATTGCACTCAGGAAAGAGATTGGTTACTTGTTAAGCAAAGGGCATTTGAAGGAGCTATTTGGAAGAAAAAAGTCAAGGATCCAGGATACTGAAAAGATTCCAAAAAGGGCTCCTTCTCCTCCAGCTGATGCCCAGATTATCAACTTCATCTCTGGTGGATCAGATATATGTGGCACTTCCTTTTCAGCAGCCAAAAGGCATGCTAAAGAGACGAAGATGGAGAATGGGGATAGGCCTATTCGAACCTCAATCCTTACACAGGAGAAAGTCATATCCTTTGATGAGGATGACCGTGTAGATATTCAGGATCCTCATCATGATGGTCTTGTTATTACATTGTTTATTTCTAACCATTTTGTTCGCAGGATTCTCATAGATGGGGGAAGCTCAGTGAACATTATCTAACTCGATGTTCTCAAGAAGATGAACATTCCTGAATCAGAAATTATCCCAAGATCATCAGTTCTTGTGGGATTCAGTGGAGAAACTAAGAACACATTGGGGGACATTAAACTTCCCATTTACATAGAGGGAGTTAATTCTTTTCATAAATTTTGTGTCATAGATTGCTTATCTTGTTGCAATGTTATCCTTGGCAGGCCATGGGTACATGATATGAAAGCAGTTCCATCCACATATCACCAATGTGTTAAACTCCCTACTTCATGGGAAGTGGTGAAGATAGAAAGTGATCAACAGGAAGCTAAGAATTGTTACACTTCATCAATGAAGCCAGCCTCAAGACCTAGGGAGGCATAGCAATTAAAGTATCTTCCAAGAGATGTCCTGGAGGCAAGAGAACAAGATGTAAAAGATATCCCGATGGATCCTCAGGATCTTGAATCCAAAGTTTTTATAGGATCCGGGATCCTTGATAACATTGAACAGGATTTAGTATCCTTCTTAAAAAGGAGGAAAGCTACCTTTACTTGGAAGCACGAGGACATGACAAGTATTTCTAAAGATATTATTACTCATAAACTTGGCATTGACAGGTCATTCAAACCCATACATCAGAAGAGGAGAAAGTTTGCACCTGAGAGGAACGGCATCATCCAAGAGGAGGTAGATAAACTGCTCAGAGCAGGTATGATTAGAGAGGTTAAGTATCCATGGTGGTTAGCCAATATGGTTGTTGTTCAAAAGAAAAATGGAAAGTGGAGGGTATGTGTCGATTTCACTGATTTAAATAAGGCATGTCCCAAGGATCCTTTCCCATTACCCCACCTTGACTCCATGGTGGATGCTACTGCGGGTCATGAGTTGTTGACTTTTATGGATGCTTCTTCTGGATTCCAACAAATTCAGATGGAACCATCTGATCAAGAAGATACAGCCTTTATGACCCCTACGTGTATCTATTGTTATATTGATATGCCCTTTGGACTAAGAAATGCAGGCGCTACATACCAAAGGCTAGTAAATATGATGTTTAAAGAACAAATTGGACACACGATGGAAGTCTATATTGATGACATGGTGGTTAAGTCCAAGAGAGCTGAGGATCACCTTAGAGATTTGGAAGAAGCATTTGATATCCTTGATAGATACAATATGAAGTTAAACCCTTCCAAGTGCCACTTTGGTGTAAAAGCTGGCAAGTTCCTAGGTTATATGGTGACAAAAAGAGGTGAACATCAAGTCTCCTGCCAACGCTAAGGATATGCAAAGATTGACAGGATAGATCACAGCCTTGAACAGATTCATCTCAGAGTCATCAAAGAAATGCAAAGAATTCTATGACATCCTGAGAAAGAATAAAAAATTTGAGTGGACTGAGAAGCATGAGAATGCTCTCAAGGCCCTTAAGGATTACCTATCTTCAGCTCCAGCCTTAATGAAACCAGAAAAGGGGGATATATTATCCTTATACTTGGCAGTTTCTTCTAAGGCAGTAAGTGTAGTACTTGTTAAGAATCATGAAGGTATTCAACATCCTGTATACTATGTAAGTAAAAGTTTACTTGATGTTGAGTCCAGCTATTCTCATTTAGAAAAACTTATTATTGCTTTAATCATGGCATCTACTAAATTACGCCATTATTTTGAAACTCATCCTATTATTGTTAAGACTAACTTTCCTATTAAGAATGTCCTTAGAAAACCTGAAATGTCAGGAAGGATGGCAAAGTGGGCAGTCAAGCTTAGTGCTTATGATATCAGATACGAACCAAGAACTGCCATCAAATCCCAAGCCTTAGCTGACTTTGTGGTTGATTTCAGTAGTGATCTTCAAAGGGAAGCTGAAATGGAAGTTCAACAACTTGAAGAGACTAAGGATCCTTGGATACTCTTCACAGATGGGGCTTCAAATGTCAAAGGAACTGGACTAGGAATACTACTAAAATCGCCACAGGGGGACATAATACCCCACTCAATTGCTTGTGAGTTTCAAACTACTAATAATGAGGCTGAATATGAAGCCTTAATAGCTGGTTTGCAAATTGCCAAGCACATGAGGATCAGGTAGGTATCTTGAGGTACATGTAGATTCTTTATTAATCACTAACCACTTTAATGGTTCTTATGCTGTTAAAGGTGAAAGACTAATCAAATATCTAGAAATAGTCAAAAAATTGGCAGACTCTTTTGCTTCTTTTAGTTTGACACAGGTACCTAGAGAAGAAAATGCAGAAGCTGATGCTTTAGCCAACCTTGGATCATCATTGAAGATTCCAGAAGATATTAAGATTCCCATCATCCACATCTTAGCTCCTGCTATTGAGGATCACGTAGCTATGGAGATAGTGGAGGATTC
Organism: Helianthus annuus; assembly: GCF_002127325.2. Lineage (NCBI taxonomy): Eukaryota > Viridiplantae > Streptophyta > Magnoliopsida > Asterales > Asteraceae > Helianthus > Helianthus annuus. The sequence goes on along the minus strand of NC_035433.2, from coordinate 135,654,424 downwards.
TGCAATCATACCTAGTGATGGTGCACAATCAAATTCAGGATCCTGGATCCTTCCAATCTGAGATATATACAACATGGAGAGATTCCTACTGGAGAAAATCCTAGAGCTTTCAAAGTCAAGGTATCTCAATTTACAATACTAAATAACATGTTATACAAAACGATCTCTTGCAGGTCCATATCTAAGGTGCATCGAGGATCCAGAAATTCAAGAAGTTCTGAAGGATTTTCATGAAGGAGATTGTGGAAACCACATTGGGGGCAGAGTACTATTCTCAAGGATCCTTAGAACAGGATACTATTGGCCTACCATGAAGAAGGATGCTGTGGATTATGCAAAGAAATGTGATGCTTGTCAAAGACATAGCAATATCCTTCATCAACCAGCGGAGTTCCTGCATCCTATATCCTTTTCTTGGCCATTCATGAGATGGGGAATGGATATAGCTGGCAAACTTCTCAAAGCACCAGGAAGAAAAGTGTTTATGCTTGGTATGACTGATTACTTTTCCAAATGGATAGAAGCTGAAGCCTTTGCACAAGTCAGAGAAAAGGAAGTGATATCCTTTATTAAAAGAAACATCATTACTAGATTTGGCATACCTTCTGAAATTGTTTGTGATAATGGATCCCAATTTATTGGGAATAGAACTACTAACTTTTGTGACAGCTGGGGGATTAAGATGATAACATCAACACCAGTCCACCCACAAGCTAATGGTCAAGCAGAATCATCTAACAAGATCATTATCAACAACTTGAAGAAGAAGCTTGGATCCAAGAAGGGAAAATGGGCAGAAGAGCTACCTTATGTGTTATGGGTTAATAAAACAACTCCCGAGAATGCTACTGGCCAGACTCCATTTTCTTTAGTGTTTGGAGCTGAATCTGTGATCCCTACAGAGATGGTAGTCCCTACTGCAAGAACAAGCATCCATGATCCTGAAGGAAATGCTGAAAACTTGGTTCAAGACTTGGATACTGTTATGGGTGGTTTTCTGCTCATATATCCTGAATAATATTCTGACTCTATTATTTTTATTGTGATCAAGATACTGGATCAGGATATTGTTAACATCCTGACACAGTATCCTAGTATCCTGGTAATGACTAATTAGTTCACGTGCAGATTAACATGGCAGGCTTGTAATGTTCGGGTGGACCTGTTCTCCCAAAGACTCGGGCTAATCAGTTGAAATGAGGAAGTTGAAGCCAGAAGAAGTGGTCTACAACGTTCACAAAGGGAATATTCGGCGTATCCCGGATTTATAGGCTAGTTTGTTAATTTCATTTTACTATAAATAGGAATGATCGGATCAGATAGAACACACAACTTTCCATACACTCTTGCTCTCTACTAGCTGCAATCACTCACAAAACACTTACACTTGTACTCGAATCGCATTGTAACACCTAGTTGATCCGCATCATATCCTGCACTGTATCCTGATATTTGAAGTAATAAGAAGAACAAGGCAGCTGCGATTGTCAGCTCCAGAGTTTTTATGCCGGCGATCTAGATTGATCAAGGGCTTTCCTCGTACATCTCGTGTCACCCCCTTTACCTTTTTGCTCATTGTTTGATTAAAGATATAGCTCAATATCCTGAGCTATATCATGTAAACTGTTTTTGTTAACAACTTAACCAGCATATTTTCAATGAATACTCTTAGCACACTACCTCACTTTACTAATTTGATCACTTAATTGCTTAGGTAATTTTTTACCAAAACAATTTGGCGCCCACCGTGGGGCAAGTGGTGCTATTTCTACTAAAAGATTTTGCAAAATCACTACTTGGTTTTCTGTTTTCAAAATTTTTTGCTACACTATTTTCAATGGCCTCAAGATCAAACATGAGCTCTTCTACCGTGTCTGCTACAACCTCTGCTGTGACACTTGTGCTCCGTAAACACATACGATGTAGGACACTATCTTTTATCAAAGAAACAATGTGTTTTGGTCTCAAAAATTTGTTTATTTTGGTTTTACAGTTTCACATTTTAATTTTAGTTCATTTACAAACCTTAGATCGCTTTCTGGAAAGTTATACGTGAACTGATGCATAAACGTAATCAGTTTAATGCGGCAAACACTCTGGAACAGTGACATAGGCTTAACATACCTTAAATAACTTTTATATAACTTAGAAATAAGTTTTGAAAGCTTTGGCGTGTCAAAAACAAGTTTATTCACACTCAGGGACCATTTGCATCAAACTGCGAAAGTCTGCTGATTCACATAGTATCGAACATTCCAAAACTTGATCATAAGTTAAACATGCCCTAAATATCCTTTACATAGCTTAGAAATAGGCTTTGAGGTGTTTGGTGCACAAAAAAAATAACTTATTTGATCAATAGGGACTAAAAGCGTCAAAAAGTGCATAAGTTTGCATTTTCGCGCATATCTTACGTTCTGAATATATCCGAACATCCAAAAATTTATGTAATCATTAAAATATTTTATTTTAGTGATTGGCATGATAAAATTCCATTCGTCGCATAGTTTGGATCGTTTTTCGCGTCCGTTCGTGTTTCGTCGTAATTAACCAACAACGCAACCGTGCGGCCAAACGAACCGACATCCAAGATGTTTTTGCCAAGAGTTGCAGCCAAGAAACATCTAGAAAAGCCTTGAAAACTCTTGGAACGGCTGGGTATTTTGCAAGAAAGATCTAGAAATCAGCTCTAAATATCTTGGATATTTTGTATAGAATTCTCTAGTTAGAGAATTCTCTAGAACTAGTAGTTAGCAAGTATAAATAGGTGGAAGGGGTCTCATTTGGAGATCACCCCAACATCTTAGCAAGTTATCACACTTGTACTTATAAACTCTCCTTTGTAAAGATCTTGTAATCAATACAAAGTTGTTTCTTTGTACACAATACTTGTAACCATCACCTGATTCACTTAGAACACTACATCGTTGGGGCACATAGCTTAACTTAGTTCGAGTCTAAGTCGCTGCACGTGAGTCAAAAGTTTACTCCGTGATAATAGTCACACAATCTCTTCCAGTTCAAATATTGGAATTTAGATCTACCTTTAAGCGATAAAAAACAAGTTTGCTTCAATTTGTTGCATCGTTCTTGTAATCAGAATGTTGATTCCATTCGTTCCATCGTTCTTGTCATCAGAATGTTGATTCCATTAAACTCCTTTTGAAATTTGCCACATAGTCGTGAAAAATACAATTCCAATCATCTTTTTCCGATCTTTGGATCCAACTATTGAATTAATTATCTCAAGCATTTGGTGACATGAAGAAAAGGACCAAGGGATAAGGATCTTTAACCACACAAGTGCATGCCAGCAAACATTTTTTTTGCCATGAAGCATGACACAAGTATGTGGTCAGTGGTGTATTCAAGTAAACTACACCTAGAGCAAAACTGGTCTTGAGCTAAAACATCGCGATTCCTGGAGCTTCACCTTTGACAGAATCGTGTTTAAAGTAGCTCGCCAACAAAAGTGGCACACCTTGGTTGGTGCCCATAGACTCCAATGGGGTCGTATCTCGACAGAAGCCGAAGCCGGTAGCTGAAGCTTTAATGGTTTGTCATGGATGGCAGCCACCAATAGTTTGTCTTCTAGGTTTGATCGCCATCGCCAAACATATAAATAAAAAAACAATCATAAATAATAAATACAAAGAAAAAACAAATTCACAACAGTAACATAATAATAATAATAATAATAATAATAACAATAATAATAATAATAATAATAATAATAGAAGTTTAAAGAAATTCATATTAGTTAATTACTATTAATAATGATTTAATAAACTGAATTCAAACAATATGTAAGTCCCAAAACTATCAACCGGATATCAAAATCACAATCAAGAGTGCGGAATACTGATGAAAGTGATAAAGAACAAGAACAATCAATCGATTAAATTACCAAAGTGCACATGGTTTCTAGAGAACCGTCTGGTACACTTGAGAGAATTCGAAAATACTCGAGGAACAATAAACTGAACAGCCAACCTTCTAATGACCTAGGTTAACCCTATTTATAGTTACATAGGGTGACCTAGTTATAGACTGGACCAGGCCCACATGCACAAATAATTAACTAAATAAGCCCAAATCACTAAATTAGCCCACATGGATTATTCCATTACTATCTAACCCACTACAAGGCTATGCCCAATAGCCTATAATTGTGTTTGATAAAGATAAGCGTAAACCTACCCAATTATAGGGCCTTACACAATAACCCGTTACAGTGGTAGCGCGCGGACTCTCACTAATCATTTGATATATCCCAAACCCTAAATCCCTTCCTCTCAGCTCCAACACTCGCGAATTCAAGGTACAACATAAATACTAGCCCTAATTTCCATGATTTCATGATCTCATTGTTTGTTTTCGCCCAAGTTTGTCAGATTTCGGTATGCACTTTGTGAATCGAGGTAATCTTTCCCTAATCTCTCATTTTCCATGATCTATTATCCCTATATTTCCATGATCTTTGTTAGTTTTCAAGATCCCATTGTTTGTTTTCGCCCAAATTTGTCAGATTATTCAGTACGCACTTTGTGATTCGAGGTAATCTTTCCCTAATCTCTCATTTTCCATGACCTACTATCCTTAATTTCCATGATCTTTGTTTGTTTTCAAGATCTCATTGTTTGTTTTCTTGATCCGATTGTTTATTTTTTGTTCGATCAGGTTATATATTCACCATTTTGTGTTATGATAATGTAGCGTGTGTGTGCGTTTTTTCTGTTCGGTTAATATTAATGGTTCGGGTCAAGGGTACGGGTCAATGGTTAGCATCATGTCTAATAACTGTTCTTGGTTTTAAAAGCCGCACTAGTTTTGATTCTAAAAGCTGATGCGCGTTCATTGTTAAAAAGTAATTTATTGATAACTTGTAAACACTTTCAGATGGAGCCGGAAACAGCATTCGAGTCATTTGTGAAATGAAATCTGGAAACTTTAAAGCAACATCCTAGACTCATTGCACCGTTCCAGGGGACACATAGATGTGCAACTTTCCATGATCATTACCCGGGATCTGTCAATCAGTCTACATTAGATGAACAACTTCAAGGAAAAAGAATCCGCGCATCCACCCATGGATGGCTGATTCTTTTCGACAACACTCATTACTTTCACCATGAGGACAACAATTTCATGTTGTCTTTTCTGAACCCGATCAATTTGAAGTTGATCAACCTCCCACCTGTTACTCACCCTGGAGATTTCGAGGACTTTTGTTTGTCATATCCGCCTGAACATCCACGTTCTTTTTTTATGATGTTTAGTAAAAAAAAACCGTACTATTGTTTATTGTGTTCTACACCGTGAAGATGGAGCGAGATTAAAATGGATTAAACACTCATATACTCAACAGATCCTAGACATAACCGAAGTAGAACTATCTTCTCGCCTAAAGAGTGCAGCTTGTTGCAATGGTCGCGTCTACTGTAGGTTTGTTAATCGGAGGGATCGGTTTAGATATGTCATACATGTTGATACAATGATGAGAGGAGATGAAGCTGAGATAAGTCTAGTGCCAATTGTAGTAATTCCTCCAGGTTCTGAACTTCCTAACCCTTAGACACACTTGATGTCTCATCGTATGCTGAAAGCAACATGTACGGATCTGTTTTACAATGCTATTGAAGTCAACCTGAGAGAGAATGTTATTGAAAGCTTCCGTCCTTTTAAACTAGATCTGACTAGGATTTGCCTCTGGGAAGAGATAAAAGATCTTAAGAACGCTGCTTTTTTTCTTGAAATGGATCTGATGAATAAGCCATATTCAGCGTACTACAAATCTGAGGTTGCTCCCGAGATCGGGGGATTTATACATGTTCTAACACCTAGTGTGATCTATGGTGGATTGGTAAAATCACTCGAGATCAAACACTCGAGATCAAAGATTCATCCAGGATCATGGAGGGCTATTTTGGTATTCCTAATCCTTATGAGGTTGATGGTGGAATGTTACGTTCGTACCATATCAAAAGTTCATCCAGCATCACAAAAAAAGTTGGTATTGTACTACAAAGTCTCGTTTTACTAGGGGCAATGATTGAAGGAAATGCTAGGTAGTGCTTGTATTATTTAAGCTACTTTTTTTCATTTTGGATAGAACATGCTTGCTGATTATCATTTCTTATGTAGGTTAAGTTGATCATCATGTTGTGAGCTGGGAGACCAGAAGAAAGAGATCTGTTAGAAGAAAGAGATCTATTACATGACTTTAATAGTTTTACTTGTTTTTTAGTAGTTGTAATGAAAGAGGGACCTGTTTGTAATAGTTATTGGTTGAGGGATTTTTTGTATATGTTTAGTATGCGACAATTTACACGATTGAATTGACAATTAGAGTTGTTGGTTGAGGGATTTTTTGTATATGTTTAGTATGTAGAAATTTACAGGATCGAAATTGACCATTAGAAGTAAGTCGGTTTTATGATTATTGTTTAAATAGGTGTAAACTAAACTATTTAAAATTTATATTTTATTTGCATTTAACCACTGGGAGATCATTTGTAAAATATCACTTTATAATGAGATAAAGATTTATTGACTAACTCGTATTTTTATTAAGATAACACTATAAGGTGCTAGTACAATGTCTGCAGTCTGCTGACCACATACATCTGTAGCAGAAGAGGTGGACCAAACCTCTGCAGTTTGCAAAAAGAAGACTGTTTGTTTTTTAACTTCTGAAGGCTGCTGAAATAAACTAAAATTTAAATAAACTGAAATAATAGTTATATTACAGATTACAGAGTTTGTTTTTTAACCCTAGGGCTTGTTCAGAAACCGATTATAGAAATCGAATTAAACACATGCTACCTCTTAATTCTACCGATTATTAAACTCAATTACATAATTATTCGCATTCAATCACATAATCCTGAGCTATAACTACTATCTAACTAATCCGGTCGGATTAAATTAACCAACACAAAGCACAAAATCCATAAATATCAGCGAATTCAAGTGTGTGATAAGAATAAAACAGTACAACAACAACAACTCACAAGCATGAATACGATCTTTTGGATGGTCGGATTGGATGAGAACTTGGAGGTCTACAAGCCCTAGGGACATGAGTCTGAGCGTAAGACCGGCCATGATGCCTACAAAAGCATGAATACGAGTGTTGTAGGTGTGTTTTTGTTGTGGTGTGAACGGTGGAGGGAGGGAGGACGACTGTGAGGGTGGCTGCCAGCAGGGCGGAAGAGATGGGTGGAGGAGATGTGTGGAGGTGAAGGTGTTAGGGTTTTTGATGAGGTCTAATGTTAGAGAAGAATAAAACAAGAAGAGGTTTGAAGTGGGAAGTCTATCTCTTTTGGGGGAAGAGGTCGCGCAGACCTTTTTAAATGAAATCTCTTCTGAAAAACAAAGAATCTGCAAAACAAATGGTCTGCCCGTGGTCTGCGCCACGCAGACAAAAGAGGTCAGGAAGCTCTTCTCTGAAAAAACAAACACCCCCTAAATGTATAAAGTTTATCTAAATTATTTTGAGCTTATTTATTTTAAATCAAGACCATGTCTCCTTTTATAAGTACGGAAAAAATTATTGCATATCAGCAACATTTGGTAGCCATCAGTGGCGGAGCTTGACCAAAAGTTCCGTGGGGGCGAAAAATCATGGGACCCAATTGTTTTTTTCTTATCGCTATGTTTCGGGTTGTCCGATCAAACAATAATAACTCCAAATAAAACTAAATAATCTTCAATTATTCAAAGGACCCATTTTTACATATAAAAGAAACTAAATTTGAACCCTGAAGCTTCATTTATATAAAAACTAGTCTGAGATTTTATTTAAACTCACTTCAAGTTTAAAAAAAAACTTATAAAAAATTACGAATAGTCACATTCTTCACATTTTTATTAATTAAATACGAAAATATGTATTAATTTTTTGGACAACAAACTTGGTAGGGGCAGGAAATTTTTAGGCAAAATAATTGACGGGGCGGACCTATATAATTTTAAAAAAAAGTTCAGATGAAAAATCGAAAAAAAATTACACTACTAACCGCAATATTAGCGGGGTCGGATGCACCCCTTGCCCCTTAAAAGCTCCGCCCTTGGTAGCCATCACACTTAGAAACGTAACCGTTAAATTTTTTATTATTTCACTAATTCAATATATTTTTTTTCCTTTTTTCCAATTATATACTTACGGTATAGGATCATATACAAACAAATATATTTGTACAAACTTTAAGAACCAACAATTTAATGACATGTGTCCTCAATTAAAAAATTGATTTAAGGGTATTTTAGACTTTTTATACCTTTTTATTTATATCTAATTAAAAACAATAATTTAATTATCTATAAATTTATGCAAGATTAATTCAAATGCTAATCTCCTAATCTATTCTTCGTCATCGAATCAGCACCGCAATCAACACCATCATTAGCACCGTAACCAACATTACCGTCAACACCATAATTAGCACATCGTCAGCATCAGCACATTAATGAGCATGATAACACCACCGTCGACACATCTGATGGTAACAACCCACACCACCACCATCAACACATCCCGTAATTAACATATCACTGTAATCCACAAAATTTCATGTTTTTTTTTATTTTGTAAACAACAGATAGTATTACATAACTAGCACAATTTCATTTTTTTTTTATTTTATAAACAATACATATCGTTGCATACTAGCACAATTTCTTGTTTTTGTTTTAATTTTGTAAATAGCACATACTATTACATAACTAGTAGAAAACAAGTGTATTTCCAAATAGGCTTCCAATAACAACCCAAAAGGAACAAAATAGCAACACATAAGTATTACACAACAAAATAAAAACTGACGTATATATTTAAATCAACACAATACATTTTTCATACTAGCACATTCCAACTACATAACTAGCACAATTAAAACATCTTTTATTTAACTTTTTAAAAGTCATTTTTATAAATAATAAAAAGTTAAAAAAAAACGACCAACCAGCGAGCTGGTAAGGCTGTCTTCGGATTGGGTTGGCTCGCGGCCAGCGAAGCCCCTTGCTGGGCGAGTCTCGGCCTGGTGTGGTTTGTGCTTTGCTTTTTGTTATAATTGGCCCCTCATGTTTCTTGTTTTGGGTTTTTAGGTGTTTTAAGGGTTGTATATGATACAAAGGCATATTATGTAACAAGTATAATTAATATAAAACAAACATAAGGAAGTATGATTAAGCGTATCAATGTCGTATTTAAGTATCGTACGCATGCAAAAGACGTATTATTCATGTATTTCACGAATTTACAAGTTTAACACATAGTTTTCAAGAATTACGAATATGTATCAATTGTTTCACGAAATTAAATGGTATGTATAACACGAATTTAAAGAAATACGAATTTTTATTTATGATTCAAGTCTCAGATTTTACAATGATCACAACGAAAGAACGATTACAAGAACACAAGACTTCGAAAAATAGAAATACAAGCAAGACCTTCTAATTATGGAAAGTACGAAGAAGCAGGGCGTTATAATGTGTATCACCCTCCTTAATGGCTCATCCCTTGTTGGTATACTACTTTGTGCTACCCTTCACCTAAAACAATGCACCTTTAACATGGCTCATCCTTCCCAAACATGCTTGTATCCCTCCTTAAACAATGACTCTTCCTCAATCATAGATTGCACAGAACAACTCAGAATTCCCCATTTACGTCTTAATTCGAGCCATCTCCACTTATCCTATTATTCCTTCAACGCTTTGATGCAATTCCACTTTTCCTCTATCTACTTCCAAATAACACTTCAATTCCAATTTCATAAAAGTTTCTATAGGGTTATCTTGATTTATGATCGTGTCACCGACCTTACAATCTTTATCCCTTTCGATAACAAACAAAGTTCGAATAAGTCTTTCAATCTTCCTTGTTCCAACCCAAGGCCGTCTCCGAAAATTCAAAAAAAAAAAAAAATTGGCCCTGTGCAAGATAAAAAATTTGGGCCTTGTTCGCAAATCCCCATACGTTCAAATAATCGAAGTCTAAACATTAATTTCTAAACATTCGCAAATCGGGCCACAAAATTACAAATCCAAAATTCTGAAAATGCCGTAAAACGTTTTTGGTTCATAAGGATGGGCCAATTTCTATATTTGAACTTGAGCTAGCTGATGCTACAAAAGTAGTTTAGATTCTTTTTAAACGCCTTTTAAATTTTAATCATTAAACTATTTTTTTATTCATTGCACCATTTAAAGTTTAATAAAAAGCCACATTTTTTTAAGAGCACATTTTGTTTTATTACTTTATACATACAGATTTTTCATTTTATATGATTTACTTACATATCTCTTTAATTTCCAGAGTTTGAACTCTTCATGGTATAAAATTGATTAATTGAGTGCTCAAACAGGTCAGCAAATCAAACACTTGGTGGTTAATTCTTTGATTTCAATTTTTAGACTATTTTTAGAGTGGCAACCCTTATTTCCCTAGTGGAGGAGTTTGTGTGGACTCAACTTGTTTGAGGGGAGGTGAGCTAGAGTTGTCGTTGCAGTTGCAGTTGTAATAATAATAAATAAAACAAAACAATTGTAGCAAAAGGATATGTGTTAAGTAGTTAAACGAATCATGAGGCTCTCAACTTGTATTCGACCCTGATGAACACATTGCAGGGTCGGACTGCATATTTTATATCTCAAAGTCCACGATCAGCAAGCAAAATTTTAATATGCACATCACATGTTTCAATAAAAATAGGGTTCAAGTATCATCTAAAAATCGATATGACAATAAGCATAATTAGTTATAGGATCGTTAATAAATCCAAGCTTTATGTCACAAATAAATTAATACACCTAACATTAGTTTCGCACAATCGAGACAAGCAAAAAGAACTAACACTTTAATCCTTTCAACAAAATGAATTATGTAAACATATCCAACTTAGTTTGGCAACACGAACCTTAATAAAATAAATAGAACTACAAATTTTTGAAACTTACAAATTTAAACAAGAGAATATGTAAAGTTTATTTTTATTTAACTGTTTAAATGAGAAATAAAATACTACAAATTCATGGAGACAAAGTTTATACATGTAAAGCTTGCAAATTCATGTGGGTTTATGGGGCCCTTCCCCATTTCCCTATTACCCTATTAACAAGTTGAATACAGAATACTCCTTTAGCCCAAATAAAACATGAATAAACTCAAAAAAGAAATTATGAACACAACAATTAGGAATCGAACCCGGAAACCTTAGTTCCGTAAAGAGTTGCCGCATCCAACAAGCTACAGACATTCTGTTTTATATTTTTCTTAAACAAATTTATATACAATATCTATACATTTTTAAATGATTTTGGGCTCTTCTAAACTTTGGGCCCTATGCGGTGGCACCTCCCGCACAGGCCCAAAGCCGGGCCTGTTCCAACCAATAATGCCGAAAATGGATGGACTCGCCTACTCGCTTCACCCAACTACCCCTTGTATCTTATCCTCTAGATCAATGGAGTCATGTTCATTAATATACTCGTCCACTGGACGGGTATACAAGTACTTAATTATGGAATGGTCCGGTTTTTAAATCCGGTAAGAATTCAATTTTGCAATTACTGTTTGAAATGATTTGTCATCACTGGCTGGCTGAATTTAATGGGCATGAATTCAGTATTCAAAAGAAATGAATTCGTAATAGTATTTGGAATTTGAATAGTCTTATGTTAAGCACAAATCATTTGTTCGAGCAATCAAAACCTAAAATTACCCCCATCACCTTCATCCCGGGCCCCACCGCAAAGGCGTCGGTTGCGTTGCACCCTCCTGACTGCCACTAGGTGTGCCTATGTAGGAATACAATCATATAAAAATTCTTACTTATAAACCAACTCAAAGTTTATCATCCGACAACCTCAATTTCCACAAGTTTAATGTTTCAACCACACAACTTAGAGTTTTGATGTATATCTTATTCATCTTGACTCCAATTTAGACATGGTTTAGCACGTTATAATCCTCTCACAAAGTATAATACATACGCCCTGATTAATATAAATTTTAATCTCAAATATAGAAATAGTTATTTGTGTCCAAAACAAATTTCCAACAATAGTTATGTTCTATTTAAATAATAAATAAATAATACGTTGTTAATTTCCTGAAAATGAAATTATTACGTTCAAATAATAGAAAAAGTTAATTACAATAATATACTCGAGTGTAATTCTAAAATATTGACAAATTTCTTTAGATTTGAGTCAAATGTTCACGTCTATCTTTAAAAATCACAATTTTAATAAATTCAAGTTACTAACAAGTAACAACTTCACCAAATGGAAATATTTTTGTATTCGGCTTTGGTGTTTAATTACCATATGGATATGGGGTAATGAAGTTAAATTTTCTAGCACTTTGTTCGTATTTGGATGTTTTATAAAAAATCATAACTACACTACATAAAAAACCATAACTACACTAACTTGTAACATCTCCAGATGTATTTTCTATTTTGCACTTTTTGGATGAAAGCATATGTAATTCTAGCTTTGTTTTATAGAGGTTATTGTATAAATGAGTCTTAACATTCAAATTGACTTAACGCGAGAAGTGAAGGAGAATTTTTTTGACGATAAACCGATAACAATGGTGATAAATGAAGAACCGTATATTTACCTTGTTTAATTGGTTAAAAGGGGTGCCAACCCGGTAAAAAAAATTAATAACAAAAACTATATATATAACCTAAGGGCATTGGGTCTCCCAGGATATACCCCAAGGAGAAACGCCAACCCCGAAAACCACAAAATGGGAGTTAAAAAACTCTCGGCCTGTAACCAAACACATAACCAATGTTGTAGAAGGCGTTAGGCGCTAGTCGGGCGGTGAGGTACCGCCTAGGGATTAATAGGGATTAATCGGATTGGACTTTTTAAGTATAATTTTACAATTTTTTTATATATATAGATAACTTTATACTTTTTATTAATAAATTTACAAGTTTAGGAGATAACTTTATACTTTTTATTAATAAATTTAAAGTTTAGGAACCATATGTAAACTAGTGAAAGATAGAGGGGGTTAAATGTTAAAATACCTAAAATTAAATGTTAAAATAGGTTTATAAGTAATATTTAGGCTGTAAAACAATGGGCCAGATTCAAAAATGGGTCAAATTTTGTGTTTAATGGGATGTAAAACATGGACCGATTAGTCCGATTTTGACCGCCTGGGACCGATTTTGACCATATCCGCCTAATTGGACCGACTAGCTAAAAATTAGTCAGTAACTCACCGCCTAGCGCCTAGGCGCCGATTAATCGGCCGCCTAGGCCGATTTCTGCAACATTGCACATAACAATACAAATTCAAATAAAACATATAAGACCATCCCGATGATTCCCCAAGGAGCAGCGAGCTTACCATCAAAAAGACGTATTCCCGGGTCAAAAACGATAAGAAAACAAACCACCATGAAACAACAATAGAAAGAGACCATACAAATGCTAAACATAGATGTGTTAATTGCAATTCATCGCATTTCATGTGGTATTCCAACTGCCCATCACTATTTCTTATACATCCGATCAACAATAAGTTTATTTAACCTTAAAGGGGTGGGGGTGGTGATCACTCATCACTCACTTATCACTCATAACACCCAATCAAGTTCCGCCATGTCATCAACCATTATTCCATCACTCACAACCTTTTTTTAGTGGAAATGGTTGGATTTTATAAAAAACCCTCAAATAGTCATCTTGTCAATGGAAACAAGCCCCCAACGTTCCATTTTTTTCAAAATTCAACGCGTGATAAATATCAAGCATGGTAAGTTTCACGAGTGATAAATGATGGTGGCGGCGGTGTGCTAAAGTTTTTCACGAGTGATGGGGGTTCCATCACTCACCACCCCGGGTCCCCTAAGGATTAATAAGTTGATAGTGGAATTCACTTCCTTTAACAGCTTTCCATTAAATCCTTGATACTCCAAGCAGCCTTAAAAGATACAGAACCAAGAATCTTCTATCAAAACATTTCACACTCAGAAATCTTTGATATGTGATGATAAATCTGGTTAATCCTAATAGCATGATGAAAAAACTTGGTGTTCTGATCACCGTATTTCAATCATTCAATCAGAGCTCATTGCTAATTAAAAATTGTTCATTCCACATAGCATCTATTGGAGATAACTACTACTTGGTTGGAGATAAATCTTGTTTGGGAAGAAACGGAACATATGAGAATGATCTGATCTCTCTGAAAGGTATGTTGGAATTAACAGGTATCTATATTACTGCACATACACTTGTTCGGATTACATAAATACATAAATACAAGTCATACTATACTTCCAAGTTCCAACTGTTGCACCTTTGAAGTTGAGAATACTAATTGTCTTGTAACACAACTAACTACACTACACTACCAAACTAATTATAAACTTTGGTTCTCATAAACTTATATTAAAGTTTATATTTAGTATATAATTTAACAAAGTCGGTATTTGTGACAACACATACAGTTAACTGACCAGCATGTGAATGTTGGTTACAGGCCCCTTCTACACTGTGCGAAAATAGGAAAAATACGAAGAAAGAAAAAGCTAGTGGAGAACACATATATTAGTAATTTTACCTAAAAACATACCGATAACTGTTTTCAAAGTTTTATATATTCAACTATTTATACAAACTAGTGGGGTTATGCCCTGCTATGGGCCGGAAATTTGTTCAAGGTACGAACACATACTTATTTAGTACAATTTTCTACAGTTTTATAAATGATAGCTTCCTACCGAACAATATCTTAACACTTCCGAACGAATTCTTGATGTTATCTAGCTGGTTATACTTTATTTTATAAACTTGTGATGTGACATGTTTATCAATTTCAGTTTATTAACTGGTAATCGAGTCATCTGTGAGACCAAATACGGCCACTAATCACCGTGCTAATTAAGTAACGACCCAACGACAACCAAAAGCATAAAACGCGAATTTCTAATACCAAGTGACTTACATGACGTTAGACGTAGACAGAGTCGTATTTATACCCCACAAAAATTTACGTCAAGATAACGACATGTACATAATAATAAGCACGTAAATTTGGAGGGGGTTAAAATGACCTTTTACAATAAAAATTAGAAAGTTAAGGGGGTATAAGTGTCAAAATTGAAAGTTAAGGGGTGAGGTACACAAAAAGACAAAAAATTCGTTGAGACGTAAATCAACTTAAATTTATATTGACACGTACACAAAAATAAGCTTGTAAAACTAGAATGAATTAAAATGACATTTTACAAAGTTTTAGAAAGTTGACGTGTAAGTGTAAGTGCTGCTGAAAATTTAAAAAATATATATATTAACCCACAAAAGGACAAAATTTACTATTCATTCGGATCTTATAAACGTTTTAAAGTTTTCGGAATGACGTGGGGTTTGGATGGTGGGAAATGTGGGATTTGAGAATATAATTTAAAATATATAAATAAAAGAAAATCATGTAAAGCATATAATCAGGTAAACGAGTATATATTATCGGATAAATTAGGTTGGGTAAATATGTATATCATCGAATCTTATACCAGCGAAAAACTTCAGAAGGAATCTCATACCCGGTTATCCAAGCTCATACCCATCACAGATGTTTCGAGTTACATGTATTTTCATCGGGTCTGTGTTTCATTGTCATCCCCACTTACTTCAACCCTGAGTTATTGATTCAGATCCGCTCGTTATGAGTCATGTGTTAGTGACAAAGCCAGAATTATACTTTTGGGATTTCTAGAGCCAACAAGCCCAAGATATGGCTTTACAAGCCCAACATCAGATCTGCCAATTGAAATGATTTGTTTCTGGCCCAAAAAACAAACCAATTCTTTTTTTTTAAAGCCCACAATATCCAAATCAGTTTACTAACTGGACCGGACAACAAACCAATCGTTGTTTTATCTGTTTAAGAACCAGATAACAACAGAATTAATATAAAACTAAAGTTATATACTTGCTAAAGGGTGTGGGGAATGGGTTGGATCATCAATCACCACGTATGACTATTATTGGATTGTTATACCACTCTCTTGCCTCATTCACCATGGTTGGCATGGATTAAACCATGACAACTATGAGTCTCCTTTCCTTTTTTAATATTTCATTTTCCTTCTCACAAAAATAAATTAAAGTAAGAGAATAGTGGTTTGAGTCATGACCAAACCTTGAGGTAGTGGTTTTAGATGATGGATTAAAAATGAGTGACATGACGTTGATGTGGAGGGTAATGATTATCATGAAAGTCATGACCACATCGTTCAAAATGAAATAAGAAGCTCCCATGCATGCGTAGGTTTAGGTGTTTAGAAGTGACACACAACAAAAGTAAAGAGCAAATTCAGATTGGAGTGTTCTAAACTATTTTTATAAATAAAGAAACATATTTAATATCCGACCCTAATTTGAATATATATTTGTAAATTAAACATATTGTCCTTTATTTATGTACTAAATTACATTATTAGTAAATTGCACAAATTGTCCTTTATTTATGTACTAAATTGCACTCTTTGTCCTTTATCTTTAAAAAACACGCAACATGTCCTTTATTTCTACGTTTTGCACGCTCTTCGTCCTTTAAGCTAATTGATTGTTTAGCTTAAAGGATAAAGAGCATGCAAAACATAGAACTAAAAGACATGTTGTGTGCTTTTTAAAGACAAAGGATAAAGAGTGCAATTTCGTACATAAATAGAGGACAATTTATGTAATTTACTCTAGTGTTTAAGCGGTGGCATCTACATATCACACTTTTTTTTTTCCACTTTTAACACCTCACACAACATATAATAACGATTGCTATTGGAAATATTGAATGCTCTTTTTCTTTAATACACTAGGTTAAAAACATATATATTACACATGGTAATTCTAAAATTCAAAATATTAAGTTCAAATAATAGAAAAAGTTAATTACACTAGGCTAGAAACGTATATATTACACATAGTAATTCTAAAATTGAAAATATTAAGTTCAAATAATAGAAAAGGTTAATTACAATAATATACTCAAGTCTAATTCTAAAATAATTTTCTATAGAGCTGAGTCAAATGTCCAAGGCTAACTCTAAAAGTTACAATTTTAAAAAATTCAAGTTGTTAACAACTTCACCAAATGGAAATACTTTTGTATTCGGTTTTGATGTTTACCATATGGATATGGGGTAATGAAGTTAATTTTTCTTAGAGCATTCACATTCTATCCATCAAAATATGTGAGGGGTTTTTTTTACATTATAAAGGGTATCAAAAATGGTTGTGAGTAGAGGAGAGAGAAAATGTTACTGTTCATCTGTATATTTGAGGGGACACTGTTCACCCACTATAATTTTTTTAATATATATTGAAAGTGATTGTGAGTGAAGGAGAGAGAAAAATGTAATGATAATATTATTTAATTGAAAAGGAGAGAAAAAGTATTTGTTTTTAGTGAAAAAATATTGATATAGAAGTTGTTTTTTAGTGGAATGTATGTATAATTTGATGGATTTGATGTGAATGCTCTTACACTTTGTTCGAATTTGGATGTTTTATAAAAATCATAAAAAAACCATAACTACACTAACTTGTACCATCTCTAGATGTATTATGCCTTTTTTGGATTAAAGTATATGTATTCTAATTTTGTTTTATATAGTAAGATTATTGTACAAACAAGTCTTAATATAAATAAAAATAAGAAAATTGTGAAAATGCATTCTACGTGATGTCTGCGTGACAAATAACTTTATTACAATAATAGTTTAGGGATGGCAATGTATTAGGGTTAAAGAAAAAGAAAATAGGAAAAAAAAACCAATTAAATTACAACTGAGACTGTAGTGTAATTTATTAAAGTTTAGATGTGACAATAATGTTAACGGGTTAAAGAAAACTAGTGGGGTGCCCGCACGATACGACGAAAAATACAACACTCAAGTTTATTGTGTTAAGCCAGAATGATTAATCGAAATTATGGTTAGGTGATAGTTATGGTGTATGGGATAACCGAACCAAGTATACATAATATTTAGATTTTAACTATCAATTCATACACATATTCAAGAGATTTCTTTTCCATTATATCATAAAAAAATTGAGAACCATGTTACAACATTTTCCATTTAAAACAAAATATATTAAATTAAAAAAAGTTGAAAACTATATTACAATGTGTATGTTCACCTTCAGCATGATCAAACGACGTTCCGAAGATGTGATGTTGTTTAGACAATTGTGTATATATGGATACAATAAAAATGTAAACCACAAATTTACTATAAATTTAAAGATATAACTATTATAACAGAAAACAGATACACTTCACTGTAATTTTTTTATTGAAGCTAAAGTCTCACAATGTGGTTTACCATCTCAAATCGAATGGGAATCAAAATAGAATGAAGAAAATGATTATAAAAAAAGCCTTTGAAAAAACGTACAATAAACGATTAAACAGCTCTTTTGGCTAGGATAGGTGTTTATAATTATATTTGAGTTATAATCTCTTAAGGACGTTTTAAAATAAGTTTAGTTTCCTTTGTTGATGTAGTATTTGTTGTTTCAATATTTTGTTTTTGCAATTAATATTGCACCCCCTAATAAAAAATCTTAAACGAAAGGGACTCTTTATTTTTTGGTTATAAACCTTGAAACGTAATATCTGTTCTATCTAATGGGGGTGTTTGGGATTTCTTTTCAAACCTCCTTATTGACTTTTGCAAAAAAATATAAGGAGTTTGCAAAAGTCACAATGGCGTAACTTCTTAAAAACTTCTTTTTAACACCTTTAAAAAGTCATAAGAAGAGGCAAAAGTCGCCCTAAATTCATTGCAAGTAAAATGATTTTAGATGTGATCACATAATACCAAATATAGAATGCCCTAATGCAGGTTAATCATGCAGCAAAGTTATGGTCGAAACGACTAAAAGAAATTGAAGATGCCCGTCATGAAGATCTAAAACAGCGTGCGAAGGTAAAATGGATGGTAGATGGAGACGAAAATTCCTCCTTCTTTCATGGCATTATCAAAGGCCATCAAAAACACAACAGAATTAATGGTCTCGTCTTTAATGATATTTGGGTTTCGCAACCAGACGGTCTTAAAGATAATATAAACGATTATTTTGCCGATTTGTTCAGAGAAAAGGATCAAAAAAGGCCGACCTTCTCAAATAGTGGCTTCAAGGTCCTATCCCAGTCTCAAATGTCGGGTTTGGTAACGCGGTTCTCGATCGAGGAAATCAAAAAAGCTGTCTGGGAATGCGGCGGAGACAAAACACCGGGACCTGATGGTTTTACCTTCGGATTCATAAAGCACTTCTGGGAGACTCGCGAGACAGACTTCATCGTCCTTTTGGACTATTTTTACGTGCACGACACTCTAAGTCGGGGCTGCAATTCCACCTTCATAACCTTACTACCCAAGGTCGACAATCCCCAGCTTATGAAGGACTTTCGTCCCATTAGCCTTATCGGCTGCATCTCAAAAGTAGTATAAAAAATTCTGGCCAATAGACTAAAAAAAGTGATCGGCGACTTGGTAAGTGACACCCAAACGGCATACATCGAAGGGGGGAGTATTTTAGAAGGCCCACTGGTAATAAATGAATTAGTATCGTGGGGCAAGAAATACAAGAGGAAAATGCTACTTTTTAAAGTGGATTTTGAAAAGGCCTTCGACTCCCTAAGTTGGAGTTTTCTCAACTCCGTCATGCAACAAATGGGCTTCCCCGTTTTGTGGCGAAAATGGATTTCGGGCATACTATCCTCAACTAGAACGTCCATTCTAGTTAATGGATCAACAACGAGCGAATTCGAGGTTCAAAGGGGGGGTACGACAGGGCGATCCGCTCTCACCGCTTTTATTTATTCTTGCCATGGAAGCTCTACATGTAGCCGCAGTCAAAGCCAACATGGAAGGTATTTTTAATGGCGTGAAAACTCCCAACGACGGTCCAGTACTGTCACACCTCCTTTATGCAGATGATGTGCTATTTGTCGGCGATTGGTCCTTGTCAAACTTCAAAAATCTTGCTAGTTTTTTAAGATGTTTTCACCTTGCCTCCGGTCTTAAAGTCAACTTCAGCAAAAGTCTACTATACGGGGTCGGTGTTACCAATGCTGAGATTAATAGCATGGCACTAATTCTCAGCTGCAAACCTGGCTCTTTTCCATTTACCTACCTCGGTCCCCCGGTTGGGGCAAATATGGGGTTAGTAAAGAATTGGAAGCCGATTATCGAGAAGTTCGAGAACAAAACTCACACTTTGGAAGGCCAGGACGTTATCTTTCGGTGGACGACTAACTCTAATCGAAGCAGTCTTAAGTAACCTTCCAACGTACTATTTTTCGTTATTCAGTGCACCACTCGCTGTTATCAAGCAACTGGAAAGAATACGCCGAAAATTCCTTTGGGGTGGCTGCCTGGAAAAAAACAAGATTAGTTGGGTACCATGGTTCAAAGTAGTTGCGTCCAAGGAGGAAGGGGGTTTAGGCATCGGCAGCCTCGCCTCCACAAATAAAGCCTTGATCGTCAAATGGTGTCTTAGGTACAAAAACGAAAATACATCCCTATGGGCCAAATCAATCTCGGCTTTCCATTGTGGGACTCGACGTCATGCTCCTATTCCGCTCAACAGCTCGATAGCCGGGGTTTGGAAGTCCATTGTCAATTTGGGAAGAGTTACGCATGAACTGGTCGTTGATGTTAAAGCAAGGATGGTACCATACGTAGGAGTGGGAGATAAAACACTCTTCTGGCTGGACACTTGGGTGGGAAACAGGCCCCTCCGAGATGAATTCCGGACCCTTTTCACCTTGGAATCCGATAAAAGATGCTTCGTCCAGCAACGGTACAAGCGGATTAACGAATCATTGGAATGGTTTTGGGGTAGCTCTGTACCTCTTTCTCTACCTGAACACTTGGACGCTTGGTCGAACTGCTCCGGGTTGCTTAGATCAGCATCGCTTGGGCCCGGCCCAGACCGCTGGCTATGGAGAACAGGATCTAGCAAGGACACCTACATCGTGAGTAGACTACGATCAGAACTCGATCATATTAACATCATCCCCGAAACAAAACTGCTATCATGGCTTCACTGGATTCCGAAGAAGGTGAATTGTTTCATATGGCGGGTGGTTTTGGATCGTATCCCAACTAGGGAAGCGTTGAACGCGCGGGGGGGTATCACTTCCGTATCTTGGCTGTGCAATTTGTAATGAAGATCGTGAAAACACGAACCATCTCCTCATCTCCTGTGATTTCCCACAAAGTGTTTGGACCGTAATTCTACAATGGATTAAAATACCGTTCCCCCGTTACTTAATCAGTATCGTGCAGCTGCTGGAACTAATTTCAGCCGAAAAGGTTCCGAAGGGCACAAAAAAGGCAATTGGGATGGTTATCGCTGCAACTTGCTGGCACATCTGGAAGGCGAGAAACGATAGGATCTTCAACCACCGGAATCCACAGCTGACAAAAGTAATAGGTGACATAAAGGCGGACTCCTTTTTCTGGGTAAAAACTCGTGCAGGTCACACTGAGCTCAGTTGGGAAAAATGGCGAGGTTTTAAATTCTCCGATTTTCCTGTGTAATTTTAATTGGCTGGACTATATCTGTAATGTTTTTCTTTCTTTTGTTCATGTATTGTAATGCACAAAGCCTCTTGCTTGTGCTTTTGTTATGAAATTCGCCTTCTTTTAAAAAAAATGCAGCAAAGTTACATAGCATGTTAGGGAGAATAATATAATTTGTGAAAAAAAGGGATTTCAAATCGTTACCAATATATCAACTTTCCCAAACCGAGCATCAATGAAATCGGCCAAGGACGCAATATTGTTTCGATCTATGATGAAATAACAAAAGGCCTATCTTTTTTTATAAAAGAATTGTATATACTGTTGAGTCAACTTTGAGTGGTGGTCTTTAATTTCGTCAAATATATGGGTCTTGATCCACCCATGCGTGTAACATAAAATGTAACAAATAACAAAGAGATGGTGATTCAATTGAATCCAAAGATGATATTACACCTGATATTTGTTTCACTGTGTAAAGTTGAAAAGCAAAAACTCTTTATAGCAACACACTTGTAAAAGTAAATGTTATAAATGTCCGTTAGTCTGGTATGGGCTCCATGATGGCACATCAGCAACACGTAAGCCACATCAACGATAAGCAAGCAATGGTGTCCCCTAATCGTATGTGTGTGTGCGTGTATGCAGTGGCGGACTCGGGATTTTTGGACAATGGGGTCCAAAAAAAAAACACAAAAAAACAAAGAAGCAAGTATCAAACCCATGACGTTTTGTGTGTTAACAAGGGGTTTTACCACTGCACTAGGCTCACTTTCATTGTTATGGGGTTCAACTAAATTGTTTTATGGGGTCCATAGACAATTTTATATACCGTTTCTACTACTTTTTAAAAAAAAGATTGGGTCCGGGACCCCGTTCCTCGTAACGTAGGTCCGGCCCTGCGTGTATGGGGGAATCGACCAACATAAGGACGCCTTTTGTTTTCTTTTTCGGCGAGGTTAGATGGTTGTACAAGGTCGTAGGGATTGGGTGTAAGTGTATCTATGGTTCTTTTGAGCAGCAATAATGGTGGTTTTGAGCTACTGTTTTGGGCGATGAAGGGTGTCAGAAGGCGACAACTATGGTGTCGGATCAAGGTGGTTGTGCCGGTAGGTTAGTAGAGTTGGAATGGGAGCTAAATGATGGTGGCTATAGGTTGGTAAGATAGGGAGAGAGAGAGAGAGAGAGAGAGGAGGGTAAGATAGGGAGGACATGCATGGTGGAACCATGTTTATTTTTATAATGTTTTTTTTTTCAACATAAACTTATCTGATATAAACCAAATGGAATTATCTATTAGATTGCAAGTGATTGTATTGAATCTTCTGGAAAAACCAATCACCAAATAATAATATACAAGAGTATTATATAATACAAGCAGTTACAAGGTGTTAATACAAGCGGTTACAAGGTGTTAACTGCCAAGGCAGTTACATGGGGAAAACGTATATCTAGTTTTATAACACTCCCCCTCAGATATACATACCGTTCGTTATACACTATTAACAACATTCTTCAGGATGATGTTAAATCGATACTTCAGGACCAATATGATAAACTGATACTGCAGGACCAGTTATGCTGCCTCGTTAAAAACCTTGCTAAGAAAACCCAATGGGACAAAACTTAGCCAAGGAAAAGAGTACAGCGTGTATAATGCTCCCCCTCAATTTAACTAATGTCTTTTAACCTACGAAGCCCGATCTTATGTGATAACTGCTCGAAACTGCTTCTAGGTAAAGACTTTGTAAACAGGTCTGCTAGATTTTCACTTGACTTGATCTGACGAACATCAATTTCCCCTTCTTTCTTCAAATCGTATGTTGAGAAAAACTTTGGTGAGACGTGCTTTGTTCGATCACCCTTGATGTAACCTTCTCTGATCTGGGCTATGCAAGCAACATTGTCTTCATAAATAATTGTCGGCTCCTTCTTGATCTGTTCTAATCTGCATGTTTCTTGTATGTGATTAATCATTGATCTCAACCACACGCATTCTCGACCAGCATCATATAGTGCTATCAATTCGGCATGATTTGATGATGTTGCTGTAAGTGTTTGCTTAGTTGACTTCCAAGAAATTGCTATGCCGCCGTATCTGAATACATAACCTGTCTGAGATTTTGCTTTGTGAGGATCTGATAGATATCCGATATCAGCATACCCAACAAGCTGGGACTTTTGATATTTCTGATAGAAAAGACCTAAGTCTTGTGTCCCGCAAATATACCGGAATATATGTTTTACACCATTCCAGTGTCTACGTGTTGGATTCGAACTGTATCTCGCTAGTACATGTATTGCAAATGCAATGTCAGGTCTTGTGTTATTTGTGAGATACATAAGGGCACCGATCGCGCTTAAGTACGGTACTTCTGGACCAAGTACTTCTTCGCCTTCTTCTTGAGGGCGATAAGGATCTTGTGTGGATCTAGCGGTCGGACAACCATAGGTACGCTAAACGGATGTGCTTTATCCATATTGAAACGTACTAACATCTTCTAGATGTTGTTTGATTGATGGACAAATGTGCCATTGCACAGATACTCAAATTGTAGTCCGATTCATAATTTCATCATACCAAGATCTTTCATTTCAAATTCCTTCTTTAACAACTGAGCAGCTTTCTCTATCTCTTCAGGAGATCCGATGATGTTGATATCATCAACATAGACTGCTATTATAGTGAAATTTGAGAGTGATCGTTTTATAAAGACACGTGGACTGATTACATCAGACTTGTATCCTTCCTTTTCGAGATATTCACTAAGTCGATTGTACCATATACGACCAGATTGTTTGAGACCATATAAAGATCTCTGGAGCTTTATAGAACACATATCTCGAGGTGTTGATTTTAATGCTTCAGGCAATTTTAATCCTTTAGGGATTTTCATGTAGATGTCATTTTCAAGTGTCCCGTATAAGTATGCGGTGACGACATCCATTAGTCTCATATGAAGTCCTTCAGAGATTGTGAGGCCGATTAGGAACCTAAGGGTTATCGCACCCACTACAGGGGAATACGTTTCCTCATAATCAACTCCTGGGATTTGGGAAAACCCTTGGGCTACAAGTCGAGCCTTATATCGTACAATCTCATTCTTTTCATTTCTCTTTATTGCAAACACCCATTTATAACCTACTGGTTTGACGTCTATGGGCATTCGGACTACAGGTCCGAAAACATGTCGCTTTTTCGAGCGAACTTAAGTCGGCATTCATGGCTTCTTTCCATCTTGGCCAATCATTTCTGTGCATGCACTCTTCTAAAGTTTTAGGTACGTAATCATTTTCATTGATTACATCCGTTGCTATAGCATATGCGAATATATCATCAACACGTGTTTTATTCCGGTTCCACATTGTACTATCTTGTACATAATTAATAGAGATCTCATTTTCGTTCGGTACCGGTGTTTCTTCTGAAACTTCATTTTCCTCTAGAATCATAATTGTCTCTTCCGGGACATTTACCTCTACCGGGGTTTCATTTATAACCTTTTGTGAGTTTTCACCAACTGCGTTACTTTGCTCTTTTCGTTTCCGTGGGTTTTTGTCTTTGGAACCGATTGGTCTCCCACACTTTCGTTGTATAGTAATCTCTTCTGGGATTACTTCAATTCGAGCAGGTGCATTTGATGCTGGTACATGTGACTTTGTTACCCTATTCGTGTCTGTGAATGCATCTGGTAATTCATTCGCTATTCTCTGCAAATGTATGATCTTTTGGACTTCATATTCACATTGACCACTTCGGGGGTCGAGATTTGATAGCGATGGTGCATTCCACGTTATTTCTTGTGTTACCAGTCTTTCTTTGTCCTTATCTCCCCCTAAGACTGGGAACATTGTTTCATCAAAATGATAGTCAGCATACTGTGCTGTAAACATGTCTCCCGTCATTGGTTCTAAATATTTAATTATGGACGGGGAGTTAAAACAAATATAGATGACCAGTCTTCTTTGGGGTCCCATTGTAGTACGTTGTGGTGGCAGTATTGGTACGTATACCGCACAACCAAAAATTCTAAGGTGGGACAAACTTGGTTCTCGTCTGGAAACCAGTTGCAATGGGGAGTATTCATGATCAGCAGTTGGTCTCAATCTAATCAGTGCAGCGACATGCAAAATAGCATGACCCCATGCAGAAGATGGTAATTTACATCTCATTAAGAGTGGTCTAGTGATTATTTGTAATCGTTTAATCAGAGATTCAACTAAACCGTTTTGTGTGTGAACATGAGGTACTAAATGTTCAACATTGATCCCAATTGAAATACAATAGTCATTAAAAGCTTGAGATGTGAACTCTCTTGCATTACCCATCCGGATGTTTTTAATTTGATTTTCCGGGAAATTTGCTCTCAATTGTATGATTTGAGCTAAAAGTCGGGAAAATGCTACATTTCGAGTAGCTAAAAGGCTCACGTGTGACCACCTTGAGGATGCGTCAATTAAGACCAAGAAATAGCGGAATGGTCCACACGGAGAATGTATAGGCCCACAAATATCCCCTTGGATTCTTTCTAAAAATGATAGGGTTTCATGTATCAATTTAATTTGTGAGGGCCGAGTTATAAGTTTGCCCAGAGAGCATGCTGCACATGATAAGTCTTGTGGTAGCAAAACTTTTAAGTTATTTAGAGGGTGCCCGGTTGCACTTAAGATTATTCGTTTCATCATTATGCTACCAGGGTGACCTAGACGGTCATGCCATATATTGAATGTGTCTTTATCTAATAGCTTTTGGTTACTCACCATGTATGATTCGATAGGATTGGTATTAGTACAATATAATCCAGAGGATAAGGCTTCTAATTGTTCAACAATTGTTTCTTGGCCATTTTTGTTTGAAGTAATTTTAAGATATTCAATTTTATTTTCAGATATTGTTTTTAGGTGGTAACCGTTTTTTCGAATATCTTTAAAGCTGAGTAAATTTCTTCTGCATTTACTAGAATATAATGCATTATCAATAGTTAATTTAGTACCAGAAGATAATGTTATATGTGCTCTGCCGGAGCCTTCGATAAGGTTACTGACACCAGATATCATACTAATCGGTGTCTCTGCTGGAGACAGCTCAGAGAAAAATTTCATATCTTTGAGAATAGTGTTAGTACTACCGCTATCTACCAGACATTCATCATCAATAATAGCTCTACTGGAGCTGGTATACATATTTCTTCTGGAAATAATAAAACATGTTAAATATAAGAAATTGCATGTTTGAGTATGATAAAAACATCATGCAACTATAAATCAAACGTCACTAGGTTTTAAATAAAACCATAACAATAGTTCAAATAGTCTAAAAAAAATCATCACATAACACGCAATTAATGATTTTGTAGAATGAGCTTGTTGTTTTGTTCCGCGACCAACAAACATGATATTAGCTCAGAATGCTTTGTAAAATTACATTCTTTGTACTACTGCTCTAGGAGCAAGTTGGATAAATGGGACGTTGAGATATTTTGCTCAATCTTTGTCGGTGATTTGTTCACCGCATAATTTAAGCTCAGAGGTGATGCGAAGTAGGGCAGAGTTGTACTCACTAACAGTCTTATGATTTTGTAGCCTTAATTGAACCCACTTGTAGCGAGTTTTAGAGAGTAAGACCAACTTCAGGTGGTCAAATCTTTCTTGAATGTTTTTCCATAACTCGAAAGGAAAGAGACATGCGTTTAATAACAAGCATGTGTATATAATGGATACTATAGGAGAATTTCGGGTTCTTTTTAATTATAACTTTGGGTTCTATACTTTACACCGTTTTAATAAGAGGATAGGAATTTGAAAACTCTTGTATGATTTCATATTGTAAATAGAAATTGTGTTTTGATAATTTAATTAAATATTTGACTATAATAAAATATATTAAACTTTGAATGTTGAATATAATAAAGTTTTTGTAGTCAAACTTTGAAAAAACGTAAATTAAAAAGATCGGTTACTAAAATTTGTAGTCAAACTTTGAAAAAACGAAAATTAAAAAGATCAGTTACCAAAAAAATCAATTTTTGGTTTTCCTATTTTTTTTCTTTTCTCTCAATGGAATACAATTGTCAAGCAAGCAACTTTTGATAATAATAAAAAAACATTCTAGAGAATAGATAAAACCCATTATCAGAGAACCCTTATGTATTCTATCAATAATAAACTTTATTAATCAAAAGTTTCAAAACCCCTTTCATTCTTTCTTCTAATCTTGTTTTTCTTATATTGCGGATGACGGTTGGCAGACACCCAAACGTAGTGGGTTTCGTGTTCCGATGAAAAGTATGGCGGCACCGAAAAAAAAACGGTTCCGGAGCGAATTTGAGTTGAGATTATATATATACCGAATGAGAGATGATGGATAGAGATAAAGGATGTCGTCACCGAAGGTAGTCCGTGATGATTCACACATGTCGGAAAAGTGTTGAACCTTCAATTCTGTTCATCCCCGTTTTGAAGTGTGGCAACGGCTTCCCAAAAGAAAACAAAACTTTGAGCCGTACGATGATGCCGTCTTCTCGTAGTGAACCGGTGGCGACTGAACCGGAGACGGTTCAGGTGAGAGTTTTGCAGTAGGTGTGACAAACACGGTGTAATAGCTGATCAGATCAGTTTTTTTTTTATTTATGATGTGTTTTGTTTTGTTGCTTGTCGCGGCAGTGACCGCCGTTGTGCCAGTTGGCGATTGAGGACAGTCGCCAGAGAAAAACAAAACATATAAATCAATTGTTCGTATAATCAGTTTTCATATGGGTATTATGGATTATCCTAATACTTCAGTGAACAAAAATAGCTCTTTAGGGTTGATAAATAGAGAAAAATAGGATAATTGTTCGTAAAATCTAAATTTGTGCATCTTACTTTTGAAATATAGGCATATAAGATATTATCTAGTAGACAGTAAATTTATATATCATATTGTGGAGAATGAATGTGTACCCGGGTTATGAGAAACGAAGATGTTCGAATCCAAGAACGATGTTGATGCGGATTACCGGTTAATCTCAGTGGAGAATCTTCGTGCTGATAACGTGATATAAACCAAATGGAATTATCTATTAGATTGCAAGTGATTGTATTGAATCTTCTGGAAAAACCAATCACCAAATAATAATATACAAGAGTATTATATAATACAAAGAGTTACAAGGTGTTAATACAAGCGGTTACAAGGTGTTAACTGCCAAGGCAGTTACATGGGGAAAACGTATATCTGGTTTTATAACATTATCTAATTTTGTTTCTTATTACAACTTATCTATTTTTTGTCATTACACAGATTCCTTCAATTTCACTATAGGCATCTTTTAATTAAACAAACATTTCTGATTATTATTATTACTCTATTTTTTTATTAGTTACCACCATCATTCATTTATAACTTTAATATTATAGAATTGAATCTCACTACTTCTTATAAATACCTTTTAATTGAATCTCATTACTTCTTATAAATACCTTTTAACTCTTAAGTTTCTTTGGATTAAATAGGGTGTTTAAAGACAAATTTTCCCTCAAAAAAGTAGTTAACATATGCATTATATCTCTTTCAAGCAACAATTGATCTTGAATTGCTGAAGGAAGCACTCAAAAAGCTGCAAAGATTCTAGAATAAGTTTCTATCCATTGACTGATCATCTGGTTCTTTGTTTGCCGGAGTTCACACCGGAGTGTGTCCTACACTTTGGCTTGGCAAAAAAAAGTAACATAAGTTACGGATCATGATGAGGATACGTTCTCGGTCGGACCGTATCACCACTAGACACGGGGTCGGGCCTCCCACATAAGGGTCAGCCACGCCCCCGGACGGATCGCACATCACAGACGGAACGATCAAAGATGTTGCTACGCCATAACTAACTGGGCCCCACGGTCATAACTGCCATGACAACGACTGGTCCGGCTCTAACTAACCTGCCATATCAGCATATCCAAAAACTATAAATACCATACTTGGACCTCCAAAATGCGTAATGGCTACTTTTTCTCTCTAAATTCTCCTCTCTCTCTCTCTCCCTAACCTATTTCCTCCTCACAAATACTTATTCTCACGCCCGAGCTTGGTCACAGAGAGGCCCCCCTCCCTGTGACGAGGCTAACGGTGTGCTTGTTTCCTTGTGATCTTGCAGGTTCATTGCTTGGTCGTCTGAAGCTATAACTCTAGCCAGGTCGGACCGACTGGTTTTTGAGTCTTCAGTGGCGTCATCCCCTCGAATTCACCCAATTCATTTCCTGTTAACTCTGTTTAGTGCAAAACATGGAATCCACAACAGCCGCTCCAACAAGCACTTTCCCGTCATTCAATGACATATGGGAAGGAAATGTTGCTTCCACAACTGCCTCAACAGCAGTTGCCGCCGCAGTGGCCTCTATGGGAATAGCATCAGCACCTCCAGCTGCGAGTTTTGTAATCGCGAACTCTGTCACCACGCTCTCGGTCACCGCTCCAATCGCTACACCACTACCCACCTTTGACAATGCCTTCCTATTACGGAACGCTGACTTGTTACGACAGCTACAACAGCAGCAGCAGCAGCGAGAAGAAATGTTGCAGAGTCTCCGCACAAACTTGTTCAGCAGTGTGTATCCAGGGAGCAATCCCGTTTCTATCGGCGCTCTCACCTCTGGATCTATGGTAAGTTCTACAACCTCTACTCCCATAACATGTGTTGCACAATTCTACTCGTTTACGAACGCTCCAATGAATAACGGTCTTAACGACCTGTTTCGCCAGGGACCTATGGGCTTAAACCCTCAGGATCGGGAGTTGATCATGCCATATCTGTCATACCCCGAAATATCAGAGCTTGGCGTGACTGGACCGGTATCTTCATTGCACAGCGGAAGCAAATAAGCTAAGACTTCTAGAAAAATGAACGCAACTAAGTACTCGAATTCCCATGGGTTCTCCTATTCCAACCGTCTCATAGTTTTGAAAATGCAACCTGAGAAAGAACATGCGAAAAAGTCAACATAAAGTTGAGCGAGTTCATAGTTTGTTTTGAAAAAGACTTTAAACAAATCTTTTTGATAACCGGTTTTGAAGTTGTTGAGAAAATATAGTAAAATTATTTTCTTGGCATGATATATGAAAAACCGTGAGTCTAGCCCACAATAGTCTTTGTGCATTGCACGAGAGAGAGTTGGCCGAGCCCAAACGAACCTTTATAAGCAGGATCAACGCGTCCTCTTACTTAGGTATAAGTTGAAAAACGTTATCAAGGTTTGTAAATCCATGTATTTGTGAGCTTACATCAAATGAATCTTAAAAACATTTGAAAGTTCAGTTTATAAGTAGGTATGTAATGCGTCTATGAACATGTTGATCATTAATGTGTAGCTAAGACATTAATATGTGTGCCGACATAGGAAGCACTCAACCCGGTAGACGATTTAAGTGTCGATTCACTTCGACAGGGACACAAAAGCACTCTAAGTGGCCGCACAAGGACCGTGAGTGGGGCTCGCCCGTACCCGATAGATCTACCCCCTGTTCCGTGGTCCTTAAAAGGATTAATGGTGCCTAAGTTAGCGCCTATTCGCACGTGATCCAAGAGTTCATTCCATAGCTTAATCATACCCTAGTTAATATGTATTTCAAAAGAAAAAGGGGGACATAAACCCATTGGGTTGTCTCGTTGTTCGTACGCAGAACAACCCAGTCCCGTTGTAGTAACTAGGACATTCCTGTCACTAGTCATGAAAATCATGCACGTTTGTGAAAATACGCGTTTGTTTTGTAAAACCGGTATGTTTAGTATAAACCGTTCGTAAACCATTTGAGTTCCTTGAAATCCATTCGCAATATGGTTTAGAAATATGAGGTTTTCGCTTATCGAAAAATTGTTTACTTTTGCAAAAACTTGCATGTCTTTCCACCCCCGAAAACATTTATAAAAATGTAAAACAGTAAAAAGTGGGGGTTATGAACTCACCTTAACATTCCTGTGCAAAGCTAGCTTAACGTGATTCTGCGATGTCATTCCAAGAACGTGAAGTAGCTAGCGTGCATCTATAGTATTCCTAACAGGGAATAACTTATCAGTTTCTAGTATAACGACGTAGTTAAACTACGTGTCCGAGCTCTACCGAGTCGTTAACTAAACGACTCTATGGTAGTGTTATCTTGACTTAGATTTACCAGTCTATGGTTGTTTGATCCCGTTTATAATCGGGATAATAAATGACTTAGTTTTCCAAAAGATTTAAGATATATATTTATATATATATAAATATAATACTTACGAAGTCGTGCTAGTCGTCGTGAACTTGAAGGCGTAGGTGAATAGTTGTACGACTCTTCGTAGCTTTCGTAAAACGTAATGAAATAAATATAAATATTATATTTATCTTATAAAAGTACACTACGTAAGGACGTTTGAAATAAATATAAATCGTTATATTTATTTTATGAAAGTACTCGGAAGTATCGATGTTTGAATAAATATAGATAATTATGCTTATCTAAATAAGTGTCGGGTTTCGTTAAGTTGTAACTCGCGTGTTGTCGAAAGGTTAAAATTTCAGTTTATAAGTTATAAAAAAAACGTCACTAAAATAAATATACTTTTATGTTTATTTTATAAGAAAACTTGGATTTCGATAAGTGTCGTTAACATTTAGATACGTTTTATAATTCGGGTTTTAACGACAATCGGGCAAAGTTTCCTCTGTTTTTGGAAAATCCCGACAATCGAGTGTCGATATATTTTTATCAAAATCCAACAATTTTCAACCGCAATTCACTAATATAATTCATTTATATAAATTTTTGTCAAGTAATAATAAATGTAACTAACACCAAAACGAAACGGGTCGAGCTCGGTCGCGTTTAACTGTATAAAGTCTAAAATCTATAAAAATCTATGTTAATTTCGTGTTGTTAAACTTTACCGGGTCGCGTGTTAACTGTTTGTTGACCCGACAGTTGACCGTTGACTGCCTGTTGACCCGAGTTAACTGGCGTTGACTACGGTTGACTGTTGTTGACTCAGTTTGACCGAGCTTTGACCACGGTTGACCTGTCTTGACTGTTTGACCGAAGCTCGAAACTTAACCGAGATACGAGCCGAGACCCGAACCTGTTTGTTGACCTACTGTGACTGTCTTTGCCCGAACCGAGTCTCAACCGAGTGAACCGTAACACCCGAATTCCATCCGAGTCCAACCCGAAGCCTAAACCGAGACCAAAACCAAACCGTGAGTTGACCGAAACAGATGTTTGACTTGGTTGATTTCCTGACCCGAATCGGAGTCTGTAACCCGAACCAAAACTCAAGCCGATCCTCAACATCTTCAACATCAGTCGTTTCATCATCATCTTCAGTGAACAATCATCATCCTTTTAAAAATAAAAGAGAACAGTGGGTTTACCGGAATTATTTATCGGAGAACAATAGTAGAACCCTCGCCCGAATACCTGTCTGCCACCACCACCCACCACCGCGTCGCCGCTGTGGTGGTGGTCTCCCTTATGTTTTCCGGCCGTCATGGCTCGGTCATCACCTTCGTGCGTCGCCTTAAACGTTGCCGGTAAAACCTCGTCGGCTCCATTTCTGACCTGCGATGCGTGTATGTGTTCTGGTATGAGGAGGGGTTAGTCGGAGAAAAACAACAACCAGAGGGTCGCCGGAGAAGCTCGTCGGCCGTCTCCACTTGCCGGCTCCTCCTGTGTTTCGCCATACTTGAAAACGAGAGAGAGATGAGAGGGTGTCTGGTGATAAGGTTTCAATTTCTGGATCAAGGAGAGAGGAGGTGGGTACTGTGCTTGTGTGCGCAGGTGATTTACAAAAATGGAGGAAAAGTTAGGGTTTACTTCTTATTTATACATAGAGTTAGTTTAGTAGGCTTGGGCCCCAGGCCCACAAGCCCGCTTCACGTGGCCTGATACGTGTTTCGAAGCCTATTTCTGAACCCGAACTTCGTGGACTGTTGTAGAATGTAATATTAGGGTCGAAAATACTTAAAATCTTGTCGGTAGTCGTGGTTTGTTGTGTACGTCCGTTAGTTGCGTTAAAATCGCGTAAACTGTGTAGATCGTCGTAAATTATCGTTAGATATAATTCTAGGGTCATATGTATGTAAAAATTCTATCGGTATTCGTCGTTGGCACGCCCGTTCGTCGGTTGGGTAAAACAACGCGTGAAAGGCGTCGTTCGCCGTTTAAGTCCGTTTTTCGATCCGATTTAATCTATGGATAGTAAAATTTGACTATGGAGCTAAATACATCATAATATTTCCATTTTGAAATAAATATAAGTGTCCGATGCTTCCGTTTCGTCGTTGATTGTCGGTGTGTTTCTGTTTCCGCGTTTTTCGTTCGCGCTTGCGTTTTATGACGTTCGAAAGCATGAATATTTCGCAAAACAAAATCTTTAAATATAAATTATATGTAAAAAGTTTGTATTCGTCGGCGTTGTCAGTATTTTGTACGGTGTCAGTTCGTATTCGTTTAACGTTTAGCAGGTTTCCCAAAAATCACCAAACTCGCACTGTAACGTCCGATAAGCGTCCCTAGGCATTCCAATAGCCTAATTAAGTTAATTCGTTCCTTAAACACTATTTATTATTGGCTTAAACGTTTGTTAACTGCGTAATTAGAAGCCGTTAATTACCAGTTGTCACAATATCATCCCACGTCTATGACTTTTCAGTCGAAGTTCACGATGCGGATTGTTAATGCCCCACTCCCGGCCAAGTTGAAGATGCCCCCCACTTTAAAATTTTATGATGGTACGTCCGATCCGGACGACCATATGTTCGCATTTGCCGAAGCAGCTAAGGTCAAACAATGGCCCATGCCGGCCTGGTGTCACATGTTCGCTCAAACTCTCACCGGATCAGCCAAAGTATGGTTCGATGGGTTGCCAGAAGGGTCGATCGATCATTTTGAGGATTTCCGGCGTATATTCTTGCAAAATTTCTGCCAGCAGCGTCGTTGCAAGAAAGACATTACCGAGGTACACCACATAAAGCGTCGCGACAGAGAGTCCGTAGAAGATTTTATAGATCGCTTCAACCGAGAGAGCATGCAGATAAGCGGAGCGGTCGGCCAGCTCTGGGTCTCCGGATTTTGCCACGGGGTAAGGAACAATCAGTTGGTGGAAAAACTCCACGAAGATCTCCCGAAAACCATGGAGATACTGATGGAGCGAGCTCGAGCCTTTGTCCAGGGGAAGAGTGCCTGTGGTCAGCCAAGCGAAACAACCGCTAGAAATTCCAAAGCTCGAACCACGTCATGGAGGCGGAACGCATCGCCACCAAAAGATAGAAACAACAATTGGAACCGGAGTCGCGGCCCGTATCAAAAGTCAGATCGAAGCAGTTTCCGAACCGGAAACGTACGTTTTAACACCTTCTCCGAACTGACAAAATCAGATTTAGATTTGCATTACCCATAGAGTGCCATCGACTCATGATATCCTGTGTTTTTAATTTTCTGTTGAGAATCAACCACATGAGAAAAGCGTGCCTTGGAATAGCTTGGGGAAACCACACCACCTTATTCCATTGAACTTCATCATGCATAATCCTAAGATCATCCCAAACCGTAGAGGAATTAAAGCTGGTATCAACACCGTGTCGGGGCCGTCGCTTACAAGCTAAACTTGCCTGAAGAGCTTAGTGCCATTCATAATGTGTTTCACATCTGTAACTTAAAGAAGTGTTTCGCTGACGATTCACTGGTTATACCGCATACAGATATACACATAGACGAAAGTCTAAAGTTTGTTGAAAAACCTTTGTCGATTGAGGATCGACAGGTAAAGAAGCTTCGAAGGAAGCACGTGCCTATTGTAAAGGTCAAATGGGATGCCCGTAGAGGTCCCGAATACACGTGGGAAGTGGAATCCACGATGAAAGAAAAATATCCCCATTTGTTTGATTAAATCTCGGGGTCGAGATTTCTTTTAAGGGGGTGAGGATGTAACACCTCGAAAAATTTCGTCCAATAATGTCTTGACACGTGTCATAAGGTTCCGTTATGTGAAAACATACTTTAGAGGGACTAAAAGTGACAAACAGTGAAAACTATGGAACGTAAGGGTCCAAAGTGTCAACAATGGATAAATAGGCTCTATGATAACCCCACATAATGTTTATAACATTTAACGGATGGTTCATGGATCATACGACGCGGAAATTGCCCAAAAGTGAAGTATCGTAAACTATAGGGGCCAAAAGTGTCAACATGTTTAATTTATACCTCTGAGTGAACTTTTGGCAGACCCGAAGCTTTGTATAGCTAAAATATACTCACTAGAATATGTGGTAAAAATTTCATGAAGTTTCGTCAACGTATGAGAAAGTTATGGCCAAAACCGTACTTAAGGGACTAAAAGCGTCAACGTTGAATTCAGGGCTTTTCGGTTGAGCGCAAAGTTATCCGAGGGCATTACCATGTTGGTAAAAGTCCTAAGGTTATTAAAAACCAAGTTTGGGGGTTTACGGGTCGAGAAAAGTAGCCGAAACATTGCGTACAAGTTCAGGGGTCAAAGCTGTCAACATTGAAAGTTGTTTGGCTGAAACAAGGGTCAGGCGACCCGCCTGGGAAGGCCCAAGCGGGCCGCGTGAGACTGCCAGCGACCAGAATTCGTTTTTGGGTCGAATTGGGTCCGAAAATGAATGGGAAACAGCTGGATCTTGCCTCTAATCTAACCAATAACAAGCCATGCATGGCTAGGCAACAGTAACCCACGAAAATTTGGCTTTAAATCAGATTATTGATCAATTCTTGATCATTTTTCATTGTAACCAAAGTGCTCTCTCTATCAAGAACTTCAAGCAAGCTTCTCTGGAGGAATCTGATCATCAAGGCCGACTTCTAGTGTCCACTGAACATCTTTAGGACCATTGTAAGCATTCAATTCGTTCTTTAATCCGTTTTTGCTTCGATTATTAGTAAAAGTCAAACTGGGTATTCATAACCTTTGACTTTTCGATTAAACGGATTTCTTTCAGTAATTTCTCGAATTGAAACTTGTTATAGATTGGTATTTATGTGGGAAACAAACCCTCTAAAGGTTACTAACTGATTCCCACTACATGCATGCTTAATGTCGAGTCAAACCTGTTTCTAAAAAGTCAACAGAAGTGATTTTTGTGAAAAATGACATGATTAATGATATAGATGACATGCAAACTGATTGATCATTAAAAATGACTTGTAATATATATATAAAGGTGTTTTAATCATCATCAACTCGACAATCTATCGTATAGCCACGAATCGGAACCGAAAGTCTTGTAAAACGATTATTTCGTAGACTATCGATTCGGATTCATACATGCATGTTCGAGATCTGTATTGGAAAGTATTTTTGACTATTTTTATTTTAGTTAAACTTTCTGGAATTTTCTTTGATTGAGTCTATGCTTAGCCTATTCGAATGCTTGTTTCCGGTTTATGCATAAAGTTGACTATTTTGCCCTTTTTGATTTAAAACGGGATTTTTGGAAAAGTGAAAGGATAAAAATCTTTATTTTATTTATATAAACTTGCACCGAAAGTTTCGGATCAGTTGGTGGTCCAGATTGTGAGTTATGGCCATTAGCGTAAACTATGTTATAAATTTACATAAACGGCCCTTTTTGCGTAGAACCCGTTTCTGGCCACGTTTTGGTATAAAACTTTTTACCAACTGACTATATATAATATTCTGGGAATTTTGATGATTTTTAATTAATTTTTGGCTGAACGGATCCTCGATCACCTAGCCGTTTCGGCTTATGTCGGTTTTGACCGTTTTAGCTATAAAATGAGTTTTACACATCCTTTTGACCCGAAACCTTTTTCTACTGATTTTGTATGATGAATAAATTATTATAAGACTTCTGGAAATATAAAAATCTCAGATTTACTGTGAAAACCCGAAAACGCCCTTAAACCGTATTTTTAGCGTTTTAACGCATAGTAAAGCGTTGCACTTGTTTTAAACCTACAAGATTTATACCTACTGATGTAAATTACATATTTTCATATAATAACAGTAAGTATAATATTTTGAACTCAGGTTTCCAGTTTTGGCATTTTTAGCCCTTGTGAAATTACTAAATTGCCCCTACGGTGCATAGTTTGGTTTTAAATGATATATTTGGTATATGGGTCATACCCCACTGATATAATATGTTATATTAAGTATATTTACTGTATGAACCAGACCCGAAACTCAGATTTCTAATTTTACCCTTTTATTATCTTTTAAATGACCAAAATGCCCTTCTAAGACATAAATTGAGTTTAAAATTATCCCGGGCAATATAGAACATAACTTACTGATATAATATCATATTCTAAGCATATTAATTCAGGGAACTTGCATTTGAATCTTTTGGCTACCCGTATCGCCCTTTTTGCGTTCGGTTCGGTTCACGTAACTAGTTTGCGTAAATTGACCGAAACGGGTCAAACGATATCATTTTTACTTCAAAATCCAGAATGTATTTAGTATACCCATATTATACAAGTATTCAAACTTGTCGGGTCTAAATCACATTCTATCCGGTCTTTCGCTTAATCGTGCGTAAACCGTATCATTCCTAAAACTAACCGGTCAAAGCTTAAGCTTAAATAAAAGGCCGTTAGGAATCTAATAGGTTAATTATAAACCTTTGTTCCAGATTAGGAAGCCCGGTAAAAGCTACCACCACTTATCGTTTGTGACTTATACTTGCTCAGGTAAATACATTTTGACTTATTTTCCCTATACGGGCTTGGGGTACGGTATTTAAAATACCGCTTGATCGGGCGCACAAGTCCTGCTCCTTATAGGTGTTCAGTCTTGAATAGCTTGTGCGACTTCGTTTAAACAGTTTTGTCTTACTTAAAAGGCTTTGGGGGGTTGTTGACCGTGTCCCGGATATCCTTGGCATTATCTTACGAGATGGCCACGACCAGAGCACGGGGTGTAGGCGTACACCCGTCGTGTATAACTCTTTGATGTGGTGTGTCAATTAAATCTCTAGCCCGGACAGTAGATCCCGGGCCACCAGAGATATAAGTGCATGTAAATCGTTCACAAGTTTATATTTTATAATTATCCCAAGTTAATAAAATATTTATGCCTTGTGCATTTAAATAAATTTTAAATCATTTTCAAAATGAGTCGGTCGATTTGTATTTACCAGTGTAAACTGACGTATTTTTCCCAAAAGATTAAGTGCAGGTACTATACGGAAATAGGCTGGCTGTTTCCTAGAGAGCGTCCACAATAGCCTCGCAAACTCGGACGACATTTATCTGTTGAACTATTATTTTATCTTATTTTATTGATCCGCCTGTGGATCCATTTCAACTACTGTGATATTTATTATTACGCTTTATTTAAAAGTTGAAATGTTTCTATTCTGCTTCCGCTGTGCATTATTATATTGTGTTGATTGTCTATGACGATGCCAACTACGTCACTGTACCCCACACCGGGCCCACCGGTGACACGTGGAAATCGGGGTGTGACAGGTTGGTATCAGAGCCAACGCTGAGTGAATTAAACACTATCCTAATGTGTTTAATCTCAGTTACACAATTGCACATTCCTCGATTTTCGAGTCTAGACAAAGAACTTAGGAAATGTTCGACATTTCGTTTAATTTATTTTTATTTATTAATGCATTGTCTTATATATTTTGTTGCGCAACTTGTTTGACTTTTGACAGGATCAGGATGCCGCCAAGGATGAGAGGTCGTGGAGGATTTCCTACATCGCACGACCATGAGGCAGGGCCCTCGCATAGGCGGGCTCCATCTGCTACACACCCCACAGCCGCCAACGACCTTTGGAGGTCTATTGCCGAGCCTGCTAGGCATTCGGTTTCCGCGAGCACTTCTCCGTCATTACCCCACTCGTTTGGGCCCCATTCGGAGAACGGGCCCCATGATTCGCTTGGATCATACATACCGTTGCACCAGTCACCGCACCAGCATCCAGCGCCAGCCTACCAGGGTTTGTATAACCCTAATGCTTATGTGGAGGAGCCAGTGGGCCATAACCCACTTGGACAGGAGGACCACTTTTCTGGTGGTCACGAGATGGACGTAGACGAGGAGACGGACCCTTCGCTCCCACCATCAGGTACACCGAACCACCCGATTGAGATATCGGATGGGTCGCCATACACAGGATCACCATTTAATGGTGTGGACAGCTTCCAGGAGAGGTTCAAGCAACATGATTGGTACTTCACCCCTAGCCACAACTCTCCTATGCTTCAATCACTCCATGGTACTCCGATGCTTCAATCGCTCCATGGTTCGCCGGTGCACTCACAGCACCACTCGCAGCAGCAGCAGCTCCAGCAGCAGCCGCCTCTACCGCAGGACCTATCTGAGGCCCTGTGGCGTGACGTGATCACTCCGTCACCACCGCCGCCGCCAGTTTTACCTCCTCCACCTCAGAGGCCTAGGAGGAATGCGCGCATGTCTACGCGCGGAGGGATTCGCATAGGCACCCCTCCACGTGTTAGTAGCAGCCGCTACACGTCTCTACCCGGGGAGTCTGAGACAGGGGAGTCTCAGCATCCCGTATCGGAGGTTACTTCTGTTCCGATCCCGCCTCTGCCGCCGCAGAATTTTGGGGAGCCGATTCCGGCTTATGCTAGTGCCGCTCAGTTCAACCCGTTCGAGCAGGTGTTCCCTCAGGGTTATGATTACACGGGAGACCCTTATTGGCAAGCTGTGAACTACAGCTCACTCCCACATAGTGGTCCACTTGGAGACCCTTGGGCTGCTGGCCCATCTACTTTTGGTTACCCTCCGGGTTACCAGCAGCCACCGCAGCCGCAGCCTTACCAGCCGCCGCAGCCGCAGCACTACCAGCCACCACCACCGGCGCCTATGATGTCGCCGCCGCAGGTTCAGGAGATCCTGCAGGGGATTGATAGCATGCGACGCGAGTTTCAGCACAATATGCGAGAGGATCGCCGACGCACCAGTGGCTTGTTTAAGAAGGTATTCGATTTGCTCAAGGGTAAGGGCAAGAAGGATCGTTGAATCCTTCGATTATTATCTCATGTACTCATGTCCCTACGTGGACATTTATCCTTGTACTCTACCCCTGCGTGGGTATATCTATCTTTCTCTACCCCTGTGTGGGTATGTTATCCTGTTAACCCCTGCGTGGGTTTGTTTTATTTTATTTTGATTATCGTTGTACTTGTTTAGCCCCTGCGCGGGCATGTTATTCATACTAGTTATGTTATTTCAAAGTCCCGTTTAGGGCAATTATGTACTGGTATTTTATTGGAAATTTAAATGGTTAATTTGAATTTATCATTTTATTTATATGCATGAATAATATTAAAATAATGGAAAATATCAATTTTTATTTGATTTGCCATCTTATAAGAATCTTAGTAAGGTATAACCTAGCCTGAATGCCTTATTAACAGGCCTGGCCCTGATGGTAAAACCTGGTTGAAAGGATTCAACTCCCTGTTAACATCTGAGAACATGTTAACATTCTGGGCTAAGCGTGATCTGTAGAATCACACGACCCACCTTTTTAATAAATTATCTACAGATTCTATCTGTATACAAGTCTATTAATGGCTTGATACCTACGGGTTATGACTAGGTCATATAGTGGCAGTTGTGGTCTATGACTCCCTGCCTAGTAAAAGAAATATCTGCAGATTATATCTGTACACAAGTCTATTAATGGCTTGATACCTACGGGTTATAACTATGTTGTATAAAGACAGTTGTGGTTTATGACTCTCTGTCTAGTAAAGGATTATTTGTTTAATTATACAATTTATAATCCTATAAAAATCTAAATTTATAATTTAGTGATTGTCCTTGTGACTAGGCCTATGGTGCCAATATATATATTTTCATTCCTTGATTGCTATTAAGAGCCCGAATGAAATGTATTAAATTAACTGCTAAGGTTTTTGATACCATGGTTAATAAATCGTCTAGGACGATAATACTGTTAGGTTCTAAATAAGACCTTGTCCTTTATTGTAGCTTAAAGCTACGATGGCCAAATCGGAAGAAACCAACAGTCATTCTGGGGAACGCTCAGATAATGCAAAAATCCACGTTACCGGTGCAGAATTGCAAGCACTGATTGATAATGCTGTCGCCAAGGCTATGGATAGGCAGTTCAGAGAATCTAGTGGTACTCAGAGTAGAACCCGCTCAGTGACGCATGTCAAGGCTAAGACTCATTCTGGGGCTCATAGTAAGCCGCCGTCTAAAAAGAGTGAGCCAAAGAAAGTTGAGGATGATAATCATTCCTCCAACCACAGCAGCGTCCCAAAGCAGGAGATTGAGCTGAAGCGTGACCCGTACAGCAGGTCCTGTACGTACAAATACTTTGTGTCTTGCAAGCCCAGAGATTTCACTGGGGAAAAAGGAGCCGTCGATTGTATGACGTGGATCGACGAGATGGACACTGTAGTTGATATCAGCGGGTGTGCTGATAGGGACGTCGTTAAGTACGTGTCCCAATCATTCAAAGGAGATGCGTTAGCATGGTGGAGGTCACTCCTACAAGCTGCCGGTAAGGCCACACTGTACGGTTTGTCATGGGAACAGTTTGTGGCCCTGATTAAAGAGAACTTCTGTCCGCAGCACGAGGTCGAGCGAATCGAATCGGATTTCGTATCCTTAGTCATGAAGAACCTCGACTGTCAAACGTATCTTACTACGTTCAACACGCTGTCTCGTTTAGTGCCTTACTTGGTGACCCCGGAGCCGCGTAGGATTGCTCGATTTATCGGGGGTCTGGCACCGGAAATAAAGGCGAGTGTTAAAGCTTCAAGACCTACAACATTTCGATCCGTAGCGGATCTATCCCTCTCCCTCACTCAAGACGTGGTTAGATTGAGAGCCATAAGGAGCTCTGAGGAGAACAAACGAAAACGTGAGGATGACACCTCACGGAGATCTGAAAAGCGACATAGAGGGAACAACGACCACAGGAAAGGGTCGGGGTCTAGGAAAAGTGATCATCAGTCGGGTGAAAAACCTAGATGCAAGTTTTGTAGGAGACACCACTTTGGGAGGTGTCGGTTTGAAACAAAATCCCAGTCTTCGGAGAAGCGATGTGGAATCTGCAAGTCCACCGATCATAAGGCTGTGGATTGCAAGAAGATGAAGGATGCAACGTGTTTTGGTTGCAACGAAAAAGGTCACATTCGGCCCAACTGTCCAAAGTTTGCGAAGAAGGCCGAGGAAGGGAAGAAGACTAATGCTAGAGTCTTCAAAATGGACGCAAAGGAAGCAGTCCTTGACGATAACGTCATTACCGGTACGTTTCTTGTAAACGATATTTTTGCTAGAGTTTTGTTTGATTCGGGGGCTGATAAGTCATTTGTAGATAATAAGTTTTGTAAACTGTTGAACCTTCCTGTTAAAACCTTAAGTGTGAAATATGAGGTGGAATTAGCCGATGGAACCTTAGAAACCGCCTCGACTGTTCTAGATGGATGTGTTATATCCATTAGGAATCATTCCTTCCCGTTATCCTTGCTTCCCTTTAAGCTAGCTGGATTCGATATAGTGATAGGCATGGATTGGTTGTCAAGTAACCAAGCCCAGA
Organism: Helianthus annuus; assembly: GCF_002127325.2. Taxonomy (NCBI): domain Eukaryota; kingdom Viridiplantae; phylum Streptophyta; class Magnoliopsida; order Asterales; family Asteraceae; genus Helianthus; species Helianthus annuus. The sequence goes on along the minus strand of NC_035433.2, from coordinate 135,611,301 downwards.
TTCTGTGCAATAGAAAGCAAGTAATAGTTAAGACTCCGTCTGGTGAGTCACTTACTATTCAGGGAGATACCCAGCATGGATTGCCGGAGCAAGTGTCCATGCTCAAAGCATCCAGATGCATGCAGAAGGGATGTGTCATTTATATGGCACAAGTTACCATAGAGTTTCGGATAGATATCATTCCAGGTGCTGCACCTGTGGCAAGAGCACCATACAGATTGGCACCAACGGAGATGAAGGAGTTGAGGACGCAGTTGGATGAGCTTTTAGCTAAAGGTTTTATTAGACCTAGCTCGTCTCCTTGGGGAGCGCCAATCTTGTTCGTTAAGAAGAAGGACGGATCGATGCGTCTGTGCATCGATTATCGTGAACTTAACAAGGTCACTATCAAGAATCGGTATCCGTTACCCAGGATCGACGATCTGTTCGATCAGTTGCAAGGAGCAAGCTATTTCTCCAAGATTGACCTAAGGTCAGGATATCATCAGTTGAAGGTCAAGGAGGAAGACGTACACAAGACCGCGTTTAGGACTCGTTATGGACATTACGAGTTCCTAGTGATGCCGTTTGGGCTCACTAACGCACCAGCCGCATTCATGGACCTCATGAATCGCGTCTGCAAACCCTATTTAGATAAGTTCGTCATAGTCTTTATTGATGACATCCTCATCTATTCGAAGAGCCAAGCTGATCATGAGAAACACCTTCGTTGTATTCTCAAACTTCTGTATCAAGAGAAGCTTTATGCCAAATTCTCGAAGTGTGAATTTTGGCTTCGAGAAGTCCAGTTCCTTGGACATGTTGTAAGTGAGCGTGGTATCCAAGTAGATCCCGCTAAAGTCGAAGCAGTCATGAACTGGCAGGAGCCGAAGACTCCTACCGAAATTCGCAGTTTCCTCGGATTGGCAGGATATTATAGGAGATTCATCGAGAACTTCTCAAGGATTGCTGCGCCCCTAACCTCATTGACCCGTAAGAAGATTAAATTTGACTGGGGCCCTAAGCAGCAGGAATCCTTTGACATTCTGAAGCAGAAGCTGAGCAATGCGCCAGTATTGACGTTGCCAGATGGTATAGATGAATTTGTGGTGTATTGTGACGCATCACACACTGGCATGGGTTGCGTACTCATGCAGAAAGGCAAAGTCATTGCCTACGCTTCTCGACAGCTCAAGGTGCACGAGAAGAACTACACCACCCACGATTTGGAATTGGGTGCGGTTGTATTTGCATTGAAGCTATGGAGACATTACTTGTATGGAACCAAGTGTATCATTTATTCGGATCACAAGAGTCTTCAGCATCTGTTCAATCAGAAGGAATTGAACATGCGTCAAAGGCGATGGATGGAAACCCTCAATGATTATGACTGTGAGATAAGATACCATCCAGGCAAGGCAAATGTGGTTGCCGACGCCTTAAGCAGAAAAGAAAGGGTTAAACCGATCAGAATCAATGCCAAGCGCATTGAGATAAGAAATAACTTGAATGAAAGGGTGTTAGCTGCACAGAAGGAAGCTGTGCTGGAAGCTAACTATCCTGCAGAAAAGTTGGGAGTAACTGAGGAGCAGTTATCCCACGACAAAGATGGAATGTTACGACTAAACGGACGAATATGGGTTCCAGTATATGGAGGACTTCGGGATGTTATCCTCCAGGAAGCCCACAGCTCTAAATACTCAGTTCATCCTGGAGCTGATAAGATGTACCAGGATTTGAAATCAAACTACTGGTGGATTGGTTTGAAAAAGTCCGTGGCCGAGTATGTGGCCAAATGTTTGACTTGTGCGCAAGTCAAGGCTGAGCATCAGAAGCCGTCAGGTTTGCTTCAACAACCTGAAATTCCCAAATGGAAGTGGGAAATGGTGACAATGGATTTTATCACCAAGTTGCCGAAGACGAAAAAAGGAAATGATACCATATGGGTCATAGTTGACAGACTGACTAAGTCAGCTCATTTTCTACCCATCAAAGAGACGTATAGCTCAGATATGTTAGCTCAATTATACGTCGATAAGATAGTAGCGCTACATGGTATACCTATATCTATTATCTCTGACAGAGATACTAGATATACGTCACATTTTTGGAAAAGTTTCCAACAGTCGTTGGGCACTCGTTTGAATTTTAGTACGGCTTATCATCCTCAGACTGATGGTCAGAGTGAGCGTACTATTCAAACCTTGGAAGACATGCTTCGTGCATGTGCGATCGACTTAGGTGGTAGTTGGGATAAGCACCTACCACTGATTGAATTCTCCTACAACAATAGCTACCATTCCAGCATAAAGGCTGCGCCTTTTGAGGCCCTATACGGTAGGAAGTGTAGATCGCCCATTTGTTGGGCAGAAGTTGGAGATGTCCAATTGTCTGGACCAGATATCGTCTTTGAGACGACAGACAAGATCGTTCAGATCCGTGACCGTTTGAAAGCTGCCAAGGATAGGCAGAAAAGTTATGCGGATCCTAAGCGCAAAGATTTTCACTTTGATGTGGGTGAAAAAGTGTTGCTCAAAGTATCGCCTTGGAAAGGTGTGATGAGATTTGGAAAGAAAGGCAAGCTGAGCCCGAGGTACATAGGACCTTTCGAGATAATCGAACGTGTCGGGGCCGTCGCTTACAAGCTAAACTTGCCTGAAGAGCTTAGTGCCATTCATAATGTGTTTCACATCTGTAACTTAAAGAAGTGTTTCGCTGACGATTCACTGGTTATACCGCATACAGATATACACATAGACGAAAGTCTAAAGTTTGTTGAAAAACCTTTGTCGATTGAGGATCGACAGGTAAAGAAGCTTCGAAGGAAGCACGTGCCTATTGTAAAGGTCAAATGGGATGCCCGTAGAGGTCCCGAATACACGTGGGAAGTGGAATCCACGATGAAAGAAAAATATCCCCATTTGTTTGATTAAATCTCGGGGTCGAGATTTCTTTTAAGGGGGTGAGGATGTAACACCTCGAAAAATTTCGTCCAATAATGTCTTGACACGTGTCATAAGGTTCCGTTATGTGAAAACATACTTTAGAGGGACTAAAAGTGACAAACAGTGAAAACTATGGAACGTAAGGGTCCAAAGTGTCAACAATGGATAAATAGGCTCTATGATAACCCCACATAATGTTTATAACATTTAACGGATGGTTCATGGATCATACGACGCGGAAATTGCCCAAAAGTGAAGTATCGTAAACTATAGGGGCCAAAAGTGTCAACATGTTTAATTTATACCTCTGAGTGAACTTTTGGCAGACCCGAAGCTTTGTATAGCTAAAATATACTCACTAGAATATGTGGTAAAAATTTCATGAAGTTTCGTCAACGTATGAGAAAGTTATGGCCAAAACCGTACTTAAGGGACTAAAAGCGTCAACGTTGAATTCAGGGCTTTTCGGTTGAGCGCAAAGTTATCCGAGGGCATTACCATGTTGGTAAAAGTCCTAAGGTTATTAAAAACCAAGTTTGGGGGTTTACGGGTCGAGAAAAGTAGCCGAAACATTGCGTACAAGTTCAGGGGTCAAAGCTGTCAACATTGAAAGTTGTTTGGCTGAAACAAGGGTCAGGCGACCCGCCTGGGAAGGCCCAAGCGGGCCGCGTGAGACTGCCAGCGACCAGAATTCGTTTTTGGGTCGAATTGGGTCCGAAAATGAATGGGAAACAGCTGGATCTTGCCTCTAATCTAACCAATAACAAGCCATGCATGGCTAGGCAACAGTAACCCACGAAAATTTGGCTTTAAATCAGATTATTGATCAATTCTTGATCATTTTTCATTGTAACCAAAGTGCTCTCTCTATCAAGAACTTCAAGCAAGCTTCTCTGGAGGAATCTGATCATCAAGGCCGACTTCTAGTGTCCACTGAACATCTTTAGGACCATTGTAAGCATTCAATTCGTTCTTTAATCCGTTTTTGCTTCGATTATTAGTAAAAGTCAAACTGGGTATTCATAACCTTTGACTTTTCGATTAAACGGATTTCTTTCAGTAATTTCTCGAATTGAAACTTGTTATAGATTGGTATTTATGTGGGAAACAAACCCTCTAAAGGTTACTAACTGATTCCCACTACATGCATGCTTAATGTCGAGTCAAACCTGTTTCTAAAAAGTCAACAGAAGTGATTTTTGTGAAAAATGACATGATTAATGATATAGATGACATGCAAACTGATTGATCATTAAAAATGACTTGTAATATATATATAAAGGTGTTTTAATCATCATCAACTCGACAATCTATCGTATAGCCACGAATCGGAACCGAAAGTCTTGTAAAACGATTATTTCGTAGACTATCGATTCGGATTCATACATGCATGTTCGAGATCTGTATTGGAAAGTATTTTTGACTATTTTTATTTTAGTTAAACTTTCTGGAATTTTCTTTGATTGAGTCTATGCTTAGCCTATTCGAATGCTTGTTTCCGGTTTATGCATAAAGTTGACTATTTTGCCCTTTTTGATTTAAAACGGGATTTTTGGAAAAGTGAAAGGATAAAAATCTTTATTTTATTTATATAAACTTGCACCGAAAGTTTCGGATCAGTTGGTGGTCCAGATTGTGAGTTATGGCCATTAGCGTAAACTATGTTATAAATTTACATAAACGGCCCTTTTTGCGTAGAACCCGTTTCTGGCCACGTTTTGGTATAAAACTTTTTACCAACTGACTATATATAATATTCTGGGAATTTTGATGATTTTTAATTAATTTTTGGCTGAACGGATCCTCGATCACCTAGCCGTTTCGGCTTATGTCGGTTTTGACCGTTTTAGCTATAAAATGAGTTTTACACATCCTTTTGACCCGAAACCTTTTTCTACTGATTTTGTATGATGAATAAATTATTATAAGACTTCTGGAAATATAAAAATCTCAGATTTACTGTGAAAACCCGAAAACGCCCTTAAACCGTATTTTTAGCGTTTTAACGCATAGTAAAGCGTTGCACTTGTTTTAAACCTACAAGATTTATACCTACTGATGTAAATTACATATTTTCATATAATAACAGTAAGTATAATATTTTGAACTCAGGTTTCCAGTTTTGGCATTTTTAGCCCTTGTGAAATTACTAAATTGCCCCTACGGTGCATAGTTTGGTTTTAAATGATATATTTGGTATATGGGTCATACCCCACTGATATAATATGTTATATTAAGTATATTTACTGTATGAACCAGACCCGAAACTCAGATTTCTAATTTTACCCTTTTATTATCTTTTAAATGACCAAAATGCCCTTCTAAGACATAAATTGAGTTTAAAATTATCCCGGGCAATATAGAACATAACTTACTGATATAATATCATATTCTAAGCATATTAATTCAGGGAACTTGCATTTGAATCTTTTGGCTACCCGTATCGCCCTTTTTGCGTTCGGTTCGGTTCACGTAACTAGTTTGCGTAAATTGACCGAAACGGGTCAAACGATATCATTTTTACTTCAAAATCCAGAATGTATTTAGTATACCCATATTATACAAGTATTCAAACTTGTCGGGTCTAAATCACATTCTATCCGGTCTTTCGCTTAATCGTGCGTAAACCGTATCATTCCTAAAACTAACCGGTCAAAGCTTAAGCTTAAATAAAAGGCCGTTAGGAATCTAATAGGTTAATTATAAACCTTTGTTCCAGATTAGGAAGCCCGGTAAAAGCTACCACCACTTATCGTTTGTGACTTATACTTGCTCAGGTAAATACATTTTGACTTATTTTCCCTATACGGGCTTGGGGTACGGTATTTAAAATACCGCTTGATCGGGCGCACAAGTCCTGCTCCTTATAGGTGTTCAGTCTTGAATAGCTTGTGCGACTTCGTTTAAACAGTTTTGTCTTACTTAAAAGGCTTTGGGGGGTTGTTGACCGTGTCCCGGATATCCTTGGCATTATCTTACGAGATGGCCACGACCAGAGCACGGGGTGTAGGCGTACACCCGTCGTGTATAACTCTTTGATGTGGTGTGTCAATTAAATCTCTAGCCCGGACAGTAGATCCCGGGCCACCAGAGATATAAGTGCATGTAAATCGTTCACAAGTTTATATTTTATAATTATCCCAAGTTAATAAAATATTTATGCCTTGTGCATTTAAATAAATTTTAAATCATTTTCAAAATGAGTCGGTCGATTTGTATTTACCAGTGTAAACTGACGTATTTTTCCCAAAAGATTAAGTGCAGGTACTATACGGAAATAGGCTGGCTGTTTCCTAGAGAGCGTCCACAATAGCCTCGCAAACTCGGACGACATTTATCTGTTGAACTATTATTTTATCTTATTTTATTGATCCGCCTGTGGATCCATTTCAACTACTGTGATATTTATTATTACGCTTTATTTAAAAGTTGAAATGTTTCTATTCTGCTTCCGCTGTGCATTATTATATTGTGTTGATTGTCTATGACGATGCCAACTACGTCACTGTACCCCACACCGGGCCCACCGGTGACACGTGGAAATCGGGGTGTGACAGTCGAAGACCGCGTTTCCCTTTGAAATACCTAAAAAGGTTACCATTAATTGCTAGCGAAAATGACGTAGATGAAATGGACGCCATAACCCACATGATCATCTTTGCATGAAACCCAAAACCTCGCAGAGTGTTCTCCAAAAAACTCCATTCGACCGTATCGTACGCCTTTTGGATATCTATCTTGAAAGCACATATAAGAGGACCGAAGTTACGGTGATAGTTATGCATAAGTTCCTGCGTTAATAGAATATTATCCGAGATCCTTCTCCCTGGCACAAACGCAGATTGGTTAATACCAACGATGTTCGCCAATCCATTCTTCATCCGCTCACTGATAATTTTACTAATACATTTATACAACGTATTACAGCACGAGATTGGCCTATAATCCGTTATAGAATCAGGTGTTGGGACCTTAGGGATTAACGAAACCACTGTATGATTGAGTTGTTGAAGGAGTTTACCATTATGGAAGAACTCTTTCACCGCATAACACACATCATTGCCAACCTCCTTCCACGCCCTTTTAAAGAATACCGAAGTATAACCATCAGGCCCCGGTGCTTTATTCCCTGCTGTCGAGAACATAGCTTTTTTTATCTCATCATCCGTAACTTGTCGTACCATAAACTCTGCCTTCTCGTTTGACAACATAGTATGGAACAGGTCCGGTGTTGGCTGCGCACTAACATTTATTGTCGACCCAAAGAATTTGGCATAATGATCGACCATAGCATGGTAGACCATATCACCTTCAAAAACTTTACCACTCGCATCTTTAATATAAAAAATTCTACTCCTGTGATTTTTCGCTTTGACAACATTGTGGAAATACTTAGTATTCGAGTCTCCCAGATCTAACCAATCCAACTTAGATTTCTGTTGAAGAAACAAAGCTTAACCAATCCAACTTAAATCACGAACTTTTATTATTTGTTGCTTATTAATACACAAAATTCATATTATCGCTTACCTATACACAAAAAGGTTTGAAATAAAACAATATAGTATTAGTGAATGATTGGTTCCATTTTCTATTACATAAATGAAAAAAATTTTAAAAAAAATCTTCATAATCTCAAGGTTATGTCAACACTCTTAAGTAATATAATTTACTTTGAGTAACTCGTGTAACACACGGGTACTTAAACTAGTTATATATATAAAAATACAAAAAGCCTTCAAACAAAAGAATATTAATCATACATCGTCAAAAAAAATTAGTATTGTTGGGTAGTAGTATACGGAGGTATCACAATAAGTTTTCAAAGATAATCGGCTCTCAAGGAAATTATTTTTGATTCGAAGTTGAATTATAACCACCTTATCATTTTTTTTTTTTTTAATGCCCTTCATGAATCCAACCCACCAATCAAAATGAGTCCTTCTATTAGGGTTCTGTTTTTCCTCATCAGAGTAGTGCCATGTTAAATACTTAATTAACAAAGATGCCCCAAACTTCCATAGAACATAATACTCAGTGTTGTAATACTGATACTAAGAGTGGGTGGTATGATTCTCGGGGTGTCATGCGGTGAGTGTGTGTCACCGATCAGTGACCACACCGGGGTGAGGAATGGTTTCAGTGAGTGGGTATTCGGTGAGGGAAATGGGGGAATAGTCACCGATGTGGAGAAGAGTGATGGAGGAGAGAGAGAGGAGAGAAGAACCAATCAAAAAATATATAACTCAAACACCCTAGAGTGATTAACAATACCCCCTGATTGAGTGCAAAATAGGGAGTGGAATGGGAAGTTGACATGACATAATATTATTGGGTAGAGAATCACCCAATCACCCTAGAGTGATTAACCATACCCCCACCCTAATTATTAAGGTGTTGTTTGTTTTTGCAGACATAAATTGTCTGCAAGCTGATTTCATCTGTTTTTATGTCTGCAACTGAAGATGTGGTCTGAAGCTCTTCAAGCTGAAAATATAAAGACTGTTTGTTTTTATAAATTGATTATGTCTGTACAAGCTACATGAACTTTGTTTTATTTTCCAAATCAAAACATCCTAAACCAATTACCTCAACTACACATTCAACATCCAAAATGATTTAAGTTCAGAACATCCTAAACCATTTCAAACGCTGATTTATTAGTTTTTATTTGGATTGGATTTTTACTTTACATCAAACGTTGTCACCTTCTTTGTTATTACAGAAACCCAGCAGAACAAAACCATTTTATATTACAGTTTTTATTCAAGATTCAAATGCAGATTTCTTGTGTATATATGTAAAATAACTTATTAATATTAATCAAAGCAATTTAACTTATTAATATTCATCAATTTCGGCAGATAAAGTTGAGAATTTCAATTGGTTTTCAAGTGGATTTCCATTTATGAAACCACCATCATAACTTATCCCGTTCACCTAGCCACGCAAACTTTCTCATAATAATTAAATTTTATTTTTGAAACAACAGAGGAAATATTTATATATGTAAAAAGAAATATAAATGAGTGGATTGATAAGAGGACATACCGAAACAGAAATGGTTCTCGTCGTGACTTTGGTCGTCTCCGGCGGAACTCCGATCTCCGGCGAAAGCTTGGAACTCCGGTGCATGTTAATCAGAGAGCGTGAGGGAGATAGAGTGGTGGTGGTCCAGTTTTGAGGGTTTTGTGAAGATGAGAGATGAGAGTTTATTGTGAAGATGTTTGAAGAAAGGATATCATAGCTTTTTTTTAAGCTGAAAAAAGCCATTTTCAGATCTGTTTAAAAAAAAAAACAAACAGTCTTCAAGGGTAACGTCTGCGCGCCCGCAGACATAAGCTCCCTTGAAGATGTTTGAAGAAAAAACAAACACCCCCAAGTAAACTGCTTACGACCAACTTGGTTGAATCCAGACATGAGGGTAGACATGGTATTTTGTTCCAATGAAATCCTTGAGACATTCTTGGATGATGTTTCTGCCATTGAATGTGTGATACCTGCGGGTTTCAAGGGAATAGAACACTATATTCCCATACTTAGAATCTAATCGCGGAAAATAGATTTTGTTCTCCATTTCCGGCGTTTTGGCTTCCATGCAGAAACACGTAGTACCACTAATGCATATCATATGCCTTCCTATACTATCTATTTTCACCCATTCTTGTGTAGAGAACTTCATCTCCAATACCTCAACATTCTCTCCCAACTCATCATCCATAACAACTAGTAGAAGATGTTCATCACAATTTGCTAGATAATATTGTGCGAAGCTTCCTCTTGGGGCTTCGGCTACAACAGCGTTCCAAAACACATTGCTTTCATCATTTGCCGAGATAAGATTAAGCGCTCCTTGATTCAAGGCAAAAGTACACGTGGCAAAGATTGTTGAAAAAAGAAAGGAATGTGGAGTGGTATCACCAAAATCCATACGATACCTTGCCCAAGATGACGATTCAGAGGTTAACGAGTAGATGAAAAAATTCATTGGCAATGATGCAGATAATCCAGCAACCATACAATTAGGGGAAGTTGGTGGTGCTAAGAAAAATAAGCTATCTAGATAAGGCGCATTTGGAAGCTCGTGGATATCTTTCGTGAAGGGGTTAAAGAAGAACATTTCTCCAGGTCCGTTTAGTTTATACAAAAGCAACCAACCGTACCTGGAACAGTATATTCGCAAATCACCAATCAATTTTTGAGGCGTTTTTATAAAGTACTTGTCACCAAACATAGGATCTGTAAAAGTGATAATGCCTTGATGTTTGTCGAACACCAACAACCATGGTGAATTCAATGAATATATCTGCGATCTCCTTAGTGATGTTTCTTCACTCCATCGAATTATAGGTGCGGCTAATTGGAACTGTTTGCATGTGGCACGGAAGTTAAGGTATTCGACACAACCACAAAACTCCATAAGAATCGTTCTCAAAACATCAGGCGGAATATTGAGAATGTGTGTCTCTTCATTCCTCGTGTCATTGATATCAACCTTGTCATCCCTAACTGGTATTTCCATGATCTCATCTGCCAGTTTAAAATCAGTTCCACACTCGATTTCTCCCTGATCACCACCATGTAACCTACACATAAAATTATTTTGAATAATTTTTTTTCTCATGTAAAAATAAAACATAAAACATGTAAAATAAATACATACCGGCATTCCCACAGTGACAAACGGGTTGATTGCTCTAAATACGACTTAGAAGATAGGGAGATGGTTTTATCTTTGACATCATAAGAGTATATTACTTTGCTGCCCACCTTGCCAAGAATGTGTATATAACCCCCTAACTCATGGGCGATCGCATCACGGTAAAATACGGAGCAATCATGAGCAAGATCTAAAAAAAATATCGCGTCTTTGAGGTCTTCCATTTCTTCCCAGATCATGTTAGTCACGTCCAATTTATACAAATAAACAACACCGGGCGTTGTCTTTGCCATCTCATCAAAACCTAATTTGATATGGAACAAGTCGTTACAAAACCCTCTTAGAAAAGACTTCATGGTGAAAGAACCATTGTTGAAAGGCAACGGGAGTTTTCCAAATGCCAATAGACTTATCACAACTTCTTTATCCTTAACTACAATGTCAACTTGTATAACAATACGCCCACCACTATTCAAGGCATATACTTTACCATTGAAACAAGTTAGGCAATGTAAGAAACCATCGTCACCGGTTATGCTCCTGAGTTGTTTGGCATATGTCATTTCCTTCCATCTTAACCTCTTTCTTTTACGGTCTAGCCGACAAAAAACAATGGTAGGTGTTTTGGTTCTTGTTAACATGAGAACTGAAGTAGGATCACTAGGAGGGGACGACAAACAGCATTGTTTAATTGATTCAAAATCTCCATCCTTCAAAACCAATGGGGGGAGACGTATAGTCATAGAGGTCACGGGGTTCCAAAGAGACCACATGACGTTGTGTGGATGGTTCGACGACAGAATCACCCATCCATGGAAACACCCTCGTATACATCTACCGAACAACTCAGGGAATTGACACCGATGATGACGAGACAGTGGATCGTGCATGGTATAGAAAATCTGGTCTTTGGTATCATCTTCGAGGTTTTGAGCAACTAACCATGGATATTTTACAGACAGGGTAGGCAATTGATCACATACTAAGCCACAACAAGATAGGTGTTTCTGCTCCATCTGTAATGTTAATAACAATAATAATAAGTTAAAAATAACATTTCAAACTTGATTAATGCAGCAAGTAAAAGAGATTGACTAATAGACTTATTTAGCCCACTAAATCGCAGCCCTTGTTGGATCACTTTTGCAGCGGCCCATCAAAAACCACCAAATTGTAGCTTTCGAGATCCAAACACGCAACACAGCATGATCAGACGCAAGATAGATCCCTCTGTACAGATTCAAGTGGGATGCGCTTTAGGGTTACGTAACTGAGCGCTTATGTTTGGTTGAAGTTAAACCCATCCTGACCCATCAATAAACTTAAATGGATATTTTAAAACCCATCCTGACTTATTTCCTGAATGTTTTGAGAAAAGCCAAAAATAAAAGCATGTAAGGTTGGCTTAAAAAACAATCATGAATCCTGATATTCTTCAGAAAAGATCTCTACTACTACAGTTAATATATATGGTTGAAATATAACGTTTTAGGAGTAGTAACACAATTTCACAAGAATTGAAACAATGTCTTTTTCGGTACACACCATTCTTAGTTAGACTCTTCATAAATAACTCATGTGTTGGTTATGATTACAAAATCAATACTATAAGAACCAACAGATCTCAACCCGTTTGGTTTGATAAAATACAACCCAACAACACATTTAACTTGTAAGCAGGAATTTTAAGAAAATTACTGTAGGTGGAGCTTTGTAAACTTAACTAATATGGTCTTGGTTTTTTGTTGAGTTTGTGTTTTGTTTTAGATAACATAAAAATCCCTTCTTTTATCTATTAAAAGCCCATCTGAGTGCCTTCTTCAAGTGGATTTAAATTTATATAAAAAAAACAACTTTAGGTTAACTGTTTCAAGATGGCAACTTTTTTAGCATATCTTCTTAGCATCTTCTTCAAGTGGATTCAAATTAGACAAAAAAAAAATACCTTAGGTTAATCGTTGATTCGTTTCAAGAACAATCCGATAGAGTCACGGCCCCCAGCGAGCCAGCCAGCATAAAAGTATAGAATGAATCGACGACTGCTGGGTGGGTTGTAGATAGTGCTGTTTGTTTTCAGTTTTGTTTGGGGTGGGGGCTGGCTGGTGTTGCTTTGGGCCTAGCATCCCACTGGGCTCTTTCCTTTTAATGGGCTACTAGTGTTTCTATATTTTTATAAATAAAAGTTGGTCATTAAAGAAAAACAATTAACTTTTTGATGGGAACAAAAAGTTATGCATATATACGGTCACGTCATTTTCTTCAGGGTGAATTATAAGTTTTGTACTTTATATTCATACGATATTTGTGGTGGATATTGTGTTTTCTTAAATAATGTTTGACTAAACTCAAATGTTGCCATCAGTGACGGATCTAGGATTCACGCCAAGCCGTAACGTTTTATAAATAAGCCGTAACGAAATCGAAAAAACATCAAATTTTTCCAAAATTTACACTAAAAACATCAAATTTTTCCGAGCCAAGCCGTAGCGGAGGTTACCCCCCGGTAACCTCTAGGTCCGCCCCTGGTTGCCATGGTCAGCTAAAATGGATCATTTACAAATAACGCATGTTAAAACGGAGTTTTTTTCCCAAACTAGTGTAGATACAAAAAGTATTTACCTATTTGGGTACTTTAAAAAATATTTACCTATTTGGGTAATTTTCTATATCCCTTTAATTTTTTACCTAATTTATACATTTCTTTTTATTTTTCTACCCAAACTTAAATTAGATTACTCACAGAATTAGAATCAGCAAAAATAAAAATAAAAAATTGTACCCAAATAGGTAAATACTTTTTGTATCTACACTAGTTTGGGAAAAAAAAACTCAGTTAAAACGTCATCGTTGAGGAGCACATACTCTGTGGCAAAGATATATGTGGCGTGGTGGCTTTATTATTTCTTGTCACTTTGCACATTTCCGATTCCAACTAATAATAATATTTTTTTTATTCAATTTTAATAAGCAGGTATGTCGTGTGGCTCTTGGTTAAGGGTACTCGAAATCCAGTTGCCATACTGTCAAAAAGATGAAACAGCTGCCTGGTTTTGAACAAGTTGAAAAAATTGAACTATTTAAGGTCTCTCATATGCATTCTCTTTGTTATCTCCTTTGGTTATATCTTAAACTGCTACCTTGATCATGCTTTTATTAGAAAACTAATTTCAAACCCAATTTTATGTGTAAGAAGCTTAATTTAGAAGGAAGTGAGGTATTCATGCGGAAATACTGACATTTCGATATCCTCAGGGGCAGAGCTATATGTATCGAAAAGCGGTCACAGGACATCATTGATTTTTGAAATTTATATAGAGCGTATAGTATTAAAGTTCTGATTGACACCAATGTTTGCATGGTTTCATGGTTTTTTACGTACATATACATACGCATTTGTATGTAGAAAGTATAAAAAATAAAATAAAAAATAAACTATTGATAAAAAAATTCGACGATCTAGGTTTGTTCTTTTTGTTCTCACAATACTTTAGTGTAATGTAATGAAACTCACCCTATACATCTATACTATATAATAAAAGAAACCTGATTTTGGACACGTGTCATTCATTGAAGATATCTATATTTGTAATTTCCTACCTTTTTATACTTAATATTATTATTTACCAAAGTGACACTTTTTATTTAGTTTACCCTTATTTCATATTTTATGAAAAAAAAAATATCGATTATTCTATCTCTTATTTTCATATTGCATTTTTTTTTTAAATTTAGTTTGTACTTATCTTTTTCGTTCAAATGGGACAGAAGTAAAATTATTGGGTTTCACATTTGTAATTAGTTATTTTTTTATTAAGATGCTATCGTTCTATTTGCTCATGTTCAAAATGATCAGAAAAAAAACTCAGTTATTTTTGTTTCTAGGAAATCATAATCCTTTTATTTGATTCAATCATTCTAGAACTTTTAAAACTAAAATATAATATATCATAATTAAATTCACATTTCAAAACCCTCAAAATTCAACCATTCAATAATCACAATTACTCACACGTATAAGCCCATATATAATCTAACCTACTTTTAATAAAGGATTCCAATTAATTCTATGCGAAATTTATAAAGATTTTTTTTATACACTTAATTTCATATATAATCTAATCTAACTTTTAATAATGTATATATGTGTGGACGCTCGGAGGGCAAAAGTGAAATTGCACTAATTTTAACGTTATTTTACTAAATTTGTGAAAATAATGTTAAAAGCGGCGGATGGTTAATCATGCATCATCATCATGTGGTGGCTTTGATAGCAGAAAGACAAAAGGGAACATGCACTAATCGGTCTTTGTCCCGATTGCTAAGTGTTACGTGCCTTATATCCAAAGCTTAATGCAAAACTACTATCGAGTCGGGGGTCTTACTGAAAGCAGCCTCTACATCTTACTCCCCTCAGTACCTTAGCTTTGCTATTTGTGGGATTTACTGAGTATGATGATGATGATTTAGTATATATAATTAGATTTATTCAACCCGTATAATACACGGGATTTATAAAGATATATTTTTTTATTATTTAGTTTATAAAATTACATTTGTCTAACCCGTGTAATATACAAGGTTACAAAATTACATTTATTTAACCCTTGTAATACACAGTGTTTTTAAAGATATAACCTTTTTTATTATTTAGTATATATAATTGGATTTATTCAACCCGTACAATACACGGGTTTTTATTATTTGGTATATAAAATTACATTTATTCAGTACAATACATGAGGTTCTTAGAGATATAATTTTTTTATTATTTAATATATAAAATTACATTTGTTCAACCCGTGTAATAAACAAGATTTTTAAAGAATAATTGTTTTATTTTAGTATATAAAATTACATTTATTCAACCCGTGTAATACACGGGGTTCTAACCTAGTACATATATAAACTAGTTCTAGACCCGTCCAGTGGACGAGTATATTAATGATATAATGGTATAATGACAAGTGTGTTATTGTTTGTATTCTAAACAAAACGTTCTTTGATTAAAACCAAAAAAAATGAGATTTTTAATCGAAAGCGTATATGTACATGTATATTATACCTAAAAACATAGCAAAGTGAGTTTGTTAGCGATTCCAATGAATTAAGTTGCATCAAGTCTTTTAAGTTAGCCATTTACAACTAACACATACATGTAAGCAAAATAGGTAGGTGATCACACAATGTCAAGTAATATTCATGTAAGCAAAATAATAGCAATAATGTGTTAAAGTTTCATGAAACACACATGTTTCTTGTTGGTTTGTTAAGCCGCATGTTCAAATGCTATCAGACCACCATCCATATTTGTAACCCTTGTTCATAGTAAAGAACTTGAACCACATACTGCATTCGAAGCCGATCATTTTGGGCTGCGTGTGCACACGCTGAACATGAAAGCTTTTGACAATCCATCAAACTACATAATTTTTTTCTTTCCATATCACTTAACATTGGATGTGCCTATAATATCATCATATATTAGTTTTATGAAATTATGATATGCGTATGAGATTGTTGAGCTTAAAAAAAAAGAATACTTACTTTTAAGTATATATCAATAGCTCTATACATTCCATCTTCTAAAACCTTTGGTTGTTCGGGAGTAAGTTCAGCTAGATCTAAAAATTTCGACACCATTAGATTATGGTCAGATGCTATTTTAGCAAGTTGACACTCCATAATCTTCCCGATTTTCTCCATGTCACTTTGAGGAGAAGAAACATAATCTTCACCATGAGTGCCTTCTAATGCATATTCAAAATAGTTCATCAAGATTCGTTGCACAGTATCAACATCAAACAATGAAATGAAGTGATTAATAAGTCATCTAAAATTGCCTTTCCAAGCTATAACATTACTAAATTACCTGCATGAAGAAATTCACAGTATAATAAAATCTGTCTAAACCAAAGGCATTAAGTTAATTTTGACATTGGTATACGCGCCCTAGCAATAAAATATTTTAAAGTTAATTGTCAAAATCGTCCCTGAGGTTTGGGCAGATTTATCATTTTCGTCCAAAATGACACTTTTGTACCAAATTGCCCCAACGTTTGTAACTTTTTGCCATTTTCATCCAAACCACTAACTTAGTTTATTTTTTCTGTTAAGTTGAGAATATTTGGATGAAACTGCCAAATATAAAACCACAGGAACGATTTTGGCAATTTACTCAAACTCTTTTAAATTTCTTTTATTTAATTAAGTTTGTTACATATATAATAAAAAAGAATATACATGCAATTTTTATATGAAAAAAAATTGTCACATAATTTATTTATAAATTTTCATCCAACTACTAACTAAGTTAATTTTTCTATTAAGGCGAAGGATGTTTATAAACTAAGACCCATAAATTAATTTTAATTTTTTTATATAGATCAGTTTTATAAAAATAAAATCTACTTAAACCTCTAAATTTTATAAAACTAAAATGTTGGTGACCTTATTGAAAAAGGTCAAATAAAAAAAATCTTATCATATGTACCAAGTTCGTTATTCATCTTCTACTCTTTTAAATTCGCTCCTAAGGAAAAACAGAAGCCAATGCCCCCCCCCCCCCCCCACAATCAAACAACGTATCGTTTCCAAACCTTAAAATTACCCACCATCATTTTAGTTTTATAAAATTTAGAGGTTTAAGTATATTTTATTTTTATAAAACTGATCTATATAAAAAATAGAAATTAATTTCTGTTTTAATTTATAAACATCCTTCGCCTTAATAGAAAAATTAACTTAGTTAATGGTTTGATGAAAATTTATAAAAATTATGCGACAAGTTTTTTTCATGTAAAAATTGCATGTATATTTTTTTTTATTATATATGTAACAAAAATAATTAAATAAAAGAAATTAAAAAGGGTTTGAGTAAATTGCCAAAATCTTCTCTGTGGTTTTATATTTGCCAGATCCAAATATCCACAACTTAACAGAAAAAATAAACTACTTTAGTGGTTTGGATGAAAATGACAAAAAGTTACACGTTGGGGGCAATTTGGTACAAAAGTATTATTTTGGACAAAAATGGCAAACATGCCCAAATCACAGAGATGATTTTGAAAATTAACTCAATATTTTAAAACACTAACTAAATTAAGTGCAAAGAACGTTGACCTAAGGGATTTGGATCCACTCCACAGAAGTCCTAGATGCATCTTATAAAATCTTTGTTAATGTCTACCCTGCAATAAACAAATGCATAAAGATATACAAAAAAACATAATTTTCCATCAATCATGAACATAATAAGATTTATCTTATAATAAATGGGTGGTAACATTACTATATTACATGTATGAAGAAATGCACGGTACAACAAAAGTGTATTCAACAAACAAATATTTTCTTTAAACGCAAAAGAGCTTCCCATTGTTTTCAAAGATACACTATGTTAAAATCTAATGAATTATGGAGTCGAATGAGTGAAACACGGTACAACTCACTACAAAACGTGTAGCATTCAATTCAATTCTATAAAACTTTTGTGAATCCCGCCTTCTTGGTTGTTGGGTGGACTCGTTATATCCTAAACATCTATACTATTATAAAAAGGAGAAGTGACGTACACGAACGTAATTTTACATCGTGTCTAACTCTTAAAGCAACATGAACAACTAATGAAAGCTTGTTTTATGAGGGTAAAATCGTCAAAAGCTCAAGATTTTAAGACACTAGAGGGGCATTCTTGGTATTCAACCCTGGTGACTTTCCAACTTGCATACAGACCGATCATTTTTTCTTCTAGAGCTCATTCTCTCTTCCTCTTCCAAATCTGTGGCTCTCAGGCCGTCACAGTTCTGAACCCTAATACCCAAATCCAGTTTCCTCTCATCTATACGACATCCTCCATCTCCAAACACCACCTCCACTTCGCCGGTCACCCACCCTCATCAAGCATCGGTCGTCGCCACCACTCACACGACCCATCTCCGTCGCCGGTCACCCACCACCGTACTCCTTCTCCACCCTGAACCCCAATCGCCGTCGGACACCTCTTCTGCCGCACACAGTCATCATCACCGGCAGGTCGCCGCCCTGAACCACCACCCTTCTACGTCGCCGTCATCAGGTATGTCTCCGTCTCTTCTTTCTCTCTCTATCGATGTTCCGAGACACCCATCGTCCTTGCTCCTGTGACAACACAAAACCACCCACACACCCAATTTTACCGATTTCACCCCTGTCGCTACCCGAACCTTCCGAATTCTGCAATTTGTTTAACCTAAACAAGGATAAATTAGAATTACATCATAGAAATAATGGTTAAATATTGGATATTGGATGGTTTGCTATATTGGTTTCAATCTGAAACGAACACGATTAAGGTGAAATTGCATTACACTGAATGGGTTTTGAGTTGCATCTAATCTGTTCATTTAATTTTAATTGACTGTGTACACCTTCAGTTCATTGAAGTAGGCTTGCGTACCACTACTCGTTTAAGGTATGTATCCTATTTCACTTTGTTCATATGTGGCGAATTGAAGCGAAACAGGTCCAAATTTTTCCGGACATGTTTGAATACAGTTATTTGTATTTATATGTATGTTTATGTTTGCATAAAAGAATTGATTTTTATATTTATAGTTATACAACGTCCTGTTTTCTCAATCTGTGTTGAATCATGATGATGTGTTTGTCTTGGACACTAAAGATAAGATCTTTCAATTTAACGGAGCAAATTCAAATATTCAAGAAATGGCTAAGGCTTTGGAAGTTATACAGTTCTTGAAGGATAAATATCATGAGGGGACATGCAATGTTGGGGGTACGGCTTTTTCCTATTGATACCGATACTAATATATGCGTAGTTTTTTTTTTTTTTTTCTTGTGTTAATTGTTATTTATATGTTATTGAACGTTTTAGACGATAGAAAACTACAAGCCGAGGGAGATTCGAGTGAATTTTGGGTTATTTTTGGCGGGTTTGCTCCTATTGGCAAAAGGGTTCTAAGTGATGATGATGTCATCCCCGAAAGGACGCCTGGCAACCTTTATAGGTATGAACATATTTTTGTTAGTTCAAGATTATATTTATTTTTGTGTGTTTGAACACGAAATTTGTATATATATTTTCTGTAAATAGGGTGGATTAAGCTCCACTTATAAAAGCTACATTGCGGAAAAAGGATTAACCGACGAAAGTGGGGAAGCGACAACCTTTCCAATTTACAGTGTTCAGGTAGCATCTTCACTACTAAACTTGTTATGTAATTTCTAATAATTTCATGTTTCTAACAACTAGACATATAATTTATTATCTTTTCAAGAATGTTTGATGTATTAGTTAATATACGTATCTTAAATTTTTGATGTGACTAACAGATTCTGGTAATCTGGTGGGTATCACCTAATACCAACTGCATCCCAAACTCATGATTTTTTTAACTAATCTTATATCCGTTCCTATACCAAAATACCCGTCCCAAACATTTTGAAATTTGGGTATCGCGTCATCATTTTCCTTCGCTACGTACACCTGTGTGTTAACAAGCTTAATATGCTGAAAGTTTTACCTAACTTGACTATAATTCTCAGCATATTTCAGTTCTCAAGTCAAGACAAATCAACCAACCACTCACCAAGCCAGTCAAGGTGATTCAACTCCTGCTGCAACCCATCAACCTATAAATTTACAAGACCCAAATGTGATTGTCACAATTTTCATCAATCATGGATCGTTTTTTGGGTTTGTTAACCACAATATTCCTAGCGATTACGGTTTTCACTGTGTCGGGTCAGATTAGCACTCCATGCACGGTGTCAATGATTGCTAGCTTCACCTCGTGTGTGAATTACATCACGGGGAGTAGCGCAAACAGGGGATCACCAACCGCAAATTATTGTAAAGGGGTTGAATCCCTTATGACTACGAGCATGGACTGCACATGTGTTATCGTTACTGGAAACGTTCCGTTTTCACTACCGAGCCCAATTAACCAACCGTTGGCTATTACACTCCCTAAAGCGTGCAACTCGAAAAGCGTACCGTTCCAATGCAAATGTAATGGTTTTCAAGAGTTCCTTTCATTTGTTTTGTTATTTTTTATTAAATTCTCACTTTTTTTACTTGGTTGGTTTGCAGCTACCAGTGTTCCTCTGCCTCCTGCAGGTAAAGTTTTGCTCAAAACGGGTCGATTAGTATAATGTGTTATCTAGAAAGTGGGTAGATGAACGGGTCTGGTTGGTTGCGTAACGGATTAAATGGGTAACTTGTGGTACGGGATACCAATGAGTCAAGTTGGGTTGGCCTGTCAAGAATATTTGTCCATTTTCTTATAGTTTTATAAGTAAATGATGAATAGAATAAGACTGTAAAAGTACATTGTTAAATATAGTGATACAGTTTTGATAATTGAAGTGATTCAGGAGGTTTAAAAGCCTTTGAAAAAAATTTGGATGACTTTTGACCCGTTTTTAGGTAAATGAGCCAACATAGGCGCCTCTATTTTGAAAACGAAATGAATAAAGTGTGTCAGGCAGGTCAAACGGGTCGCAAGTCATCAAACGCGTATTCAAATGTTTACGACTTTTTATATCGTAACATTAAAACTTCATAAAAAGTGTCAAGCAGGTCAAACGGGTTGATACTCGAATGCTTTCAACCTCCTAAATAGTTAAATTAAAACTATAAAAATGGACAAATATCATTAGGTCACACCATAATCATGAAACTCGAAAACCGATCGGTTAACCGACTTAATGACAGGTCCTGCATTATTCGTTCCTCCGCCGCCGCCCAAAGTTCTTCCACCTGCCGCTGATTCTCCAGACCTGCCACCAAGCCCTAGCGGTACGAACCATAAATTTATATAAACCATATTACTTTACAAAGATTTTGAAACCCTAAATGTTTTCAGGTTCCGTGGCAGCAACACCAACGCCATCTGAAAAGAGCCAAGACGACTTGCATGAGCCAGACCCACGTGAGTCCAAACCGGTGGCTCCTGATGCATTAGCACCAACTCCAACTGCTCCCCAAGGTCCACCGGTTGGTTCAGGCATCAGACCAGTGCTTACACCAGCAGCATCAACTTCAAACCAGTTGCATTGTTCACCGCCAATTGTGTTGCTACTTGATAATACAATGTATGTGAATGTTGGAAGTTAAAAGGCCGAGCATATGTAATTTAAAAAGGCCGACCATTCGTATTTTGGAAGTTAAAAGGGTTAAAACCCTAAATATTTTAGGAAACGTCCTCGATACTTTGTCTGGGAAGTACCCGAGCCGTCCCCAAGCATATGTAGAAGTCCCCAATATCCGGGTACGTTTGGGAGCCGTCCCCGAGCCGTTTCCGTCCCCGGGACGGGTACCCGACGTAAAATGGCGTCCCCGTGCTTCATAGTATGTAATAGTTTACTTGTTGCTAATAGGTTTCTGTATTCTTGCATGTTGGTGCTACAAGGGGTGGGGAGCAGAATTTTAACAACATTTTTTTTGTACATGTAAGATTTTTGGTCCTTATACGCTTGTCTTTCTTTCTCTTTATTTTTCGAAAATTATTTGGGTGACTTTTACTCTGTTATATATTCTGACTTTAAGATTAAATACAACCCAGCTTGGCTGCTTCTTGAATAAATGGGTTGAAATTGGCCCATCAAATGCCAACATTCTTCATAACTTGTTACATGAGTCATGTATCATGCTCGTGCTAATTGTTGTTGTGAGTCTTTTTTTTTCTTATAGTTTCATAATTTCCAACTGAGAAATATTTGTCTTTCGTGTTTCTACATTTTCCAAAGTTTCTTTGTTTTTTAGAGAAGTGAGGATGTACTCGACTCTATGTGAACTCAGGAAGATAAAAAGATTAAAAGTTTGAGGTAAGTTCTTAATTTTAAAATGCTTGAGTTTTATTTTATTTTTTCAACTCGTTAGCCTGCTCTTAACGTATGAAATATAATCTTAAAACTCGTTTTTATTCGACATGTAGAAACTCATATGAAGTAAAATTGTGTTTTCTTATACAGAAATCGAAGAAGGCAGGTCGAAAGCCACCTGTTGAAGCCTTACAAAGGATTAAAGAAGGCATGTTCTTTTTGGCATCTTTTTTTATATGTTTGGATTCCTCTGTTAGAAAATTGTGTGTACTAAACGGGCCTAGATCGACTGTTTGATGCTTAATGGGTTGGTTAAATGAAACCGGATATTTCTGGGTGATGCTTGATGAGTACAACTGGTCATTTGGGTCGGGTCGGGTATACGATGCTAGATCTTTCAAGTTGATGCTTGATGTGTAAAACTGGTCATCTGGGGCGGTTCGGGTTCATTATATGACGCTGGATCTTTTCGGTTAGATTTATTATTCTTCCGAATTGATTAGTTGCTCTTGAATATCAAATTTGATGTTTTATTATTTCATTCAACTTTTAGGTTAATTCGGTTGTGTAGCCATCTTAATCAACATGTGGGCTTCAGCTGTGATTTTTGGGAATGAGCTGTGGTTCAAAATAGACGTTATAACTAATCTGATGTTAGTCGGGACACCCGCCGCAACGCGCGGGCATTCCCACTAGTCTAATCAAAATAGTAAAACACCTCCTTTTGATTGTAAATTTGTCAATATGAAGAATAAAAACTCGATCATGGGCAGTCAATAAAAAACCGTCAGGCAAGGTATGGTATTAGACCCAACCGGGACGACCGGACATATCTGTTACTTATTGCCTTTTATTATAATATTTATTATTATTGCGTACTAACCCGCGAAGCCTAGCGCGTTGTGTTGTAGTTTACACTACACTAGCTTGTGGGCTTGTAAAGATAACCCCTAACTGGGCCTGGCTCATTGAGGTTAGGGGAGGCCCATATCTCCAATATAATGAGGTGTTCACCTCATTATTAGGGCACAAGATATGGAGCCGCCACACTTTTGTTGCTGGAAATAAGAGATTCTTCTCTTACCGGCCATCTCTACATCCATATATTTCTCTCATTACAGATCTAGGTTCAATAGGAAGAACAAGGTGTGATTCTCCATCCTCTCAGAGAAAGCGGTCCAATCATCCCGGCGGTGATTCCGTGTTTCAACAATTTTCAATGATAAACACCTTAGAAAAATCTGGCAAAGCTAATAAGCTGTAGTTAAGGCTGTTTTTAACTTCTTAAAACCCCTTTGAGCTTCTTGGTTCCATAAAAATGCATCCTTTTTAAGAAGATTGTTAAGAGGTTTAGCAATGGAACCAAAAGATTTTATAAACCGCCTATAATACCCTGCTAGGCCCAAAAATCCTCTTAAATTGTTTAATGGTTGAAGGAATAGGCCAATTCAAACATTGCTTCAATTTTAGTTGGATCTGTACTCACCCCTTCTTTGGTAATAACATGACCTAAATACTCAATAGCAAATGAACATTTAGATTTCTTGGCTTAATAGTGAGTTGGATTTGAAAAGCTCAAACACAGCCTCTAAATCCATTAAGCATTTAAACTGCTTACTTCTGAAACTTTTGTTTCTTGAACTTTTGTGATAGAAGTTAAGTGACTACTAAGTTGTAGGGGTGTTCAAGATCGGATAATCCGGTTTTCGGATATCCGAAAATCGGATATCCGAAATTTCGGATAGTGAAATATTGACATCCGAACCCGAATCCGAAATTTCGGATATCCGATCGGATATCCGAAATTTCGGATTCGGGTTCGGATATCTAATCGGATATCCGAATATCCAATTTTTTATTTAATTTTTATTTTTTTATTATCTTTTAATATTTGGAACCAGATTTTTCGGATAGTTTCGGATATCCGAATATAAATTTCGGATATTTTTCGGATATTTCGGATATTTTTTCGGATATTTCGGATATTTTTCGGATATTTCGGATATTTTTCAGATATTTCGGATATTTTTTCGGATATTTCGGATATTTTTCGGATACTTCGGATATTTTCGGATATTCGGATATCCGAAAAAAATAAAAATTAAATTTTCGGATATTTTCGGATAATCCGATTATCCGAAAATTCTCAAAATCACTATCCGAATCCGAATCCGAATTATCGGATTATCCGATTTTCGGATATCCGAAAATTCGGATATTTCGGATACGGGTTTTCGGATATTTCGGATTCGGTTTCGGATTCGGATTTTTTTGAACACCCCTACTAAGTTGATCCTTTTCCACTACTCTAGTACCCACACTTTCACATATTTCATCCATTTTTGTTTTATTTTTAACATATCTTGATTCTTTTTGGATTTCAAAGATATCATCCTTAATAAGTTCTATGGTCCCACTCTCGAGTAATCAAAACTTGATTTAAAGAACTAGTCCAACTTTCATATTCATCGATGGGTTCTTGAATTATATCCCCATTTTCAAGTGAGTTATTATCATCTTCATTTGTTACTGAAGCGTCACAGTTAATTAATTCTTGATCCTAATTCCCATTTTCAAATTCAAGAGCATACGCTTTTTCAGTTTCCTTTGAATCATTTATTTCACTTTTCTTTAACTCATCATCATTAACTACTTGTAATTCATACCTAATTTCATATTCAGTACTTGGTTCTTGAATTTGATTCCTGTTTTCGGATTCATATTCTTGATTAATGGGTTCTTGAATATCATTTCTAACCCTTTTAGGCATTTCCTCAAACACTTGGAGGGCACCTCCTGCTTCTCCGGTTCCGGCACCTCCTCCTGCATCTCCGACTCCACCTCTTTCTCCTCCCGCCGCCACACCTTCCGCCGCATCACCGGAGACTTCTTCCTCAAAGAAAAACAAACATATGAAGAAGAAGAAGAAGAGCAATAAGAGGAACAAAAAGAAGAAGAATTGATTCCGGCAATAATGCAATCGCACCTACCTTGTAACACCCTTACCGATATTTAACGTATTTCTTATAAATTAAGAACTAAAAATGTGTATTAATGATCACACATACCAATCACAATACGGGTTTATTTAAACTTTACTTAGCATTAAAACAAAACAACACAATGTGATTGAATTCGTCGTTCAAAACGACAACGTAATAATACGCGGAAGCTTGAACTTGATCGTGTTCCGTTCTTCGTTGAGCTTGATCGTCCCCCGGTATTGTATATAATACCTACAATTCATAAAACATGAATTGAATTAGTCACACGTAGCTTAGAACGTGTTTAAACGAGTTCGCGAGGCAAAATAATTGAAAAAAACAACTTTTTTTAAAACTGACTCCGTCATGCCACGCGAAGGAACCACATGCTCCTTCGCGTGGCACGAAGGTGACCATTTTCCAGCAGGTTCGCATCTGGGACCTGCATATTCCCAGCACGTCCAGTTTTTACAGAAACGGCCATAACTTCTTCGTTATTGATCCGTTTTACCCGATTCTTTTTCCTACGCGTCCGTAATTTAATTCTCCATCTTATGGAGTTAAAATCCAACATCCGTCATAATAAATTTTGAGACTTCTAAGCCTTCGACTCATTACCTTTCTACCGAATTTTAACCCGTTTATACATTTTATAAAACAAACGTATTTGTTTGATCATTATATCACATACACTTCTTCAAATTAATGTTATCTACCATTTTAGGTTCTAATCACAGGTTTATTACACAATTTAAACTCGTTTTCGCTCGTATGCTTATTTTGACCCGTTAAGGGTAATTAAGCCTATTTTAAACATGAATCTCTTTCACTCACATCAAGCATTATACTACCACATTTCTTGTCAAATAATCTTTCTTCACAACTATATTTGTGTTGTATTAAGTGTGGAAATTCCTAAACTCCGAGTTTTACCCCTCGAATCATTATTTTACGGCAAAGACTATTATAGAGTCAAATGACTAAGGATTCACATCTTTCACTTTTGTATACTCATTCTAAGTGTTTAATTATGCATACTACTCTTTTTCGAACCACCCTTATGGGTCGTTCGCTCGATTTAGCTTACAAGGGTATTTTGGTCCATTTAGTCCTTTAATTGATACAAGGGACTTTTAAAAGCATTTTCGACCCAAAAGCCCTGTTTTAAACTATGCATTTGATTCGAAAAGTCATTATGTTTTCAAAACACAATGATTATCCTATGAATCATTCGGTTTGCTTAGTAAAGAAACCAAATGTCTTTATGACTGCATTTAACTATCAAGGAGACTCTAATTCCTATTGAGTAGTTAATCTATATTATACATACCTGGCTCGGATCAATATATATATATATATATATATATATATATATATATATATATAGGTAGAGGATCCTGTAAAAAAAGCCTAAAGTGTGAGAAAGGTAAGAAAGAATCTCAGCCATTAGATCTTTGATCTAATGGTTGAGATAATAGGGACCAAATTGTAAAATATTTTTATTAATTTGGACTGAATTGAAATATCTAGGGGCAATTGTGTCTTTTTATCCCCATTTTCTAAATCAAAATCCCTACAATTTATCTCTCTCTCTCCAGATCTCTCTCTATCATACGTTCAGAATTTCTCTCTCCATTATCAACTCCAAGACCACCACGAATCGGAAGATTAAACATCAATCGGAAGCCGGTGTTGGAAGCGGTTATTGAAGACGATCGTTAGAGATGCAGTGGTGTCGGAAGCCGGTATCAGAAGCGGTTGACTTCGCGGTTGTTAAACATCAATATCAAAGACGATCGTTAGAGATGCAGTGGTGTCGGAAGCCGGTGTCGGAAGCGGTTGACTTCGCGGAAGATTAAACATCAATCGGTGTCGGAAGCGGTTGACTTCGCGGAAGCGGTTGATTCGGATGACGGATGCGAGCGGCAGCGGCGGTGGTGGTGGTTCGAGCGGCGGCGGTTGTGGTGGTGCTGGATCGGCAGCGGTGGTGCCGGAAGTGGCAGTAGTGGTGGTGCCGGAAGTGAAGAAGATGATACAGAGGTGTTTTATTTTATTTTCTGAATGGTGTTATTTTGTTTACTGAATGGTGTTATTTTGTTTGCTGAATGGTGTTTTTTTGTACTGAATGGTGTTACATTCTTTGTACTGAATAGTTTTTTTATTTTTATTTTACTGATGAATGGTGTTATTTTTGTACTGAATGGTGTTAGTTTTTTCTTTTCAGTAACGGTGTTTATTTTATTTTTCTGAATGGTGTTATTTTTTTCTGAATGGTGTTATTTTGTTTATTGAATGGTGTTATTTTGTTTGCTGAATGGTGTTATTTTTGTACTGAATGGTGTTATATTCTTTGTACTGAATGGTGTTTTTTTTTATTTACTGCTGAATGGTGTTATTTTTGTACTGAATGGTGTTATTTTTTGTGCTGAATGGTGTTATATTTTCTGAATTGTGTTATATTTAAAACACCATGTATGAACATGATCTGAATGGTGTTATATTTATGGACGGTTATAATTCCTAAAATCCAGGTTTTTCTCTCTCCAAATCCTTAAATCAAGGATTACCATATTTGAATTTGTTAATTAATTTACAATCTTACCCTTTTCAATTAATTTAGATCTAATGGTTGAGATTATTTCTTACCTTTCTCACACTTTTGGTCTTTTTTACAATAACTCATATATATATATATATATATAGGATAGGAGTTGGCCAGAAAGTCCAAATTTTCTTAAAAAGTGTTAAAAGTCATAAAACACTATAATGTCAACCATAAAACACACCAAAAACCCACAAATAATATGATGAAGATTACTAAAACATCATGTATGTGGGTTTTGTGTTGTGTTTTAGATGTTAAGACTCTGATTGTGGAATGACAAATATTATTGTGTTTTATGTTGTTTAGCATTGTGTGTTTTATATTCATAGTTCTACGATGGTGTGTTTGAAGTTTTTATGGACTATCAGAGTTTGAATATGGTGTTTTAGTAATATTCATTCTATTATTTGTGAGTTTTAGGTGTGTTTTATGCCTGAAATTATTGTGTTTTATGACTTTTTACACTTTTTAGGAAAAACACACTTTCCGTAGGATCCCTACTTTATATATATATATATATATATATATATATATATATATATATATATATATATATATATATATATATATATATATATATATATATATTGACCCGTTTCGATACCTTGCCTTAGTACCCGCTAAGTAATAGTGATGTAAGTATCCATTTGATATTTATTCCTGAAATCATACAACTCGACAAGCCATTAGTCGATATTGTCAAAAGGTGATATTTTCACCCTTTTGACCCGTTTGTTTTAATTGACCGATTATATTGGCGAGATGAAGCTTATTGCCATCTCGCCTACACGACTCGCTCCAGTTTACGTTGCGCGGTCATTTTAATTATAAATCACTTCTTAACGCTTTTTGGCCTATCAAGGCTTTCGAAATAAAGTATCTTTCAAAACCAACAGTTATTGTCAACGAGTGACCAAATTACAATTTTACCCTTATTGGTTATTATGATTTACCTTATATGGTAACCCTTAAAAGTACATGTTTCATTCGTCATAATATGATCGAATTACCAATTTAACTCATTTTTAGCCATCACTATGGTTTCTTATCATATTTGATTTCCTTGTTTCGTACGACTACACGCTGGAACACCATAACTCAATTAGGTATTTGTCTTATTCGTAATCAATACGACAAAGAATATTCCAAAATATATGACTAGTGTAAGCTATACTTACCTAGCATCCGAATTATGCTTTTCCTCCATTCTAGATTTGTTTGACCTGCTTCCTTTCCCAAGCCTCCACCTAGCTCGTTAGGCGTCAATCTATTTTAAATCATTTACAAGGCGGTTAAATTAGTCATAAAAATCACGACTATTCCACCTCACTTATTTTCTACGCCGAAGCTACTATTCGACTTCATGATTAGTTAACTTAGCTTATCAAAAGTTAACTACTTTTTGATCAAATGGTTTACGCAATTAAGTCAAATCAACATTATGATTAGAACCTGCTTTACCCCATCTTTCACGTAATTAGTCAAACAAGGCAATTACGCGTTTCATTCGTAAATTCAAAATATGAATATTCACTTAGGCATTTTAACAAACATCTTGTGGGCATATTCTATAAAATCAACAATCAATTTTCATAACTAGTTATTTAGCCAAACTTAACATCAATTAAGCATGTTCATATCAATTTTCACATTAACAAAATCTGAATTCACTTCCTAGAGCTCAAATTACACTAGAACAACAATCAAAATTCTAGTGTTTAACATATTCTTACAAAACCCACTTATCACCTTCAATGGTGATTGTGAATTCACAAGAGTTAAGCAAAATTTCAACAAGTAATTGACTAAGGTTTATCCCTAATCACTATCTCATTCCTATTTCATCCAAGCAACTATCATGCATCATAAATTTCGAGTTTCAAGTATTGATTCAGAATTTCAATTGGAATCATTCAACGAAATTTCACATACCTTATGATCATTTCACTGAGGTGATCACTAATCCATGCTTGGATTTCAATTTGGGTGTGATTTGCCCTTCCAATTGCTTGAATTTTAGCTTGTTAGGGTTTCAAGATGAGAGCTCCTGGCTCCTCTAGAATTGTCGACCAGAACACACACTCTAGGTGTGTGTTTTGGTGTTTTATGTTTTATTTTATTAAAACTTGTTTCAAGTTTATCACCTTTGGCCCTTATACTTTACCCAAGTTGCATATAGTATGTTTTAACCAAATTTTCTTATTATTTTGAAACACATAGCTAACTAGGTTGATATTCCTAGTTACTTAGTGGGTCCCGGGAGTTATAACCCTTTTTATTTTAAGTCCCGTTAACTCGGGCCTTTTACATACTTTGTTTTTCTCAAAGTATTTATCCTCCTTTTAATTAATATCAAGTTTATTTATTTAAATCCTAATCTTCTCTTTTTTTTCTTTTCTTTTTCTTTTTACTGGGTTAATTTTTACCACTAACGGTATTTTACTCATTTTCACTATTAACGTGGTTTGATTTCCAAACCCGTTTTTGAGGTGTTACAGGTCTACCCCCCTTAAAGAGGTTTCGTCCACGAAACCTTATTTACGTAGTTCATTGGTTTAATCAAACGAACCTAGTTTCGTTTTCAAAGCTCCCGTTTCTTTTGGTCAAAAGTTTTCATGTATACTGACGCGTACGTCTTTCATGTGTAAGGCCTCGCGGGCCGTTACTTACAGCTTATACCCCTTTATCTTTATTGACTGAGTTGTCACTTGACCACTTAGTCTCGTTAGTCTTTTAACAGGTCTATCCCGCGCTTGTGTTATATTAACAAGCGCTTGTATTTGTTATGACGCTTTCTTAACTTTGAATAGTTTTACCGGCTAGACTAATTAGTCGCCGTCACTTCATACCCCGTAACTCATGTTACAACGTGATCATTTTCTATATTTCTTTTCTTGTCCGGCGTGAGCGTGTCACGTCACGTTTAAGTTTAATTCAACGTTTCTTTATCATACTTCTTCTTTTCGATTGTATCGTCTCGCACCTATCGATGTTAAGTCCCATACTCTTTGATATTTGTTATTTCCGATTTCGTCTTATAGTATTCATATTTGTTAAAACATTATTTCTTACTAAAACTGAATTTTAGTTTAACGTTTTTCTCTTTAACTATGTCAATTACTTATATCTAGGAAATTGACAACCGATAATTTATTGTTTTCCGTTCTCGTTTTACGCGGGGAATCGTAACAAGTCCCCTCACCTTACACTATTGACCCGTAGGTTCCTTCACTTAACCTCGTAGGCTATTTCCTTAAGCTTTTACCTCTTTAAGGCGAGGCCCTTATGATCCCCTTGCTTCAATTCATGACCCGTGGGTCATTTTGGCCCCGCAGACCTTTACACTAATTAATATCCCGTAGGTTATGATGATCCCGTAGATCATCTTTTATTCGAGTCTTTTTGACTTTCCATACGCGTTCCTGTTTCTCAGTCTACGCATGCGTTTAATTCCTTACCCATCAACCGGGTGTTTTACCGAAATCGTTATCATTGCACCCCCTTCCGGTATGCATTAAGACTTTGTTTCGATTTACTTGGTCATCTTAGCGAAATCCGTCGCTTTTATTCGACCTTGTCTTTTATTCTTTACGTGACCACCATTGGCGGCCTTATTAATTATGAGTGACGATTATCATCGTTATCCTTGCTTTACTACGACTAAAGTTAACAACCTTGATTATCTTTTTCGTGTGGGCAACACCTTTGTTTTTATGACCCGGCGGTCATCTATACTTCGGTTTTACTTGCCCGTTTTGTTCACCATGGCCCTTTCGTCCAAGATGACTTATTTTCGTGAATTTTCTTTTGATCATTCATTTATATCATCATTTACATTAATCATTGTCCCTTCTATCGGGCTCATTATCCTAATGTAATACGCTTCCGTCACCCGGCTGTGCGTTTACATTATAATCAACTATTTTGTTCATTTGTTTCATTTGGGTACTTTTTAATTTGTCCCATTCACCCCGTCCTTACTACATCGGATGTAAATGTGTCCGCTATAAGAAGTTCATGGTATCATATGCCACTACTTACTTGGCCAGAGTAAGCGTGTAGGTCCCGTTTTTCCGGTGGATCGATAACGAAAACCTATCCTTGTTTATCACAAACACGGTAACAGGTGCGGAATCCCAGTGACGGTGCAAACCAAACACATATAATATGAACACGGTTTAACCAATGAAACACAATCTTTTGATTAAACGGGATGAGAACCGAGAACAACTGATACACACACAGTTTTACAGAATAAGTCTCTCCGGGTATTCTCTCATCTGATCTCAAAGTGAAACTAGAAAGCTGTTTATATAGTATCCTGGGCCTTAACTACGACGAAACACATAGGGGCTCGACGAAACAAACATTGGACCAGTCATTGGGCCTGAAGAAGCCCAACAGTGGACGAAACATTGAGTTTCGTCGGCCCTTTGTCCTGTAGTGTGATGAAACACTTGTGTTTCATCATGCTTTTGTCCTTATTGGGTGAAACACTTTGTGTTTCATCGTACATTTGTCTTGTAGTGGATGAAACACTTGTGTT
Organism: Helianthus annuus; assembly: GCF_002127325.2. NCBI lineage: Eukaryota > Viridiplantae > Streptophyta > Magnoliopsida > Asterales > Asteraceae > Helianthus > Helianthus annuus. The sequence goes on along the minus strand of NC_035433.2, from coordinate 135,578,759 downwards.
TCATCGAGGTTTTGTCCTTATTTGATGAAACACTTTGTGTTTCTCCATGTTTCGTCAGGAGAGGCATTGGCCCAAAGGAGGTTAAGCCCAAAGTCCAGGTTTAGCCCACATGAAGATGTTTTGGCCCAGAGACTAAATAAACACATAAACAAATAATACCCTAAATGCAACATGCATTGTTTGTTTACACATTACAAATTAAACGGAACAAACTTGTCGGACTCAAGTTGGATAGGAGGATATCCGACTTGGTCTTCATTCCGTTAGAGGCTCGAACCGAACGTGCCATGTCCACACAAAAATGTATCAACAAACTCCCCCTTGGACGCTGCTGTGATGGTTCGACTTCCATGTCTTTCATGTCGGAGGATCTCCAAAGTCTTCACGCGTCGTAAGAAGAAAGTGTATCAACAAACTCCCCTTTTCATTTAGAAAGTGTGTTAACAAACTCCCCCTTAGAATGAACTCTCCATTGAGTCATGCACGTGAATCTTTTGACTTGTCAAATCTTCAGATCCTTGTGGTGTTGATGAAGGGTCAGCGGCAACTCGGTCATCTTTATCCTTTGAGTGCCTCTATGCCGTGTCTTCATTCCAAAACTTGTCATCGGACATGTTCTCCTCGCCTTTAGCATCTGCACATGCAAGAAATCTAAACGCATAATGAGAACAACCGCTTGGAATATAGTTTCCATAAACAAACGACACATGTGACCATTTTACAATCAACTACCGACCAACAACAGTTTGAAAGTTTAGAAAATGATCAATTTTAATCCTTTAACTTTCAAAACTTGTTAACTTCGAACATTTATGAAGATGCAATTGTTTTCCGGCTTAAAATCGGGATTTTGGGTAGGATAGACTCAAGTTCCAACATCTGTCAATCAAAAATAAACTAGAAGCAAAATCTTTTTGGATTTTATAAAGTTTATATTAAAACACACCTAAAATCTTTTTGGTATTTTTCATTTTTCAAATGTAAAGACGGAAAACAATAAATAAATATATACAAAGATGCAGAAACAAAAGCAGTAAACAAATATTTACAGACATTCTTTTTGCGAGTTTCGAGGGTAAGAGAATCATATCAGTGTACGGTCACGCCAAAACGCTCTTGTTGTTCAATTAGTTAACATTAAGATAAGCATCCTATAACAATTATTGGTATTGTTGTCCACTTAAGCTCAACTTATCAGTTGTAATCATGTTTAGGGGATACGTTAAGGTATGATTTATAGTTACCGACCGGTGTTCATCCACACACGACACATTCCCGTATTAAGGTATGCATGAGAATTCATCTTACCGGTGAGTATACCATTTATCATCTGTTTGACCGTATATGATGTGAGATTCTCACTTATTTTGATTGAAAACAAGCCATATGTGATAGAATCACTTATTGATGAGGAACTTGATTTTCGATGCATGAGGGCACATGAGCAAGTCCGTGAACAGGTCAGTACTTTCGTACAGCAGAGAGACGAACTTGACTCCCGGATAAATGTGATATTTTATCACTTCTTTTGATGGACATGTGATTGTTGATCACTTATTGAGGTCGAATGCAATATGTACACGTATGTATGGTGTCATGGAAGATCTAGACTTGCGTCCCCGTTATTTTTCGGTAAATGATACAACCATGATACCCAGATGATAAGTAGCATAAAGACCGAATATCTCAGAACCTCGGCAATCTATCAAATGAAATTTCGGTACCAAGACCATATGCCAATGAATGGTTCCCACCTGACTTGAAGTCTGTTAGGTTTGTATCATCCTGCACATTTTAGTTTGATTGTGAGCCTACTGATACATCGTTAGTAAAGATACTTATCATTTGTTTAACATTTTTGAATACGTTGACCGACCACACCAGTGAATATCATCATCTTCCTTTTTCCAAGAAACTCATTTTTGGTTTTCTAATTTTTTTAAGACATCTTTTTGGATTTTTTTTTTTAATTTTTCAAATGTTTTTGTATTTTCTTGAAATTTTCTCCCCCTAAAATGCCAAAAGGTTACGAAAAAGAAAATCTTTTTGTATTTTTAGAGTTTTGAAAGAAAATATTTACAAAAACGATTAGCTAAAGAAGTTTACTCGGGTATCACCTTAATGCCATTGACCAAAAGTAGATAATCGAACCGTGATTTATCAAAAGCTTTTGTCAACAGGTCGGCACGTTGGTGATCGGTGGGGTATGAACGACATCGATTAATCTTTTGTCAAAACAATCACGTATGAAGTGATATTTAATTTCGATGTGTTTGGTCTTGGAATGCTGCACAGGATTTCTAGTGATCTGTAAGGCAGCATTGTTATCAACAAAAATAGGAGTAGATAGGAATTCAAAACCGTAGTCGCGCATTTGTTGTTGTATCCACAAGACTTGGGAGCAACAACTGGAGGCAGCAATGTATTCTGCTTCACAAGTTGATGTAGCAACACACGTTTGCTTCTTGCACTGCCACGTAACCAGGCGATTTCCAAGGAATTGACATCCTGCTGTTGTTGATTTGCCATCAATTTTGCAACCACCGAAATCAGAATCACTGTATGCAGTCAAGTCAAAGCTATCATCCCTAGGGTACCAAAGACCGATGTCCGGGCACCCTTCAAATAGCGAAAAATCCTTTTAACAACTGACAAATGAGAGGCCTTCGGATTGGCTTGATATCTTGCAAGCAGGCACGTTGGGTACATGATGTCAGGCCTCGAAGCAGTGAGATACATGAGAGATCCGATCATAGCGCGATAATATGAGGAGTTGATGCTTTCACCCTTCAAATCCGGAGTAATCCCGTGATTCTATGGAAGTGAGGTACCAATGGGCGTTGCATCTGACATCTGGAACCGGCTCAAGATGTCACCAACATATTTAGTCTGATGGATGAATATCCCAGACTCGGTTTGTTGAACTTGTAGGCCCAAAAAGAAATTCATCTCCCCCATAGTGCTCATCTCTAACTTTTCCTGCATAATACGTTCGAATTGCCTGCACAAAGAATCGTTAGTAGAACCAAATATTATATCATCAACGTATACCTGCACCAGCAGAAGATCTCCATTTTGTTCCTTGATAAAGAGAGTGCAATCAATAAGACCTCGTCGAAATCCATTCTCCAGAAGATAGTTGGATAGGGTTGCGTACCAAGCTCTAGGTGCTTGATGTAAACCATAAAGAGCTTTGTTGAGCAACCAGACCCGATCGGGGTGAATGGGATCTTCAAAGACTAGAGGTTGTTCGACGTACACCTCTTCTTGAACTATCTCGTGAAGAAAAGCACTTTTAACGTCCATCTGGTAGACTTTGAATCCTTTGAAAGAAGCATAAGCTAGAAAGATCCGAATAGCTTCCAGACGTGCAACTGGTGCATAAACTTCATTGTAGTCAATCCCTTCAATCTGGCGAAAACCTTGAACAACCAATCTCGCCTTGTTACGAATAACAACTCCACGATCGTCCTTCTTGCATTTAAAAACCCAGCGAGTGCCAATTTTCTTGTAATTTTCCGGCCTTTCAACAAGCTTCCAAACACCAAGCTTTTGAAATTGTTGCAGTTCGTCCTGCATGGCTTCAGCCCAAGCATTATCCTTTAAGGCTTCCTTCCAAGATTTCGGTTCTTCTTGTGAAATGTAACACGCGAAGGACCAATCATTTTGAAGACCAGATTCTCTAATGGCTGAATATAAACCAGCATTTTGGTTATTTCTCAGCTGATTACGCGTCTGCACACCGCATTGGACATCTCCTATAATATACTGCTGCGGATGGGTATCATGAATCCTCATTTCAGGATTTTCAGGAACACGAGCATTGATACCCAAATTGTTAAGATTAAGATCAACAACCAACTCCACACCGGGAATATGTGTAGAAGTGGATGCATTCCCTTCAGCAGTATCTACATTCTGCACATGAGGAGTTTCCAATGAAGCACCTTGAACAGGAGCAACTGGAGCTGAAGATCCTTCTGCCACATCGTGATATTCATCATCTTCCGATGACTCATTGTAATCAGCAGCATCTTCAAATACCTTATTTTGTACCGTATTGTTAACCGAAGAAGAACCTTGGGGGTTAATGATAACAGGTCTAACCAATGGTGAACCAGCAGCGTTGTCACTGTCGAATAGCATTCTAGTAGCTGCAGATTCTTCGTCAAAGGTTGGCAGATTAAAGGAGTCAAATAGTCCATCGTAATCGAACATCCAAGGATTACCCGGAGCTCTAACAGGACTTGTGTACCTTTGAACGTTTACTTCACTCCATAGTTCAATCTTTTTGGTTGCCAGATTCCAGAAGCGAAAATTTGGAGTTGCATATCCAAGGAAGAAACCATCGATAGCTTTAGCGCCAAACTTTCCATCTTGCTCAATCATAGTACATGGAGCGCCAAACGGTTTTAAGTAAGAAAGATCTGGTTTCCTTTTTTGTAGAAGTTCGAAACAAGTTTTGCCATGCCTCTTAACTGTAAGAACTCGGTTTAATGTGTAGCAAGCAGTCGACACCGAATAATTTGAAGATTCCGGTCACCGAATAATTTTCGAAACCCGAAAATGCACAAAACTTTTACTAAAAACCCGGTGTTTATCTTGTGAACAAGAATATAACAAAGGTTTTTTTACCGAAACTTTGGCAAACAAGCAAGTTCTAGCAGATCTTAGCCACTTTTTCAGAAAAAAAATATATGAACTTTTCAAGAACAAACTTGATAAAAACCGAAACTTGTTTGGTTTTAAACAAGGATTAGAGCCAAGGCTCTGACACCAATTGTAGGTCCCGTTTTTCCGGTGGATCGATAACGAAAACCTATCCTTGTTTATCGCAAACACGGTAACGGGTGCGGAATCCTCGTGACAGTGCAAACCAAACACGGATAATATGAACACGGTTTAACCAATGAAACACAATCTATTGATTAAACGGGATGAGAACCGAGAACAACTGATACACACACAGTTTTACAGAATAAGTCTCTCCGGGTATTCTCTCATCTGATCTCAAAGTGAAACCAGAAAGCTGTTTATATAGTATCCTGGGCCTTAACTACGACGAAACACATAGGGGCTCGACGAAACAAACATTGGACCAGTCATTGGGCCTGAAGAAGCCCAACAGTGGACGAAACACTGAGTTTCGTCGGCCCTTTGTCCTGTAGTGTGATGAAACACTTGTGTTTCATCATGCTTTTGTCCTTATTGGGTGAAACACTTTGTGTTTCATCGTACATTTGTCCTGTAGTGGATGAAACACTTGTGTTTCATCGAGGTTTTGTCCTTATTTGATGAAACACTTTGTGTTTCTCCATGTTTCGTCAGGAGGGGCATTGGCCCAAAGGAGGTTAAGCCCAAAGTCCAGGTTTAGCCCACATGAAGATGTTTTGGCCCAGAGACTAAATAAACACATAAACAAATAATACCCTAAATGCAACATGCATTATTTGTTTACACATTACAAATCAACCGGAACAAACTTGTCGGACTCAAGTTGGATAGGAGGATATCCGACTTGGTCTTCATTCCGTTAGAGGCTCGAACCGAACTTGCCACGTCCACACAAAAATGTATCAACAAAGCGATTAACACATGACACGCATGACCTTTTTATAGTTTTCACATCACGCCCTATGTAAGTAATGCCTCTATTTGTTTCTCTTGGAAACAATATCCCGAATACATTTTCTATTCGGGTTTTTCCATGTTTTTAATCTACATATGCAACTTTCAATTTCTACATATTTGTTGCATATTACTATTTGTGCAATTAAATTTAAAATGTGCACCTGGTAATGCTTGCCCTAACGGGCTTCTCTTGCCATTAGCCTTGTTCGCGACCGTTACGCGATTTAGGTCCTTGATGAGCAGTCACACCCCGATTTCCACGTGTCACCGGTGGGCCCGGTGTGGGGTACAGTGACGTAGTTGGCATCGTCATAGATAATCAACACAATATAATAATGCACAGCGGAAGCAGAATAGATACATTTCAAATTTTAAATAAATTGCAATAATAAATATCACAGTAGTTGAAACGGATCCACAGGCGGATCAAATACAAATAAGATAAAATATTGTTCAACAGATATTTGTCGTCCGAGCTTGCGAGACTATAGTGGACGCTCTTAGGAAACAGCCAGCCTATTTTCGTATAGTACCTGCACTTAACCTTTTGGGAAAAATACGTCAGTTTACACTGGTAAATACAAATCGATGACTCATTTTGAAAATGAATTGAAAATGATTTAAATGCACAAGGCATAAATATTTTTATTAATTTGGGATAATTATATAATATAAACTTGTGAACGATTTACATGCACTCGTATCTTTGGTGGCCCGGGATCTGCTGTCCGGGCTAAGAATTAAATGACAAACCACATTAAAGAGTTATACACGCCGAGTGTACGCCTACACCCCGTGCTCTGGTCGTGGCCATCTCGTAAGATAATGCCAAGGATATCCGGGACACGGTCAATAACCCCCCAAAGCCTAAAGTAAGACAAGACTGTTTAAACGAAGTCGCACAAGCTATTCAAGACTGTACACCCATAAGGAGCAGGACTTGTGCGCCCGATCAAGCGGTATTTTAAATACCGTACCCCAAGCCCGTATAGGGAAAATAAGTCAAAATGTATTTACCTGAGCAAGTATGTAACACAAACGGTAAGAGTGGTAGCTTTTACTGGGCCTCCTAATCTGGAACAAAGGTTTATAATTAACCTATTAGATTCCTAACGGGTCTTTTATTTAAGCCTAAGCTTTGACCGGTTAGTTTTTAAGAATGATACGGTTTACGCACGATTAAGCGAAAGACCGGATAGAATGTGATTTAGACCCGACAAGTTTGAATACTTGTATAATATGGGTATACTAAATATATTCTGGATTTTGAAATAAAAAAATGATATCGTTTGACCCGTTTCGGTCAATTTACGCAAACTAGTTACGTAAACCGAACCGAACGCAAAAAGGGCGATACGGGTAGACAAATGATTCAAATGCAAGTTCGCTGATATAATATGCTTTAAATATGATATAATATCAGTAAGTTATGTTCTATATTGCCCGGAATAATTTTAAACTCAATTTATGCCTTAGAAGGGCATTTTGGTCTTTTTAAAAGATTATAAAAGAGTCAAATTAGAAATCTGAGTTTCGGGTCTGGTTCATACAGTAAATATACCTCATTTAACATATTATAACAGTAGGGTATGACCCATATATCAAATTTATCATTTAAAATCAAACTATGCACCGTAAGGGTATTTTAGTAAATTCACAAGGGCTAAAAATGCCAAAACTGGAAATCTGAGATCATATACTTATACTTACTGTTATTATATGAAAATATGCTAATTACATCAGTATGTATAAGTCTTACATGTTTAAAACAAGTGTAACGCTTACTATGCGCTTAAAACGCTAAATATGCGATTTAGAGCCGTTTCCGGGTTTATATATGAAAGCTGAGATTTTTATATTTCCAGAAGGCTCAAAATAATTTATTTAACATTTAAAATCAGTAGAAAAAGGTTTCGGGTCAAAAGGATGTGTAAAACTCATTTTATGGCTTAAACGGTCAAAACCGACATAACCCGAAATAACTAGGCGATCTAGGATCCGTTCAGCCAAAAATTAATTAAAAATCATCAAAATTCCCAGAATATTATAATACATCAGTTGGTAAAAAGTTTTATACCAAAACGTGGCCAGAAATAGGTCATATGCGAAAAGGGCCGTTTATGTAAATTAAGAACATAGTTTTACGCTAATGGCCATAACTCAAAATCTGGACCACCAACTGATCCGAAATTTTCGGTGCAAGTTTATATATTAGAAATAAAGATTTCTACTCTTTCACTTTTCCAAAAATCACGTTTTATATCAAAAAGGGCAAAATAGTCAACTTTATGCATAAATCGGAAACATGCATTCGAATCGGCTAAGCATAGACTTAATCAACAAAAATTCCAGAAAGTTTTACCAAAATAAAAATGGTCAAAAATACTCTCCAATACAGATCTCAAACATGCATGTACGAATCTGAATCGATAGTCTACGAATTAGTCATTTTATAGGACTTTCGGCTCCGATTCGTATTTATACTATAGATTGTCGAGTTGATCGTGGTAAAATACATTCTTATATTCATAATAAAGCTATCTATGAAGATCAACAGATTGCATGTCATTTATTTTACCATTTAAGCTATTTTTCTCAAAAATCACTTCTGTTGACTTTTTAGAATCACGTTTGACTCGACAATTAGCATGCATGTAGTGGGATTCAGATAATACCCTTTAGAGGGTTTGTTTCCCACATAAATACTAACATATATCAGGTTTCAATTCGAGAAATGACTGATTGAAACTTGTTTAATCAGAAAGTCAAAGCTTATGAACAAACAGTTTGACTTTTAGCAATAATCAAAGCAAGAACGGATTGGAGATCGAATTAGAAGCTTACCAAGGTCCTATTGATGTTAAGCTAACACTAGAAATCGGCCTTGATGTCCAGAAATGCTTCAGAGATGCTTGAGAGCTTTTGCAAGTTTGGAAGTTCTTGTTCACAACACAAGTGTTTAGTAAAATGAGCTTTGGATCAGATTTAAAGCTGAATTGTTGATGTTTGCAAGGGGTTACTGTGGCCTAGGCATGCATGCAATGTTATTGGAGCTTTTGGGAGGTGAAAACAGCTGTTACCCACTTAATTTCGGACCCAAATCGCTGCTGTTCGCGGATTCTGCACCTGGGTTTATTGGCAGCTCCAAAGTTTGCCCATTTGTTGCAGTTTTGGTCCCTGTACTTTGGTTGCGATGATTTGGCCATGAATCTTTACTCGTAAACCCCCGAATCTGGTTTTTAAAAACCCTTGGATATTTACCAACATGGTAATGTCCTCGTTTAACTTTGCGCTCGCCCGAAAAGCCGTAAAATTCGACGTTGACGCTTTTAACCCCTCAAGTACGGTTTTGGCCATAACTTTCTCATATGATAACGAAACTTCATGAAATTTTTAGCACATATTCTAGTGAGTATATTTTAGCTTTACAAAGCTTCGGGTCTGCCAAAAGATCACTCAGAGGTATAAATTCAACATGTTGACACTTTTAGCCCCTATAGTTACGGTTTTGGCCATAACTTTCTCATACGTTGACGAAACTTCATGAAATTTTAACCACACATTCTAGTGAGTATATTTTAGCTTTACGAAGCTTCGGGTCTGCCAAAAGTTCACTCAGAGGTATAAATTAAACATGTTGACACTTTTGGCCCCTATAGTTTGCAATACTTCACTTTTGTGCAATTTCCGCGTCGTATGATCCATGAACCATCCGTTTAAGGTTATAAACATTATGTAGGGTTATCATAGAGCCTATTTATCCATTGTTGACACTTTGGACCCTTACGTTCCATAGTTTTCACTGTTTGTCACTTTTAGTCCCTCTAAGGTATGTTTTCACATACCGGAACCTTATGACACGTGTCAAGACATTATTGGACGAAATTTTTCGAGGTGTTACAATACTCTTTGGACCGTTCCTCTGTCAAATCTGTGATTTGTTAAACTCTCGCTATCTTCATGTGCGAGTGTCCTTCAACTAAAACATATACAACAGTTAGTAATTTCGACATTAAAGGATGCCCGTATTATAATACATGGCTTTTCTACTATACGCATCAACGCGTGTAATTTCGTTGACTATATCTATTCTATATCGTTTTTATTGGTGTAACGTGTATTACACGATAACCATATGTGTTGTTCTCAACACTTTAATCATACTAAACCATTGATATACGTGTACTTACCGGATTTGCGATCAAGCCTCGAACCGAACACACTTTATTCTTTAACCATGAGCTCTGATTACCAACTTGTAACACCCTTACCGATATTTAACGTATTTCTTATAAATTAAGAACTAAAAATGTGTATTAATGATCACACATACCAATCATAATATGGGTTTATTTAAACTTTACTTAGCATTAAAACAATACAACAAAATGTGATTGAATTCGTCGTTCAAAACGACAACGTAATAATATGCGGAAGCTTGAACTTGATCGTGTTCGGTTCTTCGTTGAGCTTGATCGTCCCCCGGTATTGTATATAATACCTACAATTCATAAAACATGAATTGAATTAGTCATACGCAGCTTAGAACGTGTTTAAACGAGTTCGTGAGGCAAAATAATTGAAAAAAACAACTTTTTTTAAAACTGACTCCGTCATGCCATGCGAAGGAACCACATGCTCCTTCGCGTGGCGCGAAGGTGACCATTTTCCAGCAGGTTCGCATCTGGGACCTGCATATTCCCAGCACGTCCAGTTTTTACGGAAACGGCCATAACTTCTTCGTTATTGATCCGTTTTACCCGATTCTTTTTCCTACACGCCCGTAATTTAATTCTCCATCTTATGGAGTTAAAATCCAACATCTGTCATAATAAATTTTGAGACTTCTAAGCCTTCGACTCATTACCTTTTTACCGAGTTTTAACCCGTTTATACATTTTATCAAACAAACGTATTTGTTTGATCATTATATCACATACACTTCTTCAAATTAATGTTATCTACCATTTTAGGTTCTAATCACAGGTTTATTACACAATTTAAACTCGTTTTCGCTCGTAGGTTTATTTTGACCCGTTAAGGGTAATTAAGCCTATTTTAAACATGAATCTCTTTCACTCACATCAAGCATTATACTACCACATTTCTTGTCAAATAATCTTTCTTCACAACTATATTTGTGTTGTATTAAGTGTGGAAATTCCTAAACTCCGAGTTTTACCCCTCGAATCATTATTTTACGGCAAACACTATTATAGAGTTAAATGACTAAGGATTCACATCCTTCACTTTTGTATACTCATTCTAAGTGTTTAGTTATGCATACTACTCTTTTCCGAACCACCCTTATGGGTCGTTCGCTCGATTTAGCTTACAAGGGCATTTTGGTCCATTTAGTCCTTTAATTGATACAAGGGACTTTTAAAAGCATTTTCGACCCAAAAGCCCTGTTTTAAACTACGCATTTGATTCGAAAAGTCATTATGTTTTCAAAACACAATGATTATCATATGAATCATTCGGTTTGCTTAGTAAAGAAACCAAATGTCTTTATGACTGCATTTAACTATCAAGAAGCCTCTAATTCCTATTGAGTAGTTAATCTATATTATACATACCTGGCTCGGATCAATATATATAAATATTGACCCGTTTCGATACCTTGCCTTAGTACCCGCTAAGTAATAGTGATGTAAGTATCCATTTGATATTTATTCCTGAAATCATACAACTCGACAAGCCATTAGTCGATATTGTCAGAAGGTGATATTTTCACCCTTTTGACCCGTTTGTTTTAATTGACCGATTATATTGGCGAGATGAAGCTTATTGCCATCTCGCCTACACGACTCGCTCCAGTTTACGTTGTGCGGTCATTTTAATTTTAAATCACTTCTTAACGCTTTTTGGCCTATCAAGGCTTTCGAAATAAAGTATATTTCAAAACCAACAGTTATTGTCAACGAGTGACCAAATTACAATTTTACCCTTATTGGTTATTATGATTTACCTTATATGGTAACCCTTAAAAGTACATGTTTCATTCGTCATAATATGATCGAATTACCGATTTAACTCATTTTTAGCCATCACTATGGTTTCTTATCATATTTGATTTCCTTGTTTCGTACGACTACACGCCGGAACACCATAACTCAATTAGGTATTTGTCTTATTCGTAATCAATACGACAAAGAATATTCCAAAATATATGACTAGTGTAAGCTATACTTACCTAGCATCCGAATTATGCTTTTCCTCCATTCTTGATTTGTTTGACCTGCTTCCTTTCCCAAGCCTCCACCTAGCTCGTTAGGCGTCAATCTATTTTAAATCATTTACAAGGCGGTTAAATTAGTCATAAAAATCACGACTATTCCACCTCACTTATTTTCTATGCCGAAGCTACTATTCGACTTCATGATTAGTTAACTTAGCTTATCAAAAGTTAACTACTTTTTGATCAAATGGTTTACGCAATTAAGTCAAATCAACATTATGATTAGAACCCGCTTTACCCCATCTTTCACGTAATTAGTCAAACAAGGCAATTACGCGTTTCATTCGTAAATTCAAAATATGAATATTCACTTAGGCATTTTAACAAACACCTTGTGGGCATATTCTATAAAATCAACAATCAATTTTCATAACTAGTTATTTAGCCAAACTTAACATCAATTAAGCATGTTCATATCAATTTTCACATTAACAAAATCTGAATTCACTTCCTAGAGCTCAAATTACACTAGAACAACAATCAAAATTCTAGTGTTTAACATATTCTTACAAAACCCACTTATCACCTTCAATGGTGATTGTGAATTCACAAGAATTAAGCAAAATTTCAACAAGTAATTGACTAAGGTTTATCCCTAATCACTATCTCATTCCTATTTCATCCAAGCAACTATCATGCATCATAAATTTCGAGTTTCAAGTATTGATTTAGAATTTCAATTGGAATCATTCAACGAAATTTCACATACCTTATGATCATTTCACTGAGGTGATCACTAATCCATGCTTGGATTTCAATTTGGGTGTGATTTGCCCTTCCAATTGCTTGAATTTTAGCTTGTTAGGGTTTGAAGATGAGAGCTCCTGGCTCCTCTAGAATTGTCGACCAGAACACACACTCAAGGTGTGTGTTTTGGTGTTTTTTGTTTTATTTTATTAAAACTTGTTTCAAGTTTATCACCTTGGGCCCTTATACTTTACCCAAGTTGCATATAGTATGTTTTAACCAAATTTTCTTATTATTTTGAAACACTTAGCTAACTAGGTTGATATTCCTAGTTACTTAGTGGATCCCGGGAGTTATAACCCGTTTTATTTTAAGTCCCGTTAACTCGGGCCTTTTACATACTTTGTTTTTCTTAAAGTATTTATCCTCCTTTTAATTAATATCAAGTTTATTTATTTAAATCCTAATCTTCTCTTTTTTTTTCTTTTCTTTTTCTTTTTTACCGGGTTAATTTTTACCACTAGCGGTATTTTACTCATTTTCACTATTAACGTGGTTTGATTTCCAAATCCGTTTTTTGAGGTGTTACATACCTACTATCTCTTAGCTTCGTACCAGGGCCGGCTCAACTATTTTGATGACCTTAAGAGAAGTACAAAATTGAGGCCTTAAAAAAACTGGATGTACAATTAAGAATGAAAAACATACCTGTTGTACCCATTCAGAAACCTAATGCCTTGGACCGACAAAATAAACTAAAAAGTTCATAGTTGGTGGAGTTAAATTTTTTTTTTTATTTTTTATTTTTGTTTGATATCAATACTGTTCTTCCGGTATCAGTACGGTTTATCATGGTACGGTTATCTTTTTCTGTTGTGTTATACTTATAGTACCAAGTACTTTATTGCAAATACAACACCGTTTTCAACAAGTAATCCAAACAAGATAAAGCCTTGCAAGCCCATTAAGGGTAAAATGGACTTTTCACCCACAAGCCCTATTTTGGAAAGCAAACTATAATAATTACAAAGATAACCAAAAGCTGAGAATGGTTCTAATATGACTCCTCAAGCTAAACATACGTAACAACGTGAAGTATGGACCTAAGAGTGTCAAACTAGGTGGAAGACAACCGTATGCTAGTAAACACGAGACTGAGAGTTGTACGCTATCATAGGTCTCATAAACATCTCTATTAGGAAAGACAGAAAGCATCATTGGAGAATGTAGGCTGAACCCTCAAAACAATAATATTAAGAACAACAATGTAAACTAAAAAATATACATACTTCTCTCTATTTGCATTTTATTCATTTGAAATTGATCTTTCATTCAAGTCAATTCGACAATTTGGCTTGAAATATACCTTAAAATTTTTATCTTAATTTTAACCAAGTAGGCTTGAAATGTACCAAACCTAATCTAATGTTACGACAACCAAAAAAACACCACTAAAGTTATATATAATGTACTTCCATAACTTGACATATGCCTATTGATGTACGTGAATTAAATATATTTTTAATTGAGTTTTTCTTCACACAAATTTAGTTTTAAAAATAGTTTTTTACCTAAGAACTAACTACACACACAAAAGGGCAAGTGTACCCATCGGGTGGTAATATAGCTAATCGGCAAGAACCGGATATCAATCCGTGGATGCGGTGTCTCGATACTAGACTTATGCTAGTTTAAAGCCTTTTCAAATGATTGGGTTGATTTTTCTAACTTAACATGCAAATAAATAACCTACTAAAAATTCTAGAAAGGAAGAATATCTAAGAAAGGTTGCCTAAACTATGTATCCAGTAACTCACATGTGACAACAAAGAGGAAGGGTTTGTGATGATGCAAGCTCTAAATTCAACTAAGTCCCCAATCAAGGCTTCCTAGTCTATAATTCTTTGGAAAACTAAAAATGAATTAACATTCTAATCACCTAAAAATTATTCTTTTAAGCTCACTTGCTAAGTTGATGTTAATCTTTAATCATGAGTTATTTGTTTGTCAAAACTCCTAACTCTACAAATTAGGGAAAACTAATATGAACAACACACTAATCACCCTAACTTGGTTTCAAGTAGCTGGCACTATCATCATGTTCTTGATATGAATCACAAGCATGGTCATGCTAGCTAACAACTTTGGCCTAAATCATCAAACCAACATGAACACAAAATATAGAATTCATATAAACATACTTTTGATCTTTCCAAATCTAGATGCAAGAATTCATACACATGCTCAAATCATCATTCATATCACATTAGCAATCACCATTCCTAATTTCATGCTATGAATCATACTAACAAGTTAACAAGATTCAATAATCATAATCTTTACATGGGCTTTCCAACACAACATGTAAATACTTATGAGCAAATATTCAAGAACAAGAACTTTAAGCATGCACATGAACTCCAAGAACAAGATTAAGTGTCAACATGAAGATTAACAAGAACAATCATCACATCTACTTCCATGTTATCACATATTCATTAGCTTCAACAAAGTTTAGACAACACAAATGTTTAGCCCATAAAGCTCATGACTACCAAATCAAGTGCAAATAAACATAAATTGTTCATAATGTAGTAAGCTAACCAAGTTAAAGACAAGATTAAAATGGTGTTTGAGTAGATCTTCAAGTGATTAAGTCCTCTTCAAGGCCCCCTCTTGGCTCCAACAAGCTTCCAAGACCAGATTCTTGAGAGAAAAGTTCACCAAAATGCTCCAACTCCCCTCCAAATGAGCTAGAAACTCGTATTTAAGCTGCTGGGAGGATGGCACGACCATGCAACCTTTTGGCATGGTCGTGCTTGGTAAGTGTCAGAGCCACTTTCTCGTATGTTGACCAAGTTTACTGCCATTTTGGGAAAAATCGCGCTTAAAAGTTTCCGAGGTCGCACGACCGTGCCGGCGTGGTCGTGCGTGCCGATAGTGCTCGATAACGACTGAACTGATCTCGAAAACGAACTAATCTGCTGATGATTTTGACCTGGCACGGTCGTGCCAGTGGTTGGCACGGTCGTGCGTGAGCTGCATTTCGACGGGCCGGGAAGTTGGTGAAGATTTCCGCTCTGAGGTTAGATCGTAAGCACGGAGGAAGGGACGTCGAATTCTGGACAGAAATTTCAGGATGAAAGCGGAGGTGGCGGCGGCGGCGGCGGCGGCGGTGGTGGTGGCGGTGGTGGTGGCGGTGGCGGTGGCGGTGGCGGTGGCGGTGGTGAAGATGAAGTGGGTGGTAGGTCCCACATAAAATTTTAACTCATGACTGAGGCATTGGAAGAGTCTGTTGAGGGGCATTGGAAGAGTCTGCTGAGGCATTGGATGAGTCTGTTGAGGGGCATTGGAGGAGTCTACCTAATCATTGAGACACGTGTCACTTCCACATTGAAAGAGGCATCCCGCACATTTGAATCCGTGATGCCCTGCTCCAAGGAGGCATCAAATGGCTAATTTGGTGGTCAAAGTTTATTCTTAGCTAATTTGGTAATTTTCCCATTATTAAACCATTAGGACCAAGTCTGCAATATTTACAAACCACATGAACCAATCAAGCGTTTAACTCTAAAAGAAAAGAATATATTAAATTAATAAAAAAACAACAATTAAGTTAGGTATATTTAATACAAAGGAAAATTGGTTTTTAATAAACCAACCTTTGTCCCGTTGGTAAATAATAATCTTACCTACGTAATTGGTATACAATAATCCTACCTATCAACATGTTGGTACTCAATAAACTTCTGTTAGTTTTTTTTAACCGAAGTTAGTTTTTAAGTTTTATTTATTACACAAACAGTCCCTGTAGTTGTAATTTACTAGTTTTAACTATTTTAAACCTAGTAAATTACAGTCCCTTGAGGTTTTTTTTTTGTTTTATAAAATAGTTAAAACTAATAAATTACAACTACAGGGACTTTTTGTATAATAAATAAAACTTAAAAATTAACTTCAGTTAAAAACAATTAACGGAAGTTCTTTGAGTACCAACATGTTGATAGGTAGGATTATTGTATACCAATTACGTAGGTAAGATTAATATTTACCAACGGGACAAAGGTTGGTTTATTAAAAACCAATTTTCCTAATACAAATATAAGTTAATAAAAATAATTTGATGACTTTAATTGTAAAAATAACTAAATTTATAAATGTAAAAAATTATATTGGTGAGTGAGTCAACACGAAAGATATAAATTACTTTAGAAAATGAGTGTTTTTAGTATATTTGTAAAAATATGATGTCACAGCTAAGCTAACAGGATGCATAAATAAATACGTGTATTTAGCATATTGCATTGGGGATAGTCTAAATGTATCTTTAACAAACGTGAAGATCTAAAAATGGAAAGGCATGGTTGCCAAGTTATGACAACTGACAAACAAGTTGAACTTAATAGAAAATCAAGAGCAACATTTATTATTTAATGTTACTTTTATCCTTTCCTTTGGGTTGGGGATTTTTTTTTTCATGATTTAGTTGAAAACGTAATCGATAAGCAAATGTATAAAAGAATAAAGTAGAAGTATCTGTTTTCAAGGTTTTGCAACAAGAATATCACATATGTGCTTATAAATAACATACGAGTAAACCATTCTATCTGATAGGGAAATTAAATAACTATGGTGACAGTAATTGAACACGATCACCCATTGAAACTCATTGATTTGCAGGTGAATGATGAAGATGTAGAAGAAGCTGAAGCTGATGAGGAGGAGGAGAAGGATGTGGTTATACAAAAAGATTTTGTATGTCCATGTAAATGTAAGCGGTGCGACCAACCAATCCACGAGTACTATAGGTACTACTATAAATGTGTAGATGATTCATGTGATTACTTTGCTCATAAATTTTGTATAGAGATCCCAACACACATAACACCAACAATCATTAAACACTTATCACTACCATATTCTCTTAAACTCCAACCAATATGGTGGAATTGGCCTTGTGAATATTGTCACACCCGTCACCCTCATGAAGTATGTTACGCAGATATGCATCATATTTCAAAGTCTGTGTAAGCTCTGTCACGGAAGTGGACAAGAAGGGGATACATCACCCTAGCCACCCACACCCACTAATGCCTCTCATGTTGTTGAAACCCATTTTATGTGAGTGTAAAGCTTGTAGTAGGGAACATAAAGGATTATTCTTTATGTGTACCACATGTCCTGACTTCGCCATACACAGTGATTGTGCTTTCCTACCAAAACGTTCTTTAATTCAACAAACTACGGGTGACATTTTCCACCATACACATCCCCTCACCCTTTCGTTTTCCTTCCCAGAAGCCGAACAAAGAGCTAAATACAATCCTAAATGTAGAGTATGCAATCACAATTTTTATGATGAGAGAATTTGGATTTACAAATGTGAGAAGTGCATCTACTATGTCCATGCATATTGTGCAACGTCAAGAGAAGAGCCATTCATGCACATCTTGCTTACAAGTAAGTAGATATTTCTGTATATGATTTCTTCCATTTAATTTAGTTAGAGTAAACTGCCATTTTGGTCCCTAAGGTTTGGTCACATTTGCCACTTTAGCCCAAAACTCAAAACTTTTGCATCTGGGTCTCTGTGGTTTTAGTTTCATTGCCATTTTAGTCCAAAAGTGAAACGATGTCATATTTATCTTATAAAATTCTGCTATTTTGTCCTCTTCCTCAAGGGCAAAAGGTTTAAGTTTTGGACTAAAGTGGCAAAACTGACCAAACCTTAGGGACCAAAATGGCAGTTTACTCATTTAGTTATTATATAACCCTACAAAAAGTAACTAAAGACACAATGGTTTGGATCACACCCCTACAAAGACATAGTGATTTGGATCACACCCCTTTAAAAAGTCACAACCCTTCAAACTACTTTTATATATATACCACACTATTACAAAAAGTCACAACCCTTCGTATATTTACAAAAAGTCACAACCCATCACATCCCTTCAAAAAATCAGAATCTTTCAAACTACTTTTTTTGTACACCACACCCTTACAAAAAGTCACAACCCTTTAAACTACCTTTAAATATTTCATACCCCTTACCAACTTGAGGTTTGTACCCCATTCATTTAAAAGTCACATTGGTTAGAAATTCTATGAATAAGTTTCTACCTCTTCGTTTGAAAGTCGCGTCGATTAGAAATTATACATATATAAGTTTGTATCTCTTCATTTAAAAATTCAAAATTCTGTGTTTTATTTGAATACATAGATTTGTTCAACAAAATCTAATTTGGTGAATATTTAGATTTAAAGTCATATTATGATTACAATTAGCAACACAATATAACCAATGTAAATAACATTTGTGTTAAGTTCACACAAAATATAACCAACGTAAATCACATTATATATAGGGATATTGAATTTTAATAATCTTAAGTTTCACCTGTTGACCGATAATAATCCTAACTTTAAAAAATTACCTCCAGTAATCCCAACTTGTAAAAGTTTGGCCGCCATTGATCCTTTTCTAATATAGGTGCACTTAAATCAATTAAGGTGTCTCTAGGTGTAATTGAATCTATTGAGGAGACCAAATTCTTATATGTTTGAAAAGGATCAATGACGGCCAAACTTTTACAAGTTGGGATTATTGAAGGGAATTTTAAAGTTTGGATTATTATCGGCCAATAGGTGAAACTTAGGATTATTAAAATCCAATAACCCTTATATATTACATATCTTCCTGCTCCAGAACATATGTTTTATTTGAATATTTATATTTAAAGTCACATTATATATGGTAACAACTAAAGCCCCTTCAGTTTATTCACACACCCTATGAGTAGTATCGCATCGATTCATGTCGTAACCCTGTTATTTCAAACCATCGCAACTACTCACCAAAGGGGTATTATAATTACCAACTTTCAAACCCACCACTTCAAAACTAATCACTCCACCGCTTCAAAAATAAAATACCCTGTTAAATATTAAAGCTTCAAAAATAAAACACCCCATTAAATATTATTAAATAATTAAGTACATTAAAACGGTTATGCATTCTATATAATCACGTTTTGTGTAATAATTATTAAATTGAATAAATATCTCAAAACCCAAACGGTGTGCTTAATAATTAATCGTCGCAAAAATCGGGTTCGGGTGTTCTACCATCATTTCATGGATTTGCTTTTTTTCTCTTCAATTTTATTTTGCAAAATCCAATATGCCATTAAAAACTTATATATACTTTGATTTTAGGATTTATTTTATTTTGTGTTTGTTTTTCTTTCTTTTTTATTTAATATTTTAAACTTAACTATAGAAATGTGTAATATTTAAACTTAATTATTGAAATACTAACTTTAATATTTTAAACTTAATTTTAAAATATTTATGACGTGTTTAATTTTTTAGCATTTTGATATGACTTTATTTCGCCAGGTAAAATACCAGTACATAAGTTAAACGAAAACGAACCTTACAAATTTTTTGCATCCCCAGCATGCGTGACTCGATTTTAGAATTTGGTTTGGGAAGATTTTGGACTTAAATTTGTCTAAAATCAAACCAAAACCAAAATTTCAGTTTAATTAGGTTTAGGAAACCGGTTGGTTTTAGGTTTTGGATACGAGTTGGATTTTCATTTTACATTTAAACTTGAATTGTGTTTAAGCTTGAAATATTTGGGATCCTGAAAAAATTGGCTACATATAATCGGTTTAGTCTTTCAGCCTACCAAACCGGGGTCAGAAAATGTTCGCTTCAAATTTATTCCTGCAGAATTGGGTCATTTTCCAAAACACTTTATATTCTTTGAAAGTATAATGCTTTAGTGTGGTGTTATGGGCCGAGGATCAAGGAAAAATAAAAGAATGTTTTACATAAAGTTAAGAATTTCGGTATCTCATACTATAGTGTACTCAGGAAATCGCTGCAACGCGTGGGTCAACGTCAACTCGTTATTCATGAATAACTAACTATATATTTCAATCTTTCAGGTAGAGGTCCATTGGTTAAGAATTTTGAAGATGCCGACTATCCTCATCTTTTCCATCTACCATTTCCTGATCAAACTTGTAGCATACCCAAACAATTACTTTTCAAAGAAATTGGACCTGAAACTTGTGCAAGTCTACGACATACCAGTCATCATCATGAGCTAATTTTAGTTAATACAAAATGCATAGATGGTGCAGAGACCAATCTATGTCATAATCCAATGAAAAAGATGGAGCTATTTTGCAACGCCTGTGTGAGACCAATCATGGAGATGCCATTTTACAAATGTGCGACCAATGAAGATGAGAGTTGCAACTTTGCTCTTCATGAGTGGTGTACTCGTCTACCATCACGAATAGACAACCACCCAGATCACCCACACCATACTCTTCATCTAATGTCAAATGTCTCGGGTGTGTTTCTCAACATCTTTTATTGCAGCTTTTGTTACTTGCGTTGCAACGGATTTGCTTATGGTTGTTTTGAATGTGGCTACAAAGTTGATGTTACTTGTGGGTTGATACCTAAAAATATCACACATGAATCTCACCCCAAACATCTTCTTTCATTAGTTAGGGGGGTTCATTCGCGGCATAAATGTATTATGTGTCTGGGATATTTTAGTGACTATCCTTATTTAAGTCGGGGAGGATACGACATACATAAATTGATTTTCAATTGCAGCACGTGTGAAGTATATATACATCCGGAGTGTGCTTTGTTGCTGCCGGGGACAATTAGACACCCATATGACAAACACCCCATGAACTTGAGTTACCTCCCAATTGAGAACCATAAGAGTGAATATTTTTGTGAGGTTTGTGAGAACGTACTGAATCCTCATGCTTGTTTCTATCATTGTGACGAGTGTTCTCAGTCGCTGCATTCTGCTTGTGCTCCTGCAATTTGTTGTGAAACAACAACCTATTCCGACAGAAGAAGAAACATCAGTCAACATATAAATCTGAAGTTTGGGAGCATTCATAAGATTGATGGTCACTCACATCCTCTGTTGTTTGCTCAAGGGATCAAGAGTGATGGTCAATGCAGTATATGTTCTAAGGGACTAAGGTACATGATACTTAAGTGTCTCCAGTGTAAGTATGCAATTGATTACGAATGTTGTGAGCGCTTGAACTTGATGAACAACTCATGAAGTTTGTAAATAAAAGGTAGTCGTCTATTTGTTCAATTTGACTTCACTACTAATAAATTCTATGTACGTCCTCCTTTGGTGTGTAAATCTGATACGTCTTGTAATCGTTTTATTATCCATTACTTCTTTTATTTTGATGATTAGGAATGAGCCAAGATCACTTAATAATAACATATATATTTTTCTAATTTGAATCAAATATCTATTAAAAGAAAAAGCAAGTCACATAACACATGATGCAAGTGTACTATGTAAGTGTGTAAACACCACAGTTACATTACACCACAGGTAAAAACCTAGAAACGAATCAGCTTGAAGAACATCATCCATCTCATTCACTAAACATATGAGACGAATGAGTACATATTAGCGAATGAGCAACTCATAGAGAGGGAGGGTTCTTATAGCAAATGTGACTTTTTAGCGAATAAGAAACCCTTAGCGAATGAAGGCTCGTAGTGAATGTGACACTTTAGAGATTGAACACTGTGCTTAGCGACTGAGTAACAGTACGTGTTAGCGAATGAGGATTCTCCTTCACAAATAAGATTGGACATAACCGAATGTACTTCAATCACTAAAATCAACTAGCGATTGAGTCCTAATTGCTAAAACCTGAACATGAATGACTACAATCGCTGAACTCAAGATACGAATGAGCCTTAATCTCTAAGATCAACTTAGCGAATGAGTTCATTCGCTAAGGAGTTTGTAGCGATTGAGACCTGATAATCATTCCGGTGACAATTATCCTTTTTCCAGTCACACACCCGCCGGAAAGTCGCAAAAACACTTAAAACCGGATGGAAATTGACACAGATTGGAATAACCCTAACTAATCATTTCTGACATTATAAAGCATTTTGACCCAGATTGATACCAAAAACCAGCTTGTGATGAACAAAAGCCACGGTTATCACAATTTCATCAAGTTTCCCCAAATTCAAAAAAAAAAAAATCACAAGCTCGGTGATCTAATTCGATTGTTTAGATCAATTAGATCATGTACTGACTCTGATACCACTTGTAGGACCATTATTTTCAGATATAAACGATTAAATTTGATATAATAATCAGTTTTGAGAAAAACCTAACTACAATCGGATATGTAGACGTTAAGGAATCATCACATATTAAGAGTTTACAATTACATCATTGAAGGCCTAGCTAGAGAGATTAAACATGATCTCCTCTCAAACTTACACACTCATTCGCTCTCACTCTTATCCCCATATCAGTGTATTAAACTGAACTGAAGTGGTATATATAAGGCCATTTCCCATTCTTTTAACCATCCTAGCGAACGAGAGACAATCACTAAACATGGGAATATGCGAATGAGCTCATTTGCTAACCACCTGTAAGCGAATGACTCATTCGCTAACCCATTCTAGTGAATGGTCGTCCATTCACGAACATCCCCTAGCGAATGGACCCAGTTCGTTCGTTTAAGACGTTTATTCCGCACACGAGTCATCCTAGTCTATTCGAATAGCAACGGACACACTAAAAGGCACTCAACCACTAGTAACTATGCTAATTTCTAATGTCACATGTTGCTACAACAAGATTAGGAGAGAGATCTAACGTCCCAAGGTGCCAGGCTCTCGTCACTTTCTTCACTTGGTCCTATTATGATGAAAGAACTCGTTACAAGGGGTCAAAGACTTGGATCTCTAACCCACCCTCCGACGCTCAACATAAGTACTTTATCCAATGTAATTTATTTTAATATTTTGAAAGATTATTCCCAATTTGAATTATTTGTTGTCTTTGTTGTTAGTATGTCATTGGTGGGTTTGATGATCCACACAAAATGGTTGATAAATTGACCCGTGAATAGTGAGTTTGAAGTTTAAAACTTTGGTTCGATCATTGATACAGTTTTTGTCTCAATACATTTGTCTTTCTTTTTTGAAGGGCGATTCCAAAATGGAAAAAGAAAATAAAAATGGAAAATTACTTTTTTACCCCTTATTTAACAGTCAAAGTTAATGACCGTTAACTTTTTAACTGACATGTTTCCAGAATGCAAGAAAATGAAATGGTACAAATTTGAAATTTAGCCTGAACGGAAATAACTGGACAAACCACATACGAAAATGACAGTTAACTCTTATTTTTATGTTTGACTTCATTTTCTTTACATGGAAAATGTTCTAATTATTGTTGAGTGATGCAATCGATGTAATGAAAATGACATGTTTTGTGAAATGATGTTCATCTATTTATGTTGGAGAAGAGGAACACAAGGTGAAGCGGCTTGTCAAGTCTCCAAACTCCTTTTTCATGGTATTATTGGTATTTTTTTCATTTATCACACTTGTTCAATATTTTTTATATTACATGTTATACTTCTAAGTTCTAATCACATTCAGTTATATTATTACTGGATGTTAAGTTCCAAGGTTGTTTCAATATGTAAATATATGTGTTTAATTATTATTTATTTTCACTCATGCTTGTGTTAACAGAACAAATGTGTGTAGCCACTCTCAAACAGTGGCGGTATGCTGAAAATGTCAAACCGTGTTAATGCAAGATTCACGAAGGATGCTCTTTAGGGAGGAAGGGCGATTAATCGAGGAACCTGTATGGTTTCTGGTGGAAGAGGAAGGTAGCAGTCGAATCTGGCAGTTTACGAGAGAGCTTGTGGGATTGTGGCTTTTAAATTGGGCTTGCTTCTGATGGGCCAAAGTGTTTGTGGGCTGCAATGAATGTAATTTCCCAGATTTGCAAGTCATGTTTGGATAATGAGATCAATGAGGGCCACACTGCTTGCATTCAATGTTTATGTTGTTATGCATTATTCACATGTATTATATGATTAATAGAGAGCTTGACAAAGGTTGGTGTGGGAGAAAAGGAGCCTGCTATACCCCCATTAATATCATAGGTGATAGATGTCTCATACTTTTGTGTGATGAAAAGTGTAAGCTATTAGCATCAACAAAACCAAATTGTCTTCGAATTTTAAAGGACAACAATTAACATACATCAAAGGACTAAGGATAAATGCTGGTCCTTTCCATTGTGAAAACACGGGCATTAATATAACTTTAAAGAGACAACCTAAATGAATAATATAGCAACTTTTTAAACATCGTGTAATGGCAGCTGACATTACGCAATCCCGCCCAACAGGGTCGTTCCAACTTTTTTGCAGCCCCTAAGCAAACTACGAAGTAAGGACCCTTTTGCAAAATTTGTTCGGTCGGGTTCGTTTTGGGTCGGGTTGGATCAGACCGCGTAATAAAATGATTAAACCACTAAATTTAAAAATATAATCAGTTTAGTCTTTTGGTTCGGTTTTTCAATTAAATCAGTTTTGTACACGTTCAATCCAAGCTAGAAAACTGTTAAGAAAAAAAATATTGTTCAAGAGTTGCATTCATAACCATTGAACTTTTACTTGGAACTAGAACTAGAATGTTTTTGACCATGTTTATTTTTCTTGGAACCAAAATTTTTCCATCCATATAATGGATGTTTTAACCATTGCAACATTGATGGCTTTGATTACTCCATTCTCATTTCAATATATTGAACCAAAACAAATTACAATAATGCATTAGTGGCTTTTGCTATTTCATTATTTCGTGAGTTTTAAATACGAAATGAGATTTGAAACTATGCTTTTTTTCCCTAAACAATATTTATTTTGGACTTCTTTGATACAAACTGGTTTAGTTTTACATTTAACTTATTTATTTGGACAAAATAAATATACTACACATAAAAACTTTCTAAAAATTTAGAGTCCTTTATATTTTGGTGGCCCTAGGCCGTGGCTAGGCTGGAAAGCCCATTGGGCCGGCCCTGCTAAGAAAAATAAGCTATCTAGATAAGATGCATTTGGAAGCTCATGGATATCTTTCGTGAAGGGGTTAAAGAAGAATATTTCTCCAGGTCCATTTAGCTTATTCAAAAGCAACCAACCGTACCTGGAACAGTATATTCGTCTTAGACTAATCTTGCATATTATGTGTAAGTTCGGGTTAAAAGTGACCGACTTACAAAGTTCGGGTAAAAAGTGAACGGGTTATAAACTTGGGGTTTTTCTGAGATAGTTTTTTTAATCATAGTTTGAGTCAAATAGGTTTACTTGTTGAACAAGTTATTAGGCTTATAAATAGAAGGATTTATTTGTAACCCTAGTCGTACCAATTATCAATAAACGAGTTTTAATTCAATACGTTCTTTGGTATCCAATTCTAACAAATTGGTATCAGAGCTCTAAGGGGTTTGATCGAGACTGTGTTTGAGTCCGGCAAGAAGAGATCAATCAGCGAAGGTCAGCGATTGAAGTATCTTGCGACAGGTTCAGACGATCACAGAAGGCGGCGGCAGACCGCGCAAGTCTGTGAAGAAATCGATAAGGTCAGAATCAGTTTCGTTAGATTGGTTCGTTTTTCAGGAGTAGAAGGATCATCTTCTTTTGAGCAGCAAATTAAGCAAATTAATAAAAGGCGATAAAAGTTTTTTTTTTTTTTTGAAGAGATTGGAATAATAACCAATACTATTGAAGAAGGAAGATAAGAACCTGCAATCAATTTTCTTTGAAGAAAGTTGTACGTTGACTTTTGGGTTATCTAAAATTCAAAGTGGTGGTTGTTTTTTTAAGCAATCAGGAAGAGACAAGAATTAGTTGAAGGCAGTTGTTTTTTTTTTTTTTTTGTTTACTTCCTACTTGAACCAATCGAAAAAAAAAACAACATAATAAGCAAACACCGTTTATACAAAAAAAAAGGAAAGAATAAGAGTTTTTTTTTTAGAAAATTGATTCAAGTTCGAGTACTCCGTTAACATACAGTAGAAGAAACCGAAGGATGGGTGATAACGCGAACCAGGTACCTCCATCGAAGGAACCGATGCCTAGCCTTCCATGTCCAATGCTTACGGATACAAACTACACCGTTTGGGCTATGAAGATGAAGGTAATCTTCAAGGTTTACAAGGTATGGGATGTGATTGACCCAGGAATGACCATCGATACTCACAAAGATTCTATAGCAATCGCTTTGCTATTCCAAGGGTTACCCGAAAAGCTAGTGTTGCAGATTGGGAACAATAATTCAGCAAAAGAGATGTGGGAAGCGGTGAAATCTCGCAATCAAGGTGCTGAACATGTGAAAGAAGCAAGACTTCAAACCTTAATGTCAGAATTTGAGGGTTTGAAGATGAAGGAACCAAGTACGATCGCTGAGTTCGCAGGAAAGATTTCAGGGATTGCTTCTAGATCTGCTTCTCTTGGAACAGTGATTAAAGAAGAGAAACTGGTTAAAAGGTTTCTACATGGTTTGCCGAAAAGGTTTATTTACATGGTTGCCTCTCTTGAGCAATCCATTGACCTTAAGACAGTTGGATTTGATGATGTCGTAGGTCGTCTTATAGCCTATGAGGAACGCGTTAACCTTGAAGATAAGGAGCAACTGGTTAGAAGTGATCAGTTACTGTTGACTTATGAGGAGTGGGAAGCTAGAAAAAAGGAAGGGTACTATCGAGGCAAAGGAACGGCCGAGTCTAGTCAAAGAGGCCGCGGTCACGGTCGAGGAAAAATCAGGGGTCAAGATAAAGACAAGGAACCAGATCAAAAACCAAAGAAGGACCGTTCTAAGATAAGGTGTTCTCAATGTGATGAATTAGGACATTTTTCTTCAGATTGTCCTACACGTAAAAAGGACGAGGACGAGGAAAACAATCTTATTCAAAGGGTTGAACCGGTTCTTTACTTGCAAACACACGTTGAAGAGGCTAATGATGTGTTTCTAGATGAGGAAAGGATTATTCCAAGGATGTATGCTTCGAGCCCAAGTGAACTCAATACATGGTTTCTTGACAACGGAGCGAGTAACCACATGACGGGTAAAAAAGAGTGGTTCACTAATCTCGATCACAACATCAAGGGAAAAGTGAAGTTTGGAGACGGGTCATGCGTAGAGATTAAAGGACAAGGGATGGTCATCTTGGAAGGAAAATCTGGGGAACAAAGGGTATTGCGTGATGTTTACTATATTCCAACACTTGAAAGTAATATAATAAGCATTGGTCAGTTAGATGAGAGAGGGTACAAGATCGCAATCCAATATGGTATACTTTGGATGTTTGAGCAAGACGGAACTTTGCTAATGAAGGTACCTCGTTGACCTAATCGCATTTACAAGATTAATCTTGAGGTTGTATCTCCAGTTTGCATACAAACTAAAGATGACAAGGCTGAAAATAGCGACCAACCAGTCTCTATTGTGACGGAAGTTAGCGACCAAACAGATCAGTCAACAACAGGAATTAGCGACCAATCTGGGCAGTCAGCGACACAGCAGACATATAGCGACCAGACTGACCAGTTAGCGACAGAAACTGACCAGTCAGCGACAGAATCTGATCAGCCAGTGACAGCTTCTCGCGACGAGTCTGCGACAGATCAGTTTTTCAGCACTTCAATACTTAAATGGATGCTCGGTTTATCAAATGAAGAGACAAGTTTGAAAGTCGAGAACTTATTGCAAGAGCAAGTTAAAGTGGAACGTATTAGCGGGGATTTGCAACTGACTGACATCCTCACAAAAGTAGTCGTGCCACGACTGAAGATTATCAAGATGAGATATCTTCCCGGTATTGCAAGATTAGGGGGGTGATTGTTAGACTAATCTTGCATATTATGTGTAAGTTCGGATTAAAAGTGACCGACTTACAAAGTTCGGGTAAAAAGTGAACGGGTTATAAACTTGGGGTTTTTTTTAGATAGTTTTTTTTAATCCTAGTTTGAGTCAAATAGGTTTACTTGTTGAACAAGTTATTAGGCTTATAAATAGAAGGATTTATTTGTAACCCTAATCGTACCAATTATCAATAAACGAGTTTTGATTCAATACGTTCTTTGGTATCCAATTCTAACAATTCGCAAATCACCAATCAATTTTTGATGCGTTTTTATAAAGTACTTGTCACCAAACATAGGATCTGTAAAAGTGATAATGCCTCGATGTTTGTCGTACACCAACAACCATGGTGATTTCAATGAATATATATGCGATCTCCTTAGTGATGTTTCTTCACTCCATCGAATTATAGGTGCAGCTAATTGAAAATGTTTGCGTGTGAAACGGAAGTTAAGGTATTCCACACAACCACAAAACTCCATAAGAATCGTTCTCAAAACATCAGGCGGAATATTGAGAATGTGTGTCTCTTCATTCCTCGTGTCATTGATATCAACCTTGTCATCCCTAACTGGTATTTCCATGATCTCATCTGCCGGTTTAAAATCAGTTCCACACTCGATTTCTCCCTGATCACCATGTAACCTACACATAAGATTATTTTGAATAATTTTTTTTTCTCATGTAAAAATAAAACATGTAAAATAAATACATACCATCCATGGAAACACCCTCGTATACATCTACCGAACAACTCAGGGATTTGACACCGATAAAGAGACAACGAATCGTGCATTGTATAGAAAATCTGGTATTTGGTATCGTCTTCTTCAGCTTCGAGGTTTTAAGCAACCAACCATGGATATTTTACAGACAGGGTAGACAATTGATCACATACTAAGCCACAAGAAAGGTGTTTCTGCTCCATCTGTGATGTTAATAATAAGTTAATAACATTTCAAACTTGCTTAATGCGGCAATACTTGCAAGTAAAAGAGATTGACGAATAGATGGTGCAATCACTAGCCTTGAGCTCAATTCATAGGGGTTCCATATTTCAGTTAGAAATGCTCCAATCTTTTGTATAGTATATATAATTGATTTTAGAGTTGGCAACAATTACAAAAGCACACGGTTAACTTATAACAAAAAAATAAAACTTTTTAGCATATCTTCTTCTTCTTTTTCGGTTCTAGAGACGTCACATAATTTCCCGAGACAAGCCCCTCTTGGTGACATTGTTGGAATATTAAACTTAATTTAGTTATTTTATTATGTATTAAGTGTAATTAGGATAGTTAAAGTTATTATTATGTATGTATGAAACGATATAGATGAACGGTTGTGTCGGTTGGTTGAAAATGTTTCACTTTGAGGGTTATTCCCGCCAAAAAACCAAACCTTCACATAACCGTTTTAAGTCTGATGTATAAATACACATTGCCGGCAATCTTTGCCATGTACCAAGAAGATATTCATAATATCATTCCAATTCAGTTTTGTCTATTTCTCTGTACAACACACACACAAACAGGAATATGACAACGATGACGATAACGGCTTCCGCTAACATAGATGATGATGTTTCGGATATGATGATGACAACTTCCGCTAACATAGTGGTATCAGAGCCACGGTGGGAAATCGATGAAGATCGATCGATATTATACGATTCCGGGCACATCCGGATGAAGAACAAAAACAGGGGATATGGAGACGGACAAGAATCCAATCCCGATCGCACGATTTCGCGATCACGAATGTTCGCAAGAATGAAGCGAAATATTCTAATGAAATTAGAAATCGAAATCGAGTTACTGGAACGAGATACGGAAGAAAGACGAGAAGATACAACGGAAATAGAAATGGGAAATTTCAATTCTCACGGTGATGTAAACAAGGAAGATCACGGTAATGAAGGTATGAAACAACAGGAGATGTTTAATGTTCAT
Source organism: Helianthus annuus (assembly GCF_002127325.2). Taxonomy (NCBI): domain Eukaryota; kingdom Viridiplantae; phylum Streptophyta; class Magnoliopsida; order Asterales; family Asteraceae; genus Helianthus; species Helianthus annuus. The sequence continues at coordinate 135,548,471 of NC_035433.2, read as the reverse complement.
AAGAACAGAGAAAAGGAACGAGAACCGGAATGGTTGGAAATCGCAGAATTACATGTTCCCGGGAAGAGACGGATGATAAAGAGGAACGAACGACGAAGGAAGGATCTTACGAAGAAGCGATGTTACTATTGTCATGATATGGGACACTTAATTGCCTTCTGCAAATTAAAAGAACATGACAAGGCAACCGGAATTCAACGAACGAGGGCAAAGTACGACGTCACCGGCACAGAACATGGATTATGGGCAGATATATGGAATGAATGTTGTCACCGGATTAATAAGAGTAGAGGAGTTAGCAGAAAGAGAAAGAAGAAGAAGATGCAAACTATGGATGAAGGCCCTATACATGAAGAACAATCTGTGGATGAAGGTCCTGTACATGAAGAACGAACTATGGACGAGGCCAACAAAAGTGTTCTCAAGCACTCTCTAAAACTGAATTAAGTTTAGGGGAGTGTGTTGGAATATTAAACTTAATTTAGTTATTTTATTATGTATTAAGTGTAATTAGGATAGTTAAAGTTATTATTATGTATGTATGAAACGATATAGATGAACGGTTGTGTCGGTTGGTTGAAAATGTTTCACTTGACGGTTATTCCCGCCAAAAAACCAAACCTTCACATAACCGTTTTAAGTCAGATGTATAAATACACATTGCCGGAAATCTTTGCCATGTACCAAGAAGATATTCATAATATCATTCCAATTCAGTTTTGTCTATTTCTCTGTACAACACACACACAAACAGGAATATGACAACGATGACGATAACGGCTTCCGCTAACATAGATGATGATGTTTCGGATATGATGATGATGACTTCCGCTGTCCGGATGTCCAACAGACATAATGCTAGCTAGCAATTTCAGTTTCTACCAAACATATGGACCTACCTACCTTCAATTAATTAGTATAAATCCACTAGTAATCACAATGATTATGAACCAGAGATCATTGTCAGACATGAGTAATTTGAATAATTACTAGCCATAGAAGGACGAACCTGGACGTCAGCGTTTTGCAGTGGTCTGGTTAGGAACCCTAATTGAATGTATTTGGTGGTCGGTGAATCCGATAGACTCACAGCCCCAGCGAGCCAGCATAAAAGTATCGAATGAATCGACGACTACTGGGTGGGTTGTAGATAGTGCTGTTTGTTTTCAGTTTTGTTTGGGGTGTGGGCTGGCTGGTGTTGCTTTGGGGCTAGCATCCGTTTCCTTTTAATGGGCTAGTGTTTCTCTATTTTTTATAAAAATCTATACTTTCGATTAAAAAACGAGAAATCTTATTGACATAAGAAAAGATGATGTTACAGCCATAGAGGTTCAACATTAACAATGATTTTCTTATGTCATTACTGTATCATAAAGCCTAATATATAAAATCACTTTAATTTTCAAACATCTGACCCACATCCAAATTTGAAAGGTCTGCCCATATACAAAAAGGCAAAGCTCTACCATGTTAGTATTATAAACATAATTTATATTAGTATTATTATTATTTGTATTAAACTTATTCGTATTAAATATGTATGCATGTATGAACGGATACAATTGAACGGGTATGTTGGTTAAGTAACGTCATTTAAGATGACGGTTACTCCCGCCAAAAATTAACTACCTTCATAACCGTTCTTGTGTATTGTATATATAGGTTTTACCGGCAACTATCACCGGTTACCAAGACAATTTCCTTTACACAAATTGTCCATCACTTGTTCTTACATTTTCATGTTATATCAATCAAATGTATTCGTATACTTCCGCTACAAATAATTCTGATATGCAAGAAAGTGGTATCAGAGCCAGTTATTCAATCAATGACAATCTAAGGCCAACCTCTTCAATGATGCCATGTGCACACTGTTCAGAAGAAAGACGAGAACAAAGAAGAATGGAACGTCGCTATTACTACTGCAACATGCCTGGTCATCAAATCTCTTCTTGCCAAGAGAAAGAAAAGGATGAAGAGAATCAATTACTACGACATGCGGTTGATGCAGGAACTCAGAAAAACGCTGAGGAAGAGAACAATCATCAGATTGACGGCCGACTGGAATTTATTGTGGAAGGGACCGAGGGAGGATGTTGGTCCGATATATGGTATCTCAGTAAGTCTCTAAAATACCATTTCTCTAGTAACATAGACATGTTTAAACGCATAAAAAATGTCTCATGTCGAAACTGTGACAGGAGAAAATCATTTTTTCTTCATTAGAGGCATTGGTGTGGTAGATGTTGTGTCCGGGTCTGAAAATATACGCATTCAAAATGTATTCTACACAACAGATATAGACAGAAATGTCTTGAGTTTTGATCAGTTAATAACTCAGGGTTATACAGTAAGATTCATGGGAGAGAAATGTAAAATTTATCCCACGTTTAGCATTCCTTTAAACAACAGAAGGAATAGTAATTCAGGAATGACCAGAGAAGAGGAAATAGGAGAACTAGAGAAACAGAATGTGATAAAAACGGGTCATGAACACGAGAAGTATAAAACTGAATTTCTAAACGAATACTTTGAGAAACTGAACATATCTACATGTGAACCGGATTGGAACATTCTAATCCTACAAGCAATGAAGTTCAATGATTTTAGAGATTGTAAGGCCCTGTTAGATATGCTTGAAGACGTTGATTACTTTCTTAAGTACAAACACTATCTTGAAATTACGTTTGAGAGTATGATAGAATGGTTTCTTAGAGAAAAATTAGAAATTCATTCAAGGCCACTGCCTGCTTATGCTTCAAACAATCGGAAAGTAGGATTGTTAGACCTGTATATGGCGGTGAAGAGGGAAGGTGGTCACCGGCGAATTACTGAAAATGGTATGTGGGCGATGATAGCAAAGGATACGAGTTTCGAGTATGAAGATGGTGAATACATGTGTAACACCTCGGAAATTCCTGTCCATCGAAATAAAGACACGTGTCATGAGAGACAGACGTGTCAGGAAAACCGGATCAAATAAAAAGATGTATGGTAGGATTTTTAATAAAAAGGGCGTCATGTTATTTAAAATACCTCTGAACGACCCAAGGGCGACATGTTATTAAATCACCTCTAAGCGACCCGAATTTTATAAATCCCAAGATCCTTAAATCATTTGATAAACATCCTACATGATAACCGGTCGTTTCCAAATAAATAAAGTTCCATCTTTTATGTGAACTCGAGATTTGGCAGGAATGTTACTAGTCTTATAAGAATGAATCAAAATAGTTAATTACCTTGGTCAACTAACATGAGAATCCAAGGACTTATTCTTGATGTTTCCGTCAAATTACAATTGCCATAAGATTCCAAGGTATCAATATTCATGCAAGCATGCAAAACCTGACAATGGTGGACCCTACATTGCAGTAAAAGTCTGATGTTTCGACATTTGAAAGTTGCATGGTCAAGACTTAAAAGTTTTAAAATTTTGTCCTCTGACCACCTCTTACGGACCGCAAGGCCCCAAGCTTACGGTCCGTAAGGAGGGTACCTGGGCGTTTTCAGCAAGGGTCGGTTACGGACCGTAGCCCTTTTAGCTTACGGTCCGCAAGAGGTTCTTACGGACCGCAAGGCCTTAAGCTTACGGTCCGTAAAGTCGCTGGCAGCAGTTTTTGGACAGCTGCCTGTCCAGCCCGTTGCACCGACTTAAAACGATGGTTTCTGAATTCAGGGGCTTGCTAGGCAGTATTTAGCCCTCTAGGGACACCTGGGGTGATCCCCCAACCATTGTAGGCTTGCTTGTCATAATCTTGGACCATTTAAGTTCACTATATAAGGGCATGAGGTGTGACCATTTCCTTTGCTCACTTTGGACTTGGGTTCAAGACTTCTCTGGAGCTTTCCTGGACAGCAACCATTTTTCTTAAGGTCCCAAATCCTTCTTAGGACTCTTGTAAGTACCCTTAACCTCCCTTAATCCACTTTAGCTTAGTTAATTAAGTAAAAGTCAAACCGTCGTAATTAAGGTTTGACTTTGTGGTTAATTAAATTGTGCTCTGTCAAATCACGAATTAAACATACCTTTAAGTAGGTAATTAGGTGGGTAACAAACCCTTAAAAGGGTATTTCCAGATTCCCACTCTAAGCATGTCAAATGTCGAGTCAAAGCTAACTATAAAAAGTCAACAGAATGCTTAAATCCGAATTAACTTATAATTAGCAATGTAGGATGCATGCAACCTGTTTTAACATTAATGTCACTTGGTAAGTAATGTAAGATCATGTTCCAACATGTTCCACTCGACAATTTTCTGCTTAGACCCGGTTTGGAACCGAAAGTCGCATAATTTGACTTTCGCTTTGACTTTCAGTTCTGACCCGTTTTAGTCTAGATTAAGATTGCCTTAGAGCTTCTTTTGGACCTAATAACATGTTAGTATATCCTCCTGTGATTATACAACTTGGTTCATTAGATATCTTGATCGAATGCATGTTTCCGTTAAATGCCCATATGTTGACCATTATGCCCAAATATCCATAAATCATGATTTTTGAGAATAAAAAGGGTAGACATCTTAGTTACTGAATTATAGACTTGTCCCCAAAATTTGACATCAATTTGAGGTCTAGGTTAGGAGTTATGCTCATTAGCGCAAATATAAGCTTTCTTAGTAAATAGTTAGCGTAATTAGCATGTAACTTATCTAGACTCAAATTTTATATCAAAACCTTATACCCACTGTTATATAATAATATTTTGGGAATTTTAAAGATTTTTATTTATTTTTAGGCTAAGCATAACATAAGGTTTTAAGCTTAATTCGGCTTATGCCGGTTTTGCTCTTTTAGACCATAAAATGAGTTTTTCAAAACCTTTTGACCCCAAACCTTTTTCTACTGATTTGCTATGTTAAATATATTATTTTGAGCCTTCTGGAATTAGAAAAATATTATATTTTCTTTTAAAACCCGGAAATGGCTCCAAATCGCCTTTTTAGGCATTTTTACGACATAGTATATGTCAAAACTAGTTTTTATACATAAGGTCTAATACCTACTGATATATTTTGTGAAATTTCATATTATAACAGTAAACTAAAGTTGAGAACTCAGATTCCCGGTTTTAACCTTTTAAGCTTATATAAAATTACCAAAATGCCCATATGGGGCGTAATTGGAGTTCAAAATCATTTGGGGCATAATAGGACTTATCTTACTGAAATTACAACATATTTGGTGCATATGATCTCAGGAAACTTGTATATGATTTATATGGTTGCCCGTTACGCACTTTCGCGTTCGGATCGGCTTATGTAACTAGTTTACACACATTAGCCGAAACGGGCCAAACCGTATCATCTTAGTCTCTAAATTCAGAATGTATTTAGTTTACCCATAAGACACAAGTCTCCAAACTTGTCGGGTCTAAGTCACATTCCTTTTCGGTTTTCGCTTTCCTCGCGATTAAACCATGTTTATCCTTCGAAACTAACCGGTCTAAGCTTAGGCTATGTTAAAAGACCCGTTAGGATTCTAATAGGTTATTATAAACCTTCGTTCCAGAATAGGAGCCCAGTAAAAGACACTTGCATTTTGCTTTTGTGGTTTATACTTGCTCAGGTAAATACTTTTAACTTATTTTCCGTTATACGGGCTTGGGGGTACGGTATATAAAATACCGCTTGGTCGGGCAATTGACCCTAACTCGTTAGTAGTTGGGTATTATCAATGTGACCCGTTTGAAAACTAGTTTTGTTTGTTTTACGCCTTTGGGAGTTTAATGACCATGTCCCGGATATCCTTGGCATCATTTTAAGAAATGGCCACGACCTTGACACCCGGGTGTAGGCGTACACCCGGTAATGTGTCCATTTAGTAAGGTATAAACGTTGGCTTCCCGCCGCGGACTTATACTGAGTGGTGTGTCAATTAACCTTAAACCCGGCACGACCCGGGCGACTAAACGCATAACGAACATGTAATTCTTTTACAAGTTCAACTTTGATTAATTATTCCCAAGTTATAAAATGTTTTGTGCCTTGTGCATTCAAATCAATTTTTAAAACATTTTCAAAATGAGTCGGTTAAATTGTATTTACCAGTGCAAACTGACGTATTTTCCCCAAAAAGATTGAGTGCAGGATCTACACGGAATAGGCTGGTTTCTCCTTAGCATCATAGAGTCTCGCAAACTTTGGGATGCAGTTATCTATTGAACAATTTTCTCCTTTTTAGTTCGATCTGCCTGTGGATCTATTTCGACTATTTGTGATACTTAGATATTACATTTAATGGTTGAAGTAAATCTATTTTTATTGCTTCCGCTGTGCATTATAATTTGTGTTGTTTGACGATGATGATATCAACTACGTCACGATACTCCCCCACCGGGCCCACCGGTGACACGTGGAAATTAGGGGTGTGACAGGTTGGTATCAGAGCGATGTAACACCTCGGAAATTCCTGTCCATCGAAATAAAGACACGTGTCATGAGAGACAGACGTGTCAGGAAAACCGGATCAAATAAAAAGATGTATGGTAGGATTTTTAATAAAAAAAGGCGTCATGTTATTTAAAATACCTCTGAACGACCCAAGGGCGACATGTTATTAAATCACCTATGAGCGACCAGAATTTTATAAATCCCAATATCCTTAAATCATTTGATAAACATCCGACATGATAACCAGTCGTTTCCAAATAAATAAAGTTCCATCTTTTATGTGAACTCGAGATTTGGCAGGAATGTTACTACTAATAATGCTAAATAAAAGTCTTATAAGAATGAATCAAAATAGTTAATTACCTTGGTCAACTAACATGAGAATCCAAGGACTTATTCTTGATGTTTCCGTCAAATTAAAATTGCCATAAGATTCCAAGGTATCAATATTCATGCAAGCATGCAAAACCTGACAATGGTGGACCCTACATTGTAGTAAAAGTCTGATGTTTCGACATTTGAAAGTTGCATGGTCAAGACTTAAAAGTTTTAAAATTTTGTCCTCTGACCACCTCTTACGGACCGCAAGGCCCCAAGCTTACGGTCCGTAAGGAGGGTACCTGGGCGTTTTCAGCAAGGGTCAGTTACGGACCGTAGCCCTTTTAGCTTACGGTCCGCAAGAGGTTCTTACGGACCGCAAGGCCTTAAGCTTACGGTCCGTAAGACCGTCGCTGGCAGCAGTTTTTGGACAACTGCCTGTCCAGCCCGTTGCACCGACTTAAAACGATGGTTTCTGAATTCAGGGGCTTGCTAGGCAGTATTTAGCCCTCTAGGGACACCTGGGGTGATCCCCCAACCATTGTAGGCTTGCTTGTCATAATCTTGGACCATTTAAGTTCACTATATAAGGGCATGAGGTGTGACCATTTCCTTTGCTCACTTTGGACTTGGGTTCAAGACTTCTCTGGAGCTTTCCTGGACAGCAACCATTTTTCTTAAGGTCCCAAATCCTTCTTAGGACTCTTGTAAGTACCCTTAACCTCCCTTAATCCACTTTAGCTTAGTTAATTAAGTAAAAGTCAAACCGTCGTAATTAAGGTTTGACTTTGTGGTTAATTAAATTGTGCTCTGTCAAATCACGAATTAAACATACCTTTAAGTAGGTAATTAGGTGGGTAACAAACCCTTAAAAGGGTATTTCCAGATTCCCACTCTAAGCATGTCAAATGTCGAGTCAAAGCTAACTATAAAAAGTCAACAGAATGCTTAAATCCGAATTAACTTATAATTAGCAATGTAGGATGCATGCAACCTGTTTTAACATTAATGTCACTTGGTAAGTAATGTAAGATCATGTTCCAACATGTTCCACTCGACAATTTTCTGCTTAGACCCGGTTTGGAACCGAAAGTCGCATAATTTGACTTTCGCTTTGACTTTCAGTTCTGACCCGTTTTAGTCTAGATTAAGATTGCCTTAGAGCTTCTTTTGGACCTAATAACATGTTAGTATATCCTCCTGTGATTATACAACTTGGTTCATTAGATATCTTGATCGAATGCATGTTTCCGTTAAATGCCCATATGTTGACCATTATGCCCGAATGTCCATAAATCATGATTTTTGAGAATAAAAAGAGTAGACATCTTAGTTACTGAATTATAGACTTGTCCCCAAAATTTGACATCAATTCGAGGTCTAGGTTAGGAGTTATGCTCATTAGCGCAAATATAAGCTTTCTTAGTAAATAATTAGCGTAATTAGCATGTAACTTATCTAGACTCAAATTTTATATCAAAACCTTATACCCACTGTTATATAATAATATTTTGGGAATTTTAAAGATATTTATTTATTTTTAGGCTGAGCATAACATAAGGTTTTAAGCTTAATTCGGCTTATGCCGGTTTTGCTCTTTTAGACCATAAAATGAGTTTTTCAAAACCTTTTGACCCCAAACCTTTTTCTACTGATTTGTTATGTTAAATATATTATTTTGAGCCTTCTGGAATTATAAAAATATCAGCTTTTCTTTTAAAACCCGGAAATGGCTCCAAATCGCCTTTTTAGGCATTTTTACGAGATAGTATATGTCAAAACTAGTTTTTATACATAAGGTCTAATACCTACTGATATATTTTGTGAAATTTCATATTATAACAGTAAACTAAAGTTGAGAACTCAGATTCCCGGTTTTAACCTTTTAAGCTTATATAAAATTACCAAAATGCCCTTATGGGGCGTAATTGGAGTTCAAAATCATTTGGGGCATAATAGGACTCATCTTACTGAAATTACAACATATTTGGTGCATATAATCTCAGGAAACTTGTATATGATTTATATGGTTGCCCTTTACGCACTTTCGCGTTCGGATCGGCTTATGTAACTAGTTTACACACATTAGCCGAAACGGGCCAAACCGTATCATCTTAGTCTCTAAATTCAGAATGTATTTAGTTTACCCATAAGACACAAGTCTCCAAACTTGTCGGGTCTAAGTCACATTCCTTTTCGGTTTTCGCTTTCCTCGCGATTAAACCATGTTTATCCTTCGAAACTAACCGGTCTAAGCTTAGGCTATGTTAAAAGACCCGTTAGGATTCTAATAGGTTATTATAAACCTTCGTTCCAGAATAGGAGCCCAGTAAAAGACACTTGCATTTTGCTTTTGTGGTTTATACTTGCTCAGGTAAATACTTTTAACTTATTTTCCGTTATACGGGCTTGGGGGTACGGTATATAAAATACCGCTTGGTCGGGCAATTGACCCTAACTCGTTAGTAGTTGGGTATTATCAATGTGACCCGTTTGAAAACTAGTTTTGTTTGTTTTACGCCTTTGGGAGTTTAATGACCATGTCCCGGATATCCTTGGCATCATTTTAAGAAATGGCCACGACCTTGACACCCGGGTGTAGGCGTACACCCGGTAATGTGTCCATTTAGTAAGGTATAAACGTTGGCTTCCCGCCGCGGACTTATACTGAGTGGTGTGTCAATTAACCTTAAACCCGGCACGACCCGGGCGACTAAACGCATAACGAACATGTAATTCTTTTACAAGTTCAACTTTGATTAATTATTCCCAAGTTATAAAATGTTTTGTGCCTTGTGCATTCAAATCAATTTTTAAAACATTTTCAAAATGAGTCGGTTAAATTGTATTTACCAGTGCAAACTGACGTATTTTCCCCAAAAAGATTGAGTGCAGGATCTACACGGAATAGGCTGGTTTCTCCTTAGCATCATAGAGTCTCGCAAACTTTGGGATGCAGTTATCTGTTGAACAATTTTCTCCTTTTTATTTCGATCCGCCTGTGGATCTATTTCGACTATTTGTGATACTTAGATATTACATTTAATGGTTGAAGTAAATCTATTTTTATTGCTTTCGCTGTGCATTATAATTTGTGTTGTTTGACAATGATGATATCAACTACGTCACGATACTCCCCCACCGGGCCCACCGGTGACACGTGGAAATTAGGGGTGTGACAACATGCGTCTGATTTATGTTATGTATCTGGACGTACTTGTATACTACTATAAGTTCAAGGTAACACAGGAAAGGGCAATCGGAAAGGAGGATGAGAAGACAGTAGATCCCAGACAAAGCAGGAGTGATGGAGATAAAGAAGTTTTATCAGATACAGTTCAAACGGAGACTGCCGAATGTTCAAGCAGTACCGGAGCAGTAGAAAAGGAAGTCAAGCATTATGCATTATTTACAAATCAAGCAGGTACAGTTAGCGGGTTAAAAGAGCAGTCAGAAGCAATTCAGGATATAGATGAAGATCACTATGTTTACTATGGTGGTAGTGATTGGCATGGACTCAAGAAACTACAAAGGAAGAGATTCGATTTCTCAAGGGCAAAGAAAGCCGTAAATGAAGCAAATTATAGCGTACTCGAGAATTCTCTTAAACCAAATTATGTTTAGGGGAGAGTATTAGTATTATAAACATAATTTGTATTAGTATTATTATTATTTGTATTAAACTTATTCGTATTAAATATGTATGCATGTATGAACGGATACAATTGAACGGGTATGTTGGTTAAGTAACGTCATTTAAGATGACGGTTACTCCCGCCAAAAATTAACTACCTTCATAACCGTTCTTGTGTATTGTATATATAGGTTTTACCGGCAACTATCACCGGTTACCAAGACAATTTCCTTTACACAAATTGTCCATCACTTGTTCTTACATTTTCATGTTATATCAATCAAATGTATTCGTATACTTCCGCTGCAAATAATTCTGATATGCAAGATGCCACATACAAAAGGGCAAAGCACTGATCTCATACAAATTTCAAAGATCTCATACAAATTTCAAAGATCTGCTCTACATTCAAAATTCAAAAATTTTTGCTCCAGATTCAAAATTCAAATCATATTCGTATAAAAAGTTCTTTTTAATTTCTCTAAGCTTTATCAACTCTCAACTCTCTCTCTCTCTCTAAAACTCACTTTCTCTCTCTCAAATCCAGATCCTTCTATCTGCAGAGACAACGAGACGAAAAAAAAAGCTTGGGCAATTAGCAGAGAACATGGAGCTTCAATGGCTTCTCCGTAGAAAGATATACTTCTATAAGCCTTCAAGAACATTTTAGCGAGAGTGAATGTTTCCAAATATGGAATCATTGAAGACTGACAGTGCCGCCATCGGAGCAGATTCTGGGAGTGGAGGTGAATCGGTTTTTAGGTTGAAAATGGAGGTGAATCAGAGAAATCGACGGCAGAGGAGCGGTTACAGTCGGCGGCTGTGGAGAATTTGAAGGAATTTAGATCGCCGACGTCGGCGGATCCGTCGAAGAATGCCCGCTGTGAGCTGCGGGAAGGACGAAGAATGCCACCGTGAGCTATTGATGCAAAGGTTTTTCTATTAAAATGCCTGCAAAAGTATGAATTTTGTTTTCTACTCCTGTGTTTATTATTTTCTTCAGGGATGTGCTGTGCAAAAACTCAGGTACATGTTCTTGAAATTCATTGGAATTTTATAAAAACTGAATCTTGAATCTTGGATTATCTAGGAATGTTATATATATATATATATATATATATATATATATATATATATATATATATATATATATATATATATATATATATATATTAAACTATATGTATGTTTCTTGTAGAATCAAGATTTTGTTTGGCAAATGATGGGTTATGAAATATGCATATAAAATGGAATGAGGAATTCAGCCTCATTTGGTAAATTCTTAATCTTTTATATCATGGAATCATTTATTTATGAAAATAAATATAAATGTAGTATGTCAATTTTCATCTTTTATTATCTCTCTTGAATCCTGCAGTTCTGTTTCCAACTGTTAGGAACTTCAAACCTGTTAGAAATATTTAAACTTAGTTATGTTTATTATCTTTATTATTTATCTCAAACTTATAAGTAGCTTAACGTATGATAAGTGAATGTTTATTAGATGATATGGATTGTAATAAACGGTTGATAAGCGGGAAAAGGATTTCAAATAACTGTCTGGACAGTTACCCGCCAAAAGTAACCGCCAAACTCATATGTATTTATTCTTGTTGCCGGCAATATGATCGGACATCAAGACAGTTTCGGTTATTTCCGAAATTGTCCACTTTGACTCTCTTTTTCTCTCGTATATTGTATATTCTGCATCTTATAGATCCGAATATATATACAAACATGTCTGCAAGTATCGTAATAACTTCCGCTGCATCTGCATATTCTTGTGCACGAGACAAGAATGATCCGGATGTCCAACAAAGTGGTATCAGAGCCACTCCAAGGTTAAATGAAGAAATTAAGCCCACTGCAACATGTATGCCTTGTCAACACTGTGCTGATGAAAAAATGAGAAGAAACGTCGAGTCCCGCGTGAAAGATTATGTTACTACTGTCACATGCCTGGACATCAGATTTATATGTGTAAGGCCAAAGAAAACGATGAAGAGATGCAACTGATTAAACAAGCAATTAACGCTGGAATCAGATCGCAGAATGATGATGTGCATTGCCGAGAAGAGATGATTGTCACCGGAACTGACGGTGGACAATGGAATGAAATCTGGTATGTTAATCCAACTTTCAATCATCATTTTGTGGGAAATATTGATGTTTTCAAAAGGGTAAAACACATTATGGGTGTCGAGACAAGATCAGGGATGAATAATTTTCTTTTTATTCGTGGAGTGGGACATGTGGAAATGAAAACAGGGAATGAAAAACTACAAATTCCCAGTGTATTTTATTCACCAGATATAGATCGTAACGTTCTAAGTCTTGAACAATTAACACTTCAAGGTTTTACGGTTCGTCGATCCGGTGATTCATGCAAAATTTTCCCTATGTTCTCATCTCCGGTGGTGAATTCAATAAGTGATATAACCGGGCTAACGAAAGAGGAGGAACTGGGAATGAAAGAGAAAGAAAGGCTGCAAAACATGTGTGGCATAGATGACGAATTCAAAAACGATTACTTGAATTCGTATTTCGAAACTCTAAATGTTTCGGATGAAACAGAAGTTGATTGGAATCTAATGATTTTAAAAGCATTAGAATTTCATGAGTTTGGTGATTGTAAAGCGCTGATCAATATGCTTGATGGTCGTGAATACGTGTTCAAGTACAAAGTTGATCTACAAAAGAAATTCGAAGAGATGGTTCAATGGTTTCTAAATGAATTTTTAGGGATCAATCATAGACCAATTCCACCCTACTCTATGGATCAACGAAAGATAGATCTACTGAGTCTATATATGTTGGTTGAAAAGGATGGGGGATTGTAGGTCCCTCTCGGAGGATCGAGAACAAACCTAAACCTTGTTATACTAACCCACTAGCGAGTGCGGAATCCAAGCTAGCAAGCAAACCGGGATGAAGCAAGTATCAACACAAACACACAAAGGTTCCCCGATTAACACAACTTGTATTAATGCAAATGAAGGTTTCGGTTACAAGCACAATGTTTACAAATCTATCTTGCAAACTCTCAAAGTGTGTGTGTGTGGTTCCAGACAGAAAGCTCTCAACTTATCTCTCTATCTCTCGGGTGTGCACTATCAGAACTGAACTCACACATACACTGCATGGGTATTTATACCCAGCCCGTGATGTCCAGTCCGAAGGATCCGATAGATGGTCCGAAGGATCATCTATCGATGACAAGTCAATCGAAGGATCAGCATGTACTTCGAAGGATGATGTATCGAACATCCATCGAAGGTTCATCTTTCGATCACATCTTTCAATCACCTCGAAGGATTAACATTATCCTTCGAGAGCTATCCTTCAAGCTATCCTTCGAGCAATCCTTCGACACAGACAATCATCTTTCAACATTTACATACTGTTGCCCGAGTCAAACCGGAGGATGGTTGACTTGGTCAACTTACAACACTAATCAGGACTTCGTTTACATCGTGACCGAATACAGACAAAGTACAGACACAAGTGCACCAACAAACTCCCCCTTGGCTGTAGCTTTGTCTTTATCTTCTGTAGTTGTAGACTCGTCTCGAACTTCGATGGTCTTTGGTCTTCGAGTTCTCAAAACTCTGATGTCCTTTCAAGTCTTCAAAGTCGGAGGATCTTCAAAGTCTTCACGTATTGAAAGCAGAGAGTGTATCAACAAACTACCCGTATCATGTAGGAAGTGTGTTGACAAACTCCCCCTTAACATAAGCTCCCCCTTGAGTTATGTTCGTGAATAACTTGATCTTTATGAAGTGAGATCCTTGTGGTGTTGATGATGGTCAGCGGCTACTCGATCATTTTCATCACTTGAGTGCCTTCACGTCGTGTCTTCGTTCCAAAGCTTTGTCATCGACCATGTTCTCCCAGCCTTTAGAATCTGCACATGCAAGAAATCTAAACGCGTAATGAGAACACTGCTTGGAATATAGTTAACATAAACAAATGACACACTGATGACCATGTCATTATCAAACACTGTCCGACAATTTGAAAGTTTAATAAATTTATCAATTTTAAATTCTAACTTTCAAAATCTGCAAATTTTGACCGTTTATGAAGATTTAGTCAGTTCGGTTTTCAGCCAGGTTTCAGGTAACGAAGACTCGAGCTCCAACATCGTACGATCAAAAATAAAGTAGAAATAAAAGTTAAGCAGTAAATAAATAAATATATACAGACATTCTTTTTGCGAGTTTCGAGGGTAAGAGAATCATATCAGTATACGGTCATGCCAAAACACTCTTGTTGTTCAATTAGTTAACATTAAGATAAGCATCCTATAACAATTTTCGGTATTGTGGTCCACTTAAGCTCAACTTATCAGATGTAATCATGGCGAGGGGATACGTTAAGGTATGATTTATACTTACCGACCGGTGTTCATCCACATCACGACACATTCCCGTATCAAGGTATGCACGAGAATTCATCTTACCGGTGAGTATACCGATTATCATCTGTTTGACCGTATAAATTGTGAGATACTCACTTATTTTGATTTGAAAACAAGTCCTATGTGATATAATCACTTATTGATGAGGAACTTGATTTTCATATGCATGAGGGCACAGGTGCAAGTCCGTGAACAGGTCAGTACTTCCGTACAGCAGAGAGACGAACTTGACACCCGGATAACTGTGATATTTTATCACTTATTTGATATGGACATGTGATTGTTTATCACTTATTGAGGTCGAATGCAGTATGTAATATGTACACGTATGTATAGTATCATGGAAGATCTAGACTTGCGTCCCCGTTATTTTTCGGTAAAAGATACAACCATGATACCCAGATGATAAGCAGTATAAAGACCGAATATCTCAGAACCTCGGCAATCTATCAAACGAAATTTCGGTACTAAGACCATATGCCAATGAATGGTTCCCACCTGGTCTTCAGTCGATTAAGATTTATATCACCCTGCACACTTTAAAATGATTGTGAGCCTACCGATACATCTTATATAGAGCTGCTTATCGTTTTTCATTTAAGGTTTAAAGAGGTTTGGATAGACCACTGATGTACTATCATTTTCTCTTTTGCTCGCCAGGAAACTCATTTTTGATTTTCTATTGTTTTTGTGTTTTTGAAATTTTTCGATGTTTTTGGATTTTCAGATTTTTGGATTTACTCCCCCTAAAATCAATAAACTAAGACAAATTTAAAACACAAAAGGTATTTACAAAAATGATTTTCCGATGTTGGTTTTACTCTTGCTTGACCTTAATGCCGTTTACCAATAATAAGAAGTCAAATCTAGATTTGTCAAAAGCTTTGGTAAATAAGTCGGCACGTTGGTCATCGGTGTGGACCTTAACAACATCGATTAGTCTTTTCTCAAAGCAATCACGTATGAAGTGATATTTGATTTCGATGTGTTTGGTCTTTGAATGCTGCACAGGATTTCTAGTGATATCTAAAGCAGCAGAATTATCAACGTAAATAGGAGTAGTTAGGAATTCAAAACCGTAGTCCCGCATTTGTTGTTGGATCCAAAGAACTTGGGAGCAACAACTTGAGGCAGCAATGTATTCAGCTTCTCATGTTGATGTAGCGACACACGTTTGCTTCTTGCACTGCCATGTGACTAGGCGATTTCCTAAGAACTGACATCCAGCCGTTGTGGATTTACCGTCGATTTTGCATCCGCCAAAATCAGAATCACTGAAAGCTACCAATTCAAAGTTATTATCCCTAGGGTACCACAGACCGGTGTCAGGGTACGCTTTCAAATAACGAAAAATCCTTTTAACAGCAGCAAGATGTGAGGCCTTCGGGTTAACTTGATATCTGGCAAGCAGGCACGTTGGGTACATTATGTCTGGCCTTGATGCTGTGAGGTACATAAGAGATCCGATCATTGCGCGATAGTTTGAGGGGCTAACAGCTTCTCCCTTCAAGTCAGGAGTAATTCCGTGATTTGTTGGCAATGGGGTACCAATGGGCGTTGCATTAGACATCTGAAACCGGCTCAGGATGTCACCAACATATTTAGTCTGATGGATGAATATCCCAGACTCTGTTTGTTGTACTTGTAGGCCCAAGAAGAAGGTCATTTCCCCCATAGCACTCATCTCGAATTTATCCTGCATAATGCGCTCGAATTCCCTACACAAGACATCATTAGTAGAACCAAAAATAATATCATCAACGTATACCTGTACCAGAAGAAGATCTCCATCTTGTTCTTTGATGAAAAGAGTACAGTCGATAAGACCTCTACGAAAACCGTTCTCCAGCAGATAGTGTGATAAGGTTGCATACCAAGCTCGTGGTGCTTGATGAAGACCATAGAGAGCTTTGTTGAGCAACCAAACCCGATCGGGATGGATAGGATCTTCAAAACCTGGAGGCTGTTCGACATATACCTCTTCTTCAACCACACCATGTAAAAATGCACTTTTCACGTCCATCTGATAAACCTTGAATCCTTTGAAGGACGCATAGGCTAGAAAGATTCGAATTGCTTCGAGACGTGCCACTGGTGCATAGACTTCGTTGTAGTCGATCCCTTCAATCTGACGAAAACCTTGAACGACTAAACGAGCTTTGTTTCGGATAACAACTCCGCGGTCATCCTTTTTGCATTTGAAAACCCAACGGGTACCAATCTTCTTGTATCCAGCAGGTTTCTCTACGAGTTTCCAGACACCCAGCTTCTGGAATTGTTGCAGTTCTTCCTGCATTGCTTCAACCCAAGCGTTATCTTTCAAGGCTTCTTTCCACGTTCTTGGTTCTTCCTGTGAGACATAACACGCGAAAGACCAATCGTTTTGTTGCCCGGATTCTCGAATAGCTGCATACAAGCCTGCATTGTTGTTGTTTCGCAACATGTTTCTTGTTTGAACGCCACTTTGCACATTTCCAATGATGTTTTGTTGAGGATGGGTATTATGAATCCTTGTTTCTGGATTATCTGGAACTGGAACATTTATACCCAGGTTGTTGAGATTAAGATCAACAACCAAATCAAGGCCCGGAATTGACGAAGAGGATGATGCAGTAGCCTCAGCTGTTCTATGGGCGTCTACTGGAGGAGTACCCTCTGAAGTACCATGAACTGCTGTTGTTGGGGCTTCTTGATCTGCATCTAGAAATTCATCATCCTCTGAAGATTCGTTCAATTCGTTTGCATCATGAAAATCCTCATTGTTGAGAGTATTATTGTTCACCGAAGAAGATGGTTCTTGATTAACAAGAATTGGACGAACCACCGGTGAAACTGTTGCATTGTCACTCTCGAAAAACATCCTAGCCGCAGCATTTTCTTCAACGGCTTCAACATTGATCGAATTGAAGAAGTCATCGTACTCAAACATCCAAGGTTGACCCGGATTTTTGACTGGCAAAGTGTGCCTTTGTACTCTGACCTCAGACCATTCCTCGACCCTTTTAGTCTCTAGATTCCAGACTCGTAAGTTAGGGGTGGCATACCCAAGAAAGTATCCATCAATTGCTTTTGCCCCAAACTTTCCATTAGGATCGATGATCGTGCATGGAGCTCCAAACGGTTCTTGATAAGACAAATCTGGTTTCTGTTTTTGAAGAAGCTCAAAGCAGGTCTTGTTGTGCCTTTTGACTGTAAGGACTCTGTTCAATGTATAACATGCAGAGGCCACAGCTTCAGTCCAGAATGGAATGGGTAGCTGCGACTCTACCAGCATTGTCCTAGCAGTCTCGATCAATGTGCGGTTCTTACGTTCAGCGACACCATTCTGTTGAGGAGTATAAGCTGCACTAAACTCATGAAGAATACCCTTTGAAGTGCAAAACTCCGTCATGGAATGATTTTTAAATTCAGTACCATTGTCGCTACGTATCCGCCTAACCTTCAACTTATACAAATTCTCAATCTGAATGATCAAGTTTTTGATAATGCCAAAGGTTTCACTCTTGTGTGCCATGAAAGCTACCCAAGAAAATCTTGAATAATCATCAGTAACCACGAGACAGTATTGATCACCCCGAATACTCTTGTGCTTGACAGGACCGAACAAATCCATGTGCAAACGTTCAAGAGGAACTGCCACTGTGTTGATCTTCTTTGTAGGGTGCTTCTTCTTTGTTTGTTTTCCTTTCTGGCACGAAACACAGACGTCTTGAAGATGGAAATTTTTGAGGGGAACACCATTCACCAATTCATTTGAAACCAAATGATTCATTTTGCGTAAGTGAATGTGACCCATTCGTCTGTGCCAAGAGATAGTGTCTTTTTCTGTGGCTTTGGAAACGAAACAAGTTGCTTGTGCAGACGTAGTAATAGCTTGGCTCATGTCAAGGACGTACAAATCATTTATCCTTGGAGCCGACAAGAGAATCCATTCTTTTGGAATTTTGAAGCCGGGTTTCAGCACATAACATCCATTAGCATCAAAGTGTACTGAGAACTGCTTGTCACAGATTTGAGAAACACTAAGAAGATTGTGATCAAGTTGTTGCACAAAGTTGATCTTGTCAAAGCTGACAATCCCGTTAGATATCATTCCTTCTCCCGTTATATATCCACCTTTATCTCCAGCAAAAGCAACATAACCTCCTCTAATAGATTTAACGTCGTAGAGAAGCTTCATGTCGCCTGTCATGTGCCTGGATGCCCCACTATCAACAATCCAATGACTACTGATAGTTCCTCCTGAAGCACCCTGCACATGAACTCAAACGAATTAATTGGAGATGGGGACCCAAGCCATTGTGGTCTTGGGTCTTCCATTTTCATCAATGACAATAACTTCTTGTCTTTGATGGTTGGTGAATTGTGATGATCCCCCGGATTCAGTAACCGATTTAGGTTTCCATGTCTGTTTTGTTTTACCAGTGTCTTTCTTTAAAATTTTAACTTCTTGATTGTTTGATGTTTTGAAATTTTCTGGTTTTACAGCAACAGATTGTTTTTGAACCACATCGGTTTTAATTGCTTTTTCAATCTTCTTGACCTGTTGGCGCTTCTGTTTCTTTTCCCTTTCTTTTGCAAGGCGGGGATCTTGTTTTGTGGAAACAGATGGCTTACGGTCAGTCTTGCCACGGGGATCATCAACCTTTTCTTTTTGCTTATGAAGATATGGGCAGTTTCTAATAATATGCCCAATGGTTCCACATTCAAAACATGATCTTCGTTCAATAAACCCCAAAGAATCATGTGATCGTCTAACCGATGATGTTGAACTTTGTGAACCCGAGGTACTAGGTTTTGAATTGTCTTGTTCATTTCTTTTCAAAACCGTAGCTTTCTTGACAAAATCTAAGTTAGATTGATTTTCAAACTTTTCAATTTTGTCTGTTCCCGTCGATTTCACAAAGTTAACATTTTTCTTCTTCTTTTGATTCGGCTGCTTTTGGGCTTGAGCCGGTGATTTTCCTTTGGTCTTGGTGTGATTTTGCTGTTTTGGCACCGTTGGTAATTTCTTGTTTCCAAATTGTTTTCGAATTTCAGCCTTTGGAATAGGAGGACACTGTGTAACTGTAACACGTGGTCCTGACTTTCCCAAAAACTTACTTGTCGAATTTTCAAAGACTTTGCAGATTAAGGATTGATTAACATTCTTAATGGGAAAATCTTTGTCTGAGTAAATTTTATCATCACCAACTAGAGTGTACAGCAAATTCACACTCTCCGGCTCTTCTGCAGATGAGGACTCAGTTGCAACAGTCTTAGCGGGTTGTACAGGGGGATCACATAGAATGTGATTCTCAAGAGGTATGTCCTCATTTTTGGCTACCGCATCAGACTTTGCTGGGACAGTATCATCAGATTCATCATCAGAAGAATCAGCATCCTCAATCACAACTGGAGGATCTTGATTCTGTTCAGCACTTACAAATGTATCTGCTGACACATCTGAATCTGAGGATACTTCCTTTTGGTATCCGAGTCCTGCAGCAAACTCCTTAACATCTAGAGGCACAGAAGGTTCAAATACTACTCTGTCCTCCTCATCTGGCATGGCATCATAATTGTGTCTAACTGGTGGTGGACATTTCTTGTAGCCAATGCATGTGACATCCCTCTTTTCCTTCTGAACATCAATGATGTGATCCAACACATAGCTAGAGCTCAAATAACTGTCTAGCTTAAGCTGGATTGCATCGCTTTCTGTTTTCACACAAGCCATCTCTTTTTGCATAATCTCCAGGCGAGATATATACAAATTGATGTCCGTCTGTTTTCTTGAAACCATTTTTGTCAATTCAGTTTTATCTTTCTTTAATGTCTCAATCATTGACTTAAATTCTTTTTCATGGTTTTCGTAAAACATGTTGGCTTCTGTGCATTTGGAAAGGTCCACAGTCAATTTCTGATTGTGGATGAATGTCACATCATATTTCTCTTGCAAAGCCTCATGCTTGCTTTGCAAGTCACACCACTCAGCACTCAAGGAACTATGTTTGTCTTGCAAGTCAAACAAACTAGCTTGTAAAGCATCATGTTTGGCTTGCAACTCAGACATGTTTCCTTCTAGGTCAGCATACCTAGCATGCAACCTAGCACATTCATCACAATTAACAGCAGTGGGTTCATCGACACATACCTGACTTGATGAACCGTCGACATTAGCCATAAAGGCTGAATGGAGAGAAGACGAAGTATAAGCAGCTTGATCCACCAGAATAGATCTTCTTTGAGTTTCTGCTGCAGCTTCCTCCAAAAGTTCATCAAAGTCAGCATCATCCGAAACATTAGATGTCTCACCCACATGATCATCACCAGAATTGGATGATTCTTCATCGACACTCCTGCTGTACCCAGAAGAGTCTTCATCTTCAGACGATTCACCACCACTGGCAGAAGATTCTCCACCACTGGTGTGAACTAGCTCCTTCACAATCTGAGCAAAACATGCTGTTCCATCGGGAGCATCACCACCCAACTGGATTGACCAGTCACAACCTTCATCCACCTGAACTGCAAGTGCCCGGTTGGTTTGGTTGTTGACAGGCACCAATGTACGCTCATTGTTTCTGTTCTGCTGGTTGCCTTGATTTCTGAAGGGGTTTTGATTCCCATGTTGAGCTGGCTTTGTGCACTCCCTTTTAAAGTGACCCCGTTCACCACAGTTAAAGCACTTTACAGCCTGCTTATCGAACCCATACTTGGTGTCTCGCTTGCTTTCCAAGCTGGTTCTGCCAGTACTTTCCATCCAATCCTTTGCTCTTCTCACAGCACTCGCAAAGGCCCACTTGATGTCCATCAAGTCCATCTCTTCTTTGTCAATCTGCCGGTAGTCTTCTTGTGTCAGATTAATATTGCCAATATGACCTTCTATCAACCCACAGTACGCGCTCACTACAGTGTTAAGTAGCTCCATGTGTTCCTTAGCTATTTCTACACTGACTTTAGAAAAGCTTGAAGTGTCGAGCTGTACAGTACTTGGCTTTGATTGTTGACCTGCAGATGATGTTCCTCCATAACATGCACGTTGTTGTTGAGCAGGAGGCGGAGGTGGAGGTGGTTGTATTGGATTTCCATACATATCTGTGGTAGGAGGTGGCTTTACAGGAACTTGCACCGGATTGCCATACATATCTGTACTTGTGACAAAAGCCGTTTGCAGGGGAGCATGTGGACCTGTTCTTGTAGACGAAGTATTGGAAGTTCCACAATACATTTCTGGATTTTGTGGCAATGGAACTCTCTTCGCCTTTAATGTTTCCTCCTGATCCTTGTTTTCCAGAAGCTGCACGAAGTCGTTGATATTTGTAGTTTTCAACACTCCGTTATACTTCAGGATTTCCAAGAAACTACTCCATTGGGGAGGCAAAGCATCAGCAAACTTTTTCACCACTTCTGCTTGAGTTGTCGTCACACCAAAATTATTCAGCTCAGTAAGCAAATGATAAAACCGACTTGTCATGTCTCCCAAAGACTCCTTATCTAAACATGTGAAACAGTCGAATTCTTTCTTGAGCAGATCATGACGCAATTGACGTGTTGCTTCATTCCCTACTCCTCTGGTTTTCAAACCGTCCCACAGCTTCTTTGTAGTCTTGAAGCTGACAAACTGATGATAAATGTCTTTGCTTAACGCCTGAGTGAGAATGGCGTAGGCTTTCTTTTCCAGATCATATATTTTCTTTTGATCTTCTGGAAGATCGGCAAAACTAGCAGTTGTTGAAGCAGCGACCTCGATAGCTTGATCAAAGTCTGTGGTGAAACGTATCCACAGCTCTGTATTTTGACCCAAAACATATGTACGGAATCTATCAGCCCAGCCCGGATACTCGTTTAAATGCATCAGCTTCGGAGGTCGATTCAAACTTCCTGTTTCGCTTTCGCTCAGTAAGATACTTTGGATACTAGGAGTTTGATTCGAGACTAACGCCCACTGATTTCCCTGAGAAGAGGTCGATACCGGAGACTCGGCCCATGAAGGCGATAGACTTGTAGACGTGTATTTTCCACTGTCTGGCGCCGGTGTACCCCACCATGAGGGAGTGACACCTGAACTTGTATATTTACCACTGTCGGGGGCCGGATTCCACCAATTCGGATTCATGATTGATAAGCAAAATAAATGCTAAGTAAGAATTCCGAAAGATCACACAGTCGAAGGATCCTGGTCGAAAGATCTGAAATCACAGAAACTAGTTAACAATAAACTGACCACAATCGAAAGATCAACTATTGTTCGAAGGATCAACAGTACTCGAAAGATTACTGTTGAATCTCGAACAATAATTTCGAAAGATTCAAGAACTCGAAGGATTCCCTTTTGAAAGATCCTTATCTTTCGAGTTAAATCCCTATCTTTCGGACACTTATCTTTCGAATAGATTCCTTTATCGAAAGATATGTTTCAGACTTCGAAGGATGGGTCGAAGGATGATGATCTTTCGAGCCTTCCTTGATCGAAAGATGGTCTTTCGATGTCGAAAGATATCTTTCGAGCACTCTGACACAACTGACGCTGATTTGACAGGTTGGTGAAAAGGTGATGGGTTGGTACGTCAACTTTCGGCAAGACGGTATGTGCAGGCCTAACTTTCCCACCAACTTTGAAAAGGTTGCCCAAAAAGGATAACCTTATCCTAAAACCAGTCACCGGAACTTTAACCGGAATTTTCGCCGGAAAACACAAAGACACTTAAAAACAACTTTTTAAGTTACCCAACCCAACCTTGAACACTCCCGAAGGTTTAGAAACCGTTTTTCAGTTTAAAAGTACATGAAAACCACCAAAAACGGGTGCAAAACCAAGTGTCCAAACACACCAAGAACTTGAACAACCCGGTTTTAAACAAGGTAAAGAGCCAAGCTCTGATACCACTTGTAGGTCCCTCTCGGAGGATCGAGAACAAACCTAAACCTTGTTATACTAACCCACTAGCGAGTGCGGAATCCAAGCTAGCAAGCAAACCGGGATGAAGCAAGTATCAACACAAACACACAAAGGTTCCCGATTAACACAACTTGTATTAATGCAAATGAAGGTTTCGGTTACAAGCACAATGTTTACAAATCTATCTTGCAAACTCTCAAAGTGTGTGTGTGTGGTTCCAGACAGAAAGCTCTCAACTTATCTCTCTATCTCTCGGGTGTGCACTATCAGAACTGAACTCACACATACACTGCATGGGTATTTATACCCAGCCCTTGATGTCCAGTCCGAAGGATCCGATAGATGGTCCGAAGGATCATCTATCGATGACAAGTCAATCGAAGGATCAGCATGTACTTCGAAGGATGATGTATCGAACATCCATCGAAGGTTCATCTTTCGATCACATCTTTCAATCACCTCGAAGGATTAACATTATCCTTCGAGAGCTATCCTTCAAGCTATCCTTCGAGCAATCCTTCGACACAGACAATCATCTTTCAACATTTACATACTGTTGCCCGAGTCAAACCGGAGGATGGTTGACTTGGTCAACTTACAACACTAATCAGGACTTCGTTTACATAGTGACCGAATACAGACAAAGTACAGACACAAGTGCACCAACAGGGATATCGAAATGTTACTACCGAAAACATATGGCCGATCATTGCAAAGGATCTGGGGCTCGAATATAAAGAGGGTGACTACATAAGGATCGTATATGCAATGTACCTAGACGTTCTGGAATACTACTACAAATACAAAACGGTCCAAGAGAAGGTGCATGTAAAGGAAGTAATAAATGATGGTGCTGATTCCTCTCAACGAAGCCACAGGAAGACAAGGAGTGAAGATATGGGGTGCAATGGTACTGCAGGAGAGGATCACCAGGAAGTTGAGCCAACACAAGCTGCGTTCTTTGCAGGAATTAGAGACGATGACTGGCATCAAATGAAAAGACGGAAAAGGTTCAATTTTAACCAAGCAATGCCTCCAAAAGTATGAATTTTGTTTTCTACTCCTGTGTTTATTATTTTCTTCAGGGATGTGCTGTGCAAAAACTCAGGTACATGTTCTTGAAATTCATTGGAATTTTATAAAAACTGAATCTTGAATCTTGGATTATCTAGGAATGTTATATATATATATATATATTAACTATATGTATGTTTCTTGTAGAATCAAGATTTTGTTTGGCAAACGATGAGTTATGAAATCTCCATATAAAATGGAATGAGGGATTCAGCCTCATTTGGTAAATTCTTAATCTTTTATATCATGGAATCATTTATTTATGAAAATAAATATAAATGTAGTATGTCAATTTTCGTCTTTTATTATCTCTCTTGAATCCTGGAGTTCTGTTTCCAACTGTTAGGAACTTCAAACCGGCTATATAATGCAATATTGTATATTGTATCATCATCATGAATAATATTTATCATTTTTATATATAAACTAATGATTTTGGAATAAGAAAATAAAAAAAGAATCGGTTCAAACTAAACTCTCAAAACTGAACCTCCAAATCATGGTTTAATTTGATCCTTTCTGTGGATTAAACTCAAATCATGGTTAAATTTGTTCACCGTTTTTACCAAACGAAATCCCCATTGTACTGGATTCACAATATTCATCATTTGTTTTAGTTTCTTATTTTGTATCTTGCATTTAAATGTTGATTGTGCTTGTAGGGAACCGGATCTCAGGCCTAATGCATCAGAGTTGCTTCAGGCGATTCTCCATGACAAGTTTTATGTATAGAGATGAGATTTCTATTTGTTTTGTTTTTTTTTTTATAATTTTTTTGTGCAATAAGTTTTTAGCTAAGATGTTTCGGTCCATATGACTAACTTAGAAATGTCAAAAATGTTTAGGAAACCGTATTCCCTTTTGAACTTAGTTTTTTTAGTAAAGTAAAAGTTTGGTTTTTATGGTGTTTGTTGATTCTCTGCAGCATCCTTTTGTTACCAAGGATTATAACAAGACTCATGAGTCTTGCCTTTCGGACATCACTTATGGTCAGATTTCTAGCATAAGCTCTCTTCTATTCAATTTTCTCAAAATTAAACATACCCAAACCATTTTTATACATGTCATAACACAATTTTGTGATACCAGGGCACCTCCGACAATCTTGTGATATCATTACGATCAAGTTTTTCATGCAGGTGATAGCAGTAGCAAATCGTGCTGATATTTTAGACCATGCCCTCATGCGTTCTGGAGAAACTGTAATGCATATGATGGTAAAGGCCATTTTCAAGGTAATGGTTTTATATGTTAGGACATACTTTAATTTGTGACACAACTTGAAAGATTTGCAAGTTAATATTGTAACCCAGTATGCAACTCATGTAGAGTTAGATGCTTTTGCCGTTGGTTGTGTGGAAGCGATTATCAATTGGACTGAAATCGTGTTATTTGTTTTGTGAGTTTCTGCCTTCTTTTTTCAAATTTGTAGAGGTTGTTGTGTGACAGATTAGTGTATCGGTGTGGGCTGTTAATCTACCAAATTGTTAGAATTATTAAACTAGTTATGTTATATTTGTTATAAGTTTCGGATTTATTTATAATTAGGAACACTTA
Source organism: Helianthus annuus (assembly GCF_002127325.2). Lineage (NCBI taxonomy): Eukaryota > Viridiplantae > Streptophyta > Magnoliopsida > Asterales > Asteraceae > Helianthus > Helianthus annuus. The sequence goes on along the minus strand of NC_035433.2, from coordinate 135,522,192 downwards.
TTAGAATTAGTTTATGATATGTATGTATAATGATCAAGGGATAAGCGGGAGTTCGTTTTTAAACAACTGTTATAAGCAGTTACCCGCCAAAATCCCGGAACCGCCAAAAACACTATGTATATATTCAAATGCACCGGCAATTATGCAGGGCACCAAGACATTTCTGTTCTTTTAAGATTTGTCCTTTCGATTGTTCAATTCTGCACACACACACTCTTTGTCATTCAGTACTTGTTATTCATTTCTGCACGTAATAATGGAGAACACGGTGAGAATGAAGTCTGCAAATTCCGCTGCCAATGTGGGTCATTTTCCCCAACATAGTGGTATCAGAGCGATGCCGGGAAAGATGAAACACAATGAAATCAAACCAACCTCTACGCTACTCCCGTGTCAACACTGCACGGATGAAGCAAAGAAAAGATACAACCGAAATCCAATGGAAAAGATATGCTATTACTGCCGTCAACCGGGGCACAAGATCCATGCGTGTAAAAAGAAGGAAACTGATGAAGCCACACAATTAATAAGGCAGGCAATAAACGAAGGAATACAGGAACAAGATGGAAGTATCGGCAGTCATCAAGAGATGATCGTCGTTGGTACCGAAGGAGGATTATGGAACGATATTTGGTACGTAAGTTCTGTATTCAAACATCATATTGCCGGAAATTTAAACGTATTCAAACGAATCAAACATATAATTGGGGTGAATACACGCACGGGGGAACATAATTTTCTATTTACAAGGGGGGTTGGATCGATAGAAATAAAAAACGGAAATGAAAACATGAGGATTCAAAGCGTCTTTTATTCACCGGAACTCGATCGGAATGTATTGAGTTTAGACCAATTGACGTTACAAGGATTCACGGTCAAGAAGGCCGGTGATACTTGTAGAATTTATCCAATGTTTTCATGTCCGGTGAACAATTCATTTAACGAAACAAGTGGGATGACTCGGGAAGAAGAGTTGGGTTTGCAAGAAAAGCAAAAGATCATAGAGGAGAACGTTCTTGATGAAGAATTCAAACAACGATATTTGAATTCTTATTTCGAGGATCTGAATCTGTCGTCACAAGAATCGGATTGGAGTGTCATGATAGTTAATGCCATGGAATTTAGAGAGTTTGAAGACTGCCGAGCCTTCATGAATTTGCTTGATGATCGAGATTTTGTTGTCAAGTATAAACACATACTTGATACAAAATTTGAGGAACTAGTACACTGGTTCCTAAACAGTTACATGGGAATAAGATCTAGGCAGGTTCCACCGGTAGATTCATATAAGAGGAAGGTTAATTTACTTAGCCTATATTTACTTGTTGCCATGGATGGGGGTTATCAAACAGTGACAACCGAGAACACTTGGCCAGCAATTGCAAAAGACATGGGTTTCAACTATGAAGACGGTGACTATATAAGAGCCACATACGCTGCATACCTTGATGTTTTAGAGTATTATTACAACTTCAATCATGTACAACAGAGTGTGCAGGATAAGAGGATGATTCGGGACGAAGGAACTTCCTCAGGCATGCTTCAAGAAAGTTTAAAGGATGCAGGATCGGTCAAGGATGCAGGAACTGGGAGTCAAAATGCAGTTGAAATGGAATCTGTTGTATTGTTTGCTGGAGTAGATGATGATGACTGGAGCAAAGGGAAACGAAGAAAGCGCTTCAACTTTAATTATGCAAAATGGGCGATGGACGAAGCAAATCGAAGCGTAATGGATCAAGCTCGTAAACATAACCTAGTTTAAGGGGGGTTATGTTAGAATTATTAAACTAGTTATGTTATATTTGTTATAAGTTTCGGATTTATTTATAACTAGGAACACTTATTAGAATTAGTTTATGATATGTATGTATAATGATCAAGGGATAAGCGGGAGTTCGTTTTTAAACAACTGTTATAAGCAGTTACCCGCCAAAATCCCGGAACCGCCAAAAACACTATGTATATATTCAAATGCACCGGCAATTATGCAGGGCACCAAGACATTTCTGTTCTTTTAAGATTTGTCCTTTCGATTGTTCAATTCTGCACACACACACTCTTTGTCATTCAGTACTTGTTATTCATTTCTGCACGTAATAATGGAGAACACGGTGAGAATGAAGTCTGCAAATTCCGCTGCCAATGTGGGTCATTTTCCCCAACACAAATTACTTTCAATGGAGATCAATCTCAACAAAGAACAAAGTACTGACATAAATATATTCATCATTTTTTCTATTAGGTATGTATCAATTTTAGTGTAACTAGCATTTTTCAATCTTCAGAATATACAGTAACAAGTTCATTTATTTACTTAAACAGGAATCCATGAATGATTCCCAACAAGTGTTGATGGAATCGGAATACCGACAAGATTCAAGTCAACTTTCAGCAGCTGAAAAACAAGATTTAGAGGACAAGATGATCAGGTTATCATCTATATTGACCTTTGGGTTTAAGATGATATATAATTGTTGGTATGTCTACATAAAAGACCATATAGATTCATAGCATCCATGAGCTGAAATATGATTACCTTTGTGAATTGGGCTCAGGTACATTTGGAACTGTTTGTCATGGCAAGTGGAGAGGATTTGATGGTGTGATTAAACGAATAAACGATCGATGCTTTGATGGGATTATAATTATTATCGTTAGTGAGTTTTATAATTTTTTATTTATGTTAAATATATATCTCTGTATTGTTTGGATAGTTCTTGGGATTATTATTATTGTTGTCCGATTTGTTTATCTTAGTGTTTGCTAGGGATTTGAAAGTTCAAATATGAAAATATAAGAAGCATACCAAGCATTTCAAGTGGCGTATTCTTGTAAGTGTTGGTTTAGTTTAACTTAGGTTTTATGCATACCAAGCATTTGGGTTAAAACAAGTGTTAGAAAATAAAAAAGTGTTTGAAACCACTGTTGGGTTAAAACAATGTTTTGTGGAGAAAACAGTGGCTGAAACCACTGTTGGGTTAAAACGATGGTTTCAAACCATTGTTGGGTCAACAGATGGATGAAAACAGATGTTTGAAAATACTATTGGGTTAAAACGGTGGTTTTATACCACTGGTGGGTTAAAACAGTGTTTTACGGAGAAAACATATGTTTGAAACCACTATTGGGTTAAAACAGTGGTTTGAATTTGAAGAGCAAGACCATTGTCGTTGATCTCATGGTTGATCTTAAACAGGAGTCTGAAATGGCTCTTGAAGGCTCGGCTACTCAAAATATTGTGGGCATAGCTAAGGTATTTATTTTTCTATAGATCTATATATGAATCACATTAGTGCTGTATATATGGGCTTAACAAGAACTACAATTTTCTTTTTTTAGTTTTGTTGTATGAGTGCTGTATATATGGGCATAACCAAGGAGCTGTTGGAAGTGGTAATTTTTGGTGACTTCGGCAAATCAGTGGTGAAATGACATTGAACAATGGTGATTTTAGACGCTTGAAGTAGATGCAAGTGGAACAATGTATTCAAGCATTTCTAGACTGTTTCGTGACTATGTTAGTGTTCAAAAGTGGGCGGACGACAAGGTTGTAGTTGCCATTTTTGCAGCAACGTGGTGTGTTCAGGTGTGTGTACCGGTGGCCGAATGGTGTCGTAGAAGTTGATTTTTGGCTATTAAGATAGAACAAAAAATGAGACAATGAACTTAAGCATTTTGAGGCTGTTGCATGCTGATTTGGTATTCGTAAAGTGCGCAAAGTTAGGGTATTGAGATTGCCATATCGGAACAGCATTATGTTGTAATCGGATCGTATTGCAAGTCGGCTAGGAAAGGATTCCCGTATGTGAACCGTACACATGGGAAGGAATAAATGCACTAAACAACAAAATTAGTTTAGCTTACTTCTTTGTGGAAAAGAAGATTCTCGAAAGGGTAAACATGATTTAATGTTCTACGAAACACTGCACATCTTCTGTATCGCCTGCTCCTTATGTTTTTAATGCAAGTGGCACAATGTATTCAAGCATTTCTAGACTGTTTCGTGCACATCTTCTGTATCGCCTGAAATTATTACATTAAACTTACTACTTTTATTAGATGAGTTTAACATCGCAGATCACACAAAATAATGGAGATCGTTTAAGCTCCGCTAGATTCAAGGTTTTTTTCTTTTTGAACGGATATCAAGTAGCTCGCGTGTAACTTGACTCCTTTACTCCCCTAGTTCAAGTCAAACACTGATCCTACAATTTTAACGTTGTGTTCCTCAACCATAGGATTAGTATATGATTCGTATTGCTACTAAAATTGATATTCTACAAAACATAAATTAACACCTGTATCTTGCCAACTTTTGAAAGAAAAAAAAAATCTTTCTGTCTTCTAAACAATTCGTATAATTTTATACGAGTCATATAGGACAAGTCGTTAGACCAGAACTGTCAGTTCTGGTGTTTAAGGTTGGCCCTATACGACTTGTATAGCTCTATACAAGTCTTATAAAAGACGGTTAGGTGTCAAATTATGCACTTGGGTGTCCAAATAGATTGAGCATTTTTAAATTTAAAGTACAACACCTATTTCCTTACCTTTATCAAAACCAATTACCTTTATGGGCCTAAAGCGAAATGAGATTTCGAGCCGGTTTGAACTTATTGTCATTCAACTAACACCAAAGATAGAACCCCTAATTCTAAAAATTACACGCATGGCAAGGCTCAACATACTTAAACCGATGATACAAAAGACCCAATGCTGAAGGATAAACGTAGCAAACTCAACATTGATGTATTGCAACATAGGGCCACCAGCCCACCATGCTCAAAGCAGTTTGCTTTTTGAAACTTCACTATTTTTTCAAGTTTTTTTTCCTGTAGAATTCAATTAAAGAATGACATTTTAGAAAATGTTGCAAATAATATTTGTTTTATAGAAAATCTTAATGTATTTGATTTGTATTATAATAGTCATTATTATAAAACTAGTTTTAACTACTCGAAGCTGTATTTAAACGCGTTGGTTTCTAGTCACTCATGCATATCCTTCGGCATTGAAGCGTCTTAATGGTTAATTAACATTGGGTGTCGAAATTTGTACTCATTGCTCGGAAGTTGGGGCGACTCCTCTGATGAGTCGGAAGAAGCTATGATCTACGATCATTGGCGAGACAGAAAGGATGACTCTTAGGGATCTGAATACGCCACGAATTGCTGGCACGATGGAATGGGTGGTTCTAAGTATGCGTAAACTCGTGTTAGCTTGAGAACTCCAAATCTAACTTTTTTGAGTGGCCTAGAGTTGATTTCATAACCTAACGTTTTATATAATTAACTTTTAGTGTTACAAATGACATAATATAATATATGTATTATATATGTAACCCGGCCATATTTTAAGATTTTTATATTTCCCCTACTTTACTTTATTTTGAAAATCTTCGCAGATGACGTAATTATGTAGTGGGATTTTCTCAAATGCAAATGTTAGTTATTGTATATGCACAAATCTTTTTTTATCCAACCTTTTGAGTTTCGTAAATCATAAAAGCTTGTTATATTAACCATAATAATGCATTTAAAAGATTATAAGCAATTTTTAAGAAATTGGTAGACGTATACTTTTTTGGGAAAATTGTCAAAATTTCGGTTGGCTAATTTTTTTTTTTTTCCAAAACTAGCTACCCCTTGCGTTTTTAAGTTTAATACAAAGATATACATGAGGTTGAGATTGATAGAACTTCAAGATCATATATACATATTGAGGAGTTGGCTGTGGTTGAAAACAATGTTAGGCAAAGTGCATTGAGCCATATACCACATACTATTAAGTATTTACCCGTTCATGCCAAATATAATACGTTCATGCGTCTTGGATCTTTTCCGTTGTTCAAATAAAGATGGTCGAACAATGAAATGTGTCATAGGATGTTAAAGCGTGTGTGCTCGTGATTATTTGAGACAAGTAACAAGCCTTTCAGCATTTTCACATTTACATGTTTACGTATTTTTTTTAATATTATATTATATACATTTTAATTAATAATTAATAACAAACTCAACAACCCTCCCTCACGCTCACCGTGAGGCTACTGTGACAGTCACAGTCACCCTAAGCTCACCCTCACCCTAACCTCACCGTCACAGCCACCCTACTAAGCTCACCGCCACCGTCTCACAATCACCTTCACCGTCCTCAACGTCACCAACTCAAGAACAATAACGTTGAGATGAACAACAATGACAATTCAGACCAATAGAATAGTAATAACAACATAAAAAAATTCAAGTTATAGATCTAGTCATCGAATCGAATGTATATAATCGTTTCATTTTTCATGAACGTTGTAATCATCATATCGAGCATATTGTAAGGATTTCAATATTCACCAACAGAAAGTAAGAAAACTAGATCTAGTAGTAGCAGTATTATTATTACACTACTACAAAAAGAGGCATTTGCTATCAAGTTTTGCCACGGGAAAAATCGGTCGCAAATTTTGCTATGAAATAGCTACGGGTTAGCTACGGACACATTTCGCTACTATTTTGCTACCGATATTCCGTCGCAAATAAAATCCGTAGCAAAATCCGCAGCAAATCCGTAGCAAAACTGAGGAAATAGATATTAAAAAAATAACGTAGCAAAATCCGTAGCAAATTGATAGCAAGAACATTAAAATCAATATTTGGAAATTAATTAAAAAAAGTTAAATAAGATCCATAGCAAAATCTGTAGCAAAGTTGAGAATCTTAATATTTAAAAAATAATTAAATAAAATGCCTACTAAAATTCATAGCGAAATCTAGAAAAAAATATCTAAAACCAAATGTCGAAAAACTTGTAGCAACATCCATAGCAAAACCGAGGAAATAAATATATCTAAATAAATAACGTAGCAAAATCGATTGCAAAACCATAAAAACAAATATTTAGAAATTAACGAAAAAGAGTTAAATAAAATCCGTAGCAAAGTTTGTAGCAAGTTGAGAGTATAAGTATTTAAGAAATAATGAGAGCATAAGTATTTAAGAAATAATTAAATAAAATGTCTAGCAAAATGGTAGCTAAATGTGTACGGATTATTGCTACTAAAAAAACTGGTAGCAAAAACAAGAAAGAAAATATATAAAAAAAATACTTTAGCAAAGTCCATAGTAAAATCGAGAAAGTTTATAAAATGATTAAATAAATTTGATAGCAAAATTTGTAGCAAAACCAGAAAAAGAAATATTCAATAAAGTTTGTAGCTAAACTAGTTGATGCCCGCCCGCGTTGTGGAACGATAGTCGAATAATTCTCAACCAATTAAAAAAACACTACTATAGTTTTGTTAGAAAAAAAAATTAAACGATTACAAAATCGTAACTTTGAGCTCATGGCAAAACTGTAATTTGTCAGGACTAATGACTAATGAGCGAGTGTTAGACAGCTTCTTCACAAAAAAAAAAAAAAAACAATAAATGGAGTCAACCAATTGAAACAAATCACTTCTAGAGCGAGACAACCCTCAGTAATTATAGGGGGGTGAACAGTGTCCCCTCAAATATACAGATAACAGTAACATTTTCTTTCTCCTCCACTCACAACCACTTTTTATATTATAACAATCTCACTCACACAATATAATGGATTGGATGTGAATGCTCTTAGAGTTGCTAGCTGATCAAAGATGAAAAGTTGAGGGACTGAAATGGTTATTCATAAATTTTGTGTATCGTGAATCGTAAACCAATGCATGGTTTTCTTTTCGGTTTGTAAATGTTGTCTAATGGCCGAAGATTGTTAAATTTAACTCGGTTTGACTTATTGTATTTAACTCGGTCTCACTTATTGTATTTAACTCGGTTTGACTTATTATGTTTAACCCATGTACTCCAGGTGCTTAGAGCATTCACATCCATTCCATCAATTTTTCACCCTAAATTACACTAAAAAACACTACATCTTCTCTCTCATTTTCAATTAAATAATATTTTTATACCTTTATTATTACCTTTTCTCTCTTTTCTCCACTCACAATCACTTTCAAAATATATTAAAAGTTATAGGGGGTGAACAGTGTCCCCTAAAATATACAGATGAAGAGTAATATTTTCTCTCTCCTCCACTCACAACCACTTTTTATACTCTTTATATTATAAAAACTCCACTCACTTAGACTATGGGGTATGGGGCTTGGGTTAGGGGAAAATGCCCAAGCCACCACCCCGGGTGGGCTTGGGTTGGGGCGTGACCCTTAGGGCTTGGGTTTCAAGCCGGGCATGGGGCGGTCTTGACAAGCTGACATGGCGGCCTCTCAATGGACAAACCAAACTAGCCGTTGGCCAACGGCTATGTTAATTTTTTTTCACTATAAAACTCACATTTTTCTTCCATTTTTACCACATTCAACCATAACTTCTATAATCATCTTCAATTCTCATTCTACAAAACAAAAAAAAAATACATCCTCATAACCGTGCTTATGACCTAAACAACTCGTATGCATTCCAGCGGGTCAGCCCAGCGAAGCCCACCAAACCCCCGCCCCACCATACCGTTTTGAATGTGGGTCAGCCCATGTCTACCCCCCAAACCACGTGTCAACTCATGCCTCAACCCAAGCCCCACCATACCCCACATTCTTAGTAGGTTGGATGTGAATGCTCTTAGGATGACTTGTTTTACAATGATTTAACAATCAATATTGGTTGCAGTACAACCTACTAATATACATTTAACATATTAGAGCATTCACATCCATTCCATCAAATAATGTGTGTGGAGTTTTTATAATGTAAAAAGTATAAAAAGTGGTTGTGAGTGGAGGAGAGAGAAAATGTTACTGTTCATCTGTATATTTAGGGGGACACTGTACACCCCCTATAATTTTTTAATATATTTTGAAAGTGGTTGTGAGTGAAGGAGAGAGAAAAGGTAATGATAAAGATATAAAATATATTATTTAATTGAAAATAAGAGAGAAAATATAGTGTATTTTAGTGTAATTTAAGGTGAAAATATAGTGGAATGGATGTGAATGCTTTTATAACTTATTACGGAATAAGACAACTAGCTACATCTCATTCTAGCCAATGTTTTGTCTTTTTTCCTTTCTCTCAACTAAATTACGATTTTTGTCCTTAACTTAAATTTACAACATTACTATCGTTTTTGTGTTTTCCCTGTTAAGTTACAATTTTCCCCTCAATGTAAAATTATAGTTAAGCCATCGTTTTAGTTTTTTTTTCTTTTTTCACAAAACTATGGTAGTGTTTTGTTTTAATTGGTTGGCTCGTGTAATTTTTATTCGTGCCAGGCGGCTGCCTGACACATGCTCATTTGTTCAAAAAAAATTACAATTTTGTCCCCAATTTAAAAATATAGTCTTTCTATCGTTTTTCCATCGTTTTAGATTTTTTTTTAGCAAAAGTATGGTAGTGTTTTGTTTTAATTGGTTGACTTGATGTAATTTTTTTACATCATATTATGAGTAGTACGTACAAGTAACCGAAAACAGATGTACATATTATGAGAGAGAAATATTCAATTTAGTGCCTCGCAACGTTAACGAGGAAAAACTAATTTATTTACATAATTCATTTAAAGTAAAAAATTAAAATTCCCCCCCGTAAATTCCCTCCCTCCTTCCCCGCCTAATTAAAACAATTCATTTAAAGTAAAAAGTTAAAATTCCCGCCCATGTAAACTCCTTCCCTCCTTCCACACCTAATTAAAATGAGATTCCCACCCCATAAACTGCCTCGTTGCCTTGGTTTCATTTAAAAGTTTCATCCCCAAAACTGACTCCTCATTCAAACTGCACTTCTACTCCCATGTATGTGATCCTTTCAATTTCTTTAAACTCCTTTCATAGTTGATCACTGCCACTAATATGTGTTTATTTAAAGCCCAAATTGACTATGTATCACTTTGGTACAAATACCATTAAGATATGTTTTTTTTGTTATCTCTCGTGTATTTGCTCTCAAGGATTTATACAAGATGATTTTAAGATTAAGATGGTTCTGAATGCTTTTCTGGCTCATAGATACTCAGATACAGTTTGTCCAGTATGTTATTTTTCATGTTCACGTCTGAATCATTTACATCTCATAGTTTATGTGTTCCAACTTTTTCAGGTGCGGTTAAAGAATTAATCAATGCTCAAAGCTCAAAACGCACACATTGATCGTTATAAGAAAAACATTAAAGTTGGGAAACGCCAGCGAAAACTGTTCACAAATCTTGCCTTGAAACAAGGTATACTTTCACATTTCTTCATTCTCTGCTTTATGTTCTTGTTAATTAGTTTTTATGAGGCAAACTTTAATGGTAATTTGCTTGGACTTATAATTTGTTTGAATCATTTGATCAGAAAAGATGGCAATGAAGGCTGCTTTATTCACGATGAAGATCAAGAGAACCGTGTTCTTTGTACACATATTGTATTTTGTGATGCTTGCATATGAAGCTATGTTCTAGATGGGATGGAGTAGTGTTGTTTTCTTCATTCGGGATATAGAAAGTTAGGAAACAATAGTCATTTGTATAATTTTATAATATTTCTTTGCATTATACTTTATAATTTTTCTTATCTATTTGTAGAATCTCTTATTTTTTTTGTCATTGTAAAGCTTTATGTGATTTTGGATATATATCTATGTAACAAAAAAATTGAATTGCAAATAAAGGGAATACCCAAAAATTGTGTTTGCATCTAAATTTTGTAGCTAACTTTATGTGGTACAATATGCAGCAAAATCCGTAGCTAAAAATTCGTAGCTAAAATTTTGTAGCAAAATTCGCAGCTAAATACTTGTAACAAAAACCGTAGCTAAAATTTTGTAGCAAAAACCGTAGCTAAAAATCTATAGCAAAAAGCATAGCTAAAAAGTCATAGCAAATTTTGTAGCAAACATTTCTGTAGCAAAATTCATAACTAAAATAGCAACGCCTATTTTTGTAGCTAATACCGTAGCAAAATATGACTTCGTAGCTAAAAGTCATAGCGAATAAACTAGCGACGAGACTTGTAGCTACGAACCAAATTCGTAGCAATTTGGTAGCAAAATGGGTGTTTGCTACAGATTTGCTACGGATTCGGCCCTAGCGGAAACCAATTTTTGTAGTAGTGTTATTTATGAACAACTAGAATAACAATATAAAAAATTCAAGTTATAGATCTAAGCATCATCGAATCGAATGCATATAATCATGAACGTTGTAATCATCATATCGAGCATATTGTAAGGATTTCAATATTCACCAACAGTATTCACCAACAGTATGTAAAAAAACTAGATCTAGTAGTAGTATTATTATCTACTGAACTGAAAACATACGTACGAAACTAAGAGATAGAGATAGCAGGTTGCATTGTTGCCGATTCAGTTCTTCTTCTTTTTGTTTCTCTTGTTGTTCTTCTTCATCTTCTTATGCTTGTTGTTCGAGGAAGAAGATGCGGCGGAAGGTGCGGCGGCAGTCTGAGAAACAGGAGCAGGTGCCGGAACCGGAACCGGAGAAGCTGGAGGAGCTGCCGGGATCTGAGAAGCTGGGGGAGGTACGCCTCTCTTCGCATCTTTTTTGGCTTTGTTTGCTTTCATCTTCCTGTATTTCTCCTGACGTTCAAGTTCGTTGAACAGTCGCTGCGCACATCCACTCTTCTCGTGTTGCATTAGCTCATCATACGTCCGAAAATAGGAGTTACATCCGCGAATCCAGCAATACCACCTTGATACGTCGCCCATTCTCTCTCTCTCTCTCTCTATGTTGGTTGTGATTTGACAAGTGATGTGAGGTAAACTGAATTCAGTACTTATATAGCATATAATCATGAACGTTGTAATCATCATATCGAGCATATGGTAAGGATTTCAACATTCACCAACAGTATGTAAAAAAACTAGATCTAGTAGTAGTATTATTAGTCTATCTCCAATAAGCCCTTGGAGAACAGGCCCTTAGAAGCCCTTACCATTGAAGCTCATCCATCTCGATAAGCCCGTAGGTTGGATGCCCTTACACAAGGGCATAGCTTTTCCTCGGTTCATGCGATATGGTGGGTCCAAAGTGAAAAAAAAAAGTTTTATTTAAATATTGTGTGTAATCGGTAGGTGATGAGGTGAAAATTAAGAAGGGTAAGGATATTTGTAGGGTTGGAGATGAAAGTGAGGCTTTCAAGGATTTGTAAGGATATTATGTGGCAGATGATGTGACAGCAAAGGATGACTAAGGACACACTTAGTATCGGAGATATTCTTATCTACTGAACTGAAAACATATGTACGAAACTAAGAGATAGAGATAGTATGTAGGTGCGGTTGCATTGTTGCCGAATCAGTTCTTCTTTTTGTTCCTCTTGTTGCTCTTCTTCTTTTTCTTATGCTTGATTTTCTTCGAGGAAGAAGTCTCCGGTGATCTTCAGATTAATCCTAAGCATTGGTCTACATACTATTAATCCAGATTATTCAGGAAATATAAAGTTAATTGGCATCTTCAGATTAATCCTAAGCATTGGTCTACTCTCTTGATCCCTCCCAAGGTATCCTGTGAACCTAAGGTGTACATAAAGTTTACAGAATTAGTCGAATGCCCAGTACAGAATAATAGGCTCATAGAAAATAAATAATCAACTGAAAATATATCACAATATCTCATAATGTAAATTAATAAGAAGCAAAACAAAGAAAAGCATTACATATAACTGAACTGAACCATATCATACGGATGTACTCATAAGAACTGTCTGATAATTCGTGACGACACATGGGTAGGTACTCCTGTATGTCAATCACACGAAATGGATGTGGTTGGCATACCCACAACCACTTCCTGAAACCAAATTGAAACTGAGCTAGGATCGATTCATACGCCTCCTAATAGCTATGTACCACATATGTACTTAAGAGACGTTGTGAACTAATCTCTCCGTCACGAGAGGAACATATGTTGCCGATGCCACAACATGCCCGTGGGACACTCCATGGAAAGCAAGTACTTATGGTAATGAAGTATTGAAAATGTGAGACACATAATCCAATGCAAATAACCATTGCAACTAAGGACTCTATATATATATATATATATATATATATATATATATATATATATATATAGGATCATGTACGGGTTAGGATCAAATACAAAGGATAAAATAAATAAGAAGGGTAACAAGGATTCTAGTCCATTGATCTTAGATTTGGATGATTGAGATTAGTTATAGGTAAAAGAAGATAATAGAAGGACATAAAGGGAATCATATATTTATGGATTTTCTCTCTACACATGCAAGGCACATGCCAATTCCCCCATCGATTTAAAACGTCCATAACTTTTTCATACGACATTTTTTTTAAAAAAATCACCATAATATAACGAGCGTTTTTTTTATCTTTAATATGAGTACCATATTATCATATAAAAATAAAATAAAAAATTTCATTTTTACTGGGTTTTTTTGCATTGTGTTAAAGGTTCAGGTCATTGTGTCTTTTAACTGGGTTTTGGTCAGTAGAGTTTCTATACATTGTGTTATTATCAAAACCTATAACACAATGTTAATTTGGGTTCTATCCATTGGGTTTTTATAAGAACATATAACACAATAAATAACACAATGAAGATGGTGTTATATCTGGGTTTTCTATAAATTGTGTTATTTGTTCAGGTCATTGTGTTTAATATGTTATTGATTGTGTTTTAATATGTTGTCCATTGTGTTTTAATAAATTGTTCGATTTTTTTATTATCTTTGTTCATTGTGTTTTAGTTTGTTGTGTATTGTGTTTTTAGTTTGTTTTCCATTGTGTCTTCATCTGCTCTCCATTGTGTCTTTTATCTGTTGTTATTAATTGTGTCTTTTATCTAGTTGTCATCAATTGTGTTTTTATTTATTCTGATACTTATTGTGTTATATGTTATCGCCATTGTGTTATACGTTATGGTCATTGTGTTTTAGTATGTTGTCAATTGTGTCTTTATCTGTTGTCATTGATTGTGTATTTTTATCTACTTTACATTGTGTTTTACATCATGTCCATTGTGTTATTATCATAACCTATAACACAATGTAAATTTGGGTTCTATTCATTGCGTTTTTATAAGAACCTATAACACAATACATGACACAATGAAGATGGTGTTATATCTGGGTTATCTATAAATTGTGTTATTAGTTCAGGTCATTGTATTTAATATGTTATTTATTGTGTTTTAATATGTTGTCCATTGTGTTTTAATAATTTGTTCAATTTTTTTTATTATCTTTGTTCATTGTGTTTTGGTTTGTTGTGTATTGTGTTTTTAGTTTGTTTTCCATTGTGTCTTCATCTGCTCTCCATTGTGTCTTTTATCTGCTGTCATTAATTGTCTCTTTTATCTGTTGTCATCAATTGTGTTTTTTATTTAGTCCGATACTTATTGTGTTATATGTTATCGCCATTGTGTTATACGTTATGGTCATTGTGTTTTAGTATGTTGTCCATTGTGTCTTTATCTGTTGTCATTGATTGTGTTTTTGATCTACTTTATATTGTGTTTTACATCATGTCCATTGTGTAATATGCAACTGGGTTTTTGAATTTTTTTTTAAAAAATATAACAATATGGTACTCATATTAAAGATAAAAAATACTCGATTTTGTGGTATAATTTTTTTTAAAAACAAATGATGTATAAAAAAGTTACGGACGTTTAAAAATTGGGTGGGGGGGGTTTAACATGTGACTTGTATGTGCATATTCTCTTTCCCTCTTGTAGACAAAATTACGTTTTTCCATTTAATTCCTCCTAGGACACTTGTCACTCTCTGGTGGCTTCTTACCCTTCTTATTTTTAAATACTTTGTATTATAACTCAACCCGATCCTGTACATTAATTCAGAAGTGCGAGAAGTGTATTATAACACTATATATAACACCATATAAACACCGTATAACACTATGTAACACCATATAACACTATGTAACACTATATAACAAATATAACACTATATTTTGTCTGATAGCATGTCTATGATAGATGTATAGTGTCATATTTGTTATATAGCATTATATGGTATTATATGGTGTTACATAGTGTTATACGGTGTTACATAGTGTTATACGGTGTTACATAGTGTTATACGGTGTTATATAGTGTTATATCTAGTGTTATAATACCCTTCTCACACTTCTATATTAATATACAGGATCCCTACCATATATAAATATATATATAGGGTAAGGTTCATGCGAGAACCACCTTTATTGCGAGAACCGCGATAACCAATGTGAACACAACCAAAAGTACCTAAAAAAATCTAAGCCCCCCCCCCCCCCCCAGCTAAATGCTAAAAACTAAACCCCCAAAAAAACCTACCCCCACCCAAGTTAAAATGCTAAAAACTAAAACTAAACCCCTAAAAACCTAAAAAAATATAAAAAAAATATAAAAAAATAAAAAAACACACAATTTTTTTTAATATTTTTTTACATTAAAATTGCTACTTTTAGTAGTAAAAAAATTAAAAAAAAAAAGATTTTATTTTATTTTTTTTTTTGGTAACGAAAAATCACTACTTTTGGTCACAAGATTTGAACTTGTGATCCGAAGCTTTTAAGTCATAAGGCTTAACCAGTGAGACACTTAGTCAGCGATGTTCTTTTTTTTATAAAATCTGATTATATAAATAAGAAATGCTGATGTTAATAAAGGGTAGTCAGAAATCTGATTCATAAAACAGAAAATATTTGATAAAAATAATTACCAACAAGGTTGGAACCCTAGACCTCTAATTTCTAAACCCCAAGACTTAATTAGTTGGACTATACCACTTTCTAATATTACTTTGAAATCTTATTTAGTTAACCAATGATGTGTTTAAATACCAATCTGGTTCGTTTAAATATAAATGTAATATGTTAAAAAGAATGTCTATTGCAAGATTTGAACCCAAGACATCTAGAATAATAGGTTAGAACTTTAACAAGTGAACCACATATAATTTATTTTTGTTTTATATAATCTGATTTCAAATATTATAAACTTGATGCTTTTAATGGAAAATCTAATGTGTTTTACGTAAATATGATATTGCATCAGATCATCTAGATCATCTAATGTGAATCTGATGTTGCTTCATATATCAGAAATCTAATTAAAAATATGTCTTCAACAAGATTCAAACTCGGGACCTCTGGGTTGTAAACCCGAATATGATTTAGTTGGACTACCTTAGTTCTTGTGAACAATCAAATTCATAATTATATTATTTACATAGTTCAAAGGTTTATGTTATTCTTCGTCATCTTTTATCTAAAACTAACAACCCCAGATATTCAATTCTATATTCCATTACCATTCTAGAATAACCTTAAATTTTCTAAAATTAAAGATTTAGTTTATGATTACCTTGGTCGGAATCATGTTTCGGTTACGAGAGACGTCGTCAGAAAATACGTAATGATCGTCGGAGTTGGTATTTCTTCGCCGAAAATGGTTTCAGGTGGTACGCATTTCGTGGTTAAAGCTTCAAGAGGTTTAGTAGGGATAATGGTGAACAAAAAGTGGTGTCAGTATGGTGTTCGGTTACGATTTCCCGAACCAGGTTTTCCTGCCATAACTGTTGGAAAATAAGGTAGTGTTTGAAGAAGATTGAGGATGGTTTTGAAAATGAATCAAGCTCTCAATTTATAGAGGAGAATGGAAGGTTCTAGTTGGTTGAGAGTTTTTGGAGATTTTTCCAGAGTCAATTTTAGATGAATAATTCATGCAAATGGCGAGGACTATTATCCAGCCCTCCATTTAAATAATATTAGATTGAAATAATTCATCTACAATTTCGCAACTTGCAAGATAATTTGTATTTATTAATTATTTTTGTGGTTATTCTTATTATTAAATTTTGTTTTTATTAGTGTGTTGCATTTCTAGCAAATTAAAGAGAGGGATTAATTATTATTATTATTATTATTATTATTATTAT
This sequence comes from Helianthus annuus, assembly GCF_002127325.2. Taxonomy (NCBI): domain Eukaryota; kingdom Viridiplantae; phylum Streptophyta; class Magnoliopsida; order Asterales; family Asteraceae; genus Helianthus; species Helianthus annuus. The sequence goes on along the minus strand of NC_035433.2, from coordinate 135,505,286 downwards.
TATTATTATTATTATTATTATTTTTTTTTTCGGTTATTACAAGAAGGTTCAAAACAACCTGGAGGAATTCCTATTAATGGCAGTAGACGTATCTTAGCTTCATCTCCTCTCATCACTATGTTAACTAGTTGGCCCACAACTTCGATTCCATAAACAGATTGGTATCAAATATCATGGATGGGGTCAATATGGTTTGGTTTAGGGATCACCATTCGGTATCGGGTACTAAAAATTACTGGTGTCGAACCGTATTGTACGGAACCCACTTTTGTCCTTTTTTTTGGAATCGGTACTTTCGGTTCGGTTCGGTACGGTACCGTACTACACCAAGCACTTTTAGTACTGGTACTCGTTTTTTGTGATTTTCAAGATCGGTACTTTCAGTACATTACGAAGTTCATCCTAATTCAGTGTGTATGCTTTTTAGGATTAGTAACGGATTTTTGAACATTATAAACCAAAATCAATCCGTTGGAATTTATAACTGAAGCAAACAAAAATGTTTGTTACTAACGGTTTGGGTTTAGTGGGCCTTCATCACGTAGCTAGTTTGTACAGGTTATTGTTGTTTTGATTGCTCCACATTCTTGTTTATCAATTAGCAAGGCACTGCCAATGAGCTAGTGATAGAGTGGTAAGGGAGAGATTTTGTGTTCCAAGTGACCCAAGTTCAATTCCTGCCCCTAGCATTTAGTTTCTGCGGCACCTGGTGATGATGGGAGACTAGGCGAGTAGGCGGCGATCGCTAGTTCGATCCTTGAACTGAGCGGGTTTTACCTCACCGCACTGTCGTGCCTTCGGGCGAGTGTTCACGGGCTTCAGCCCTAGGTGAGGGTTTTCCCCGGTTCGGAAGGCGAGTGTATCCCGATGTGGTGAATTTCGCCAGTAGCCCATTTGGAGGATTTGTTGGACGTTCAAAAAAAAAAAGCAAGGCACTCATCTGTTATTGGATATATAAACCTACAAATAGTTGTTGTGATTACACACCACTTATTAGTTTGAGTTTGGATGCTCCGGTTGTCAATAATGCATTAAAAATTAATTATATGTCATTTTAACAAAATAATTCCACCTAGACCTTATTGGCCATTAATAATCCCACCTCATAATATTCCCCCCACCAGTCTCTCCTTTCACCTAATTTTCCTACAATGGTCCCCCGTTAAAAAAACTTGACGGAATTAAGCTTTTTTTCCAAATTACAAACATATTTTTTAGGGTTTTTGATTAGAACGACGATACGAGTCTATTGATGTAAAACTTGCCTCGAAACGGTGCTCCAAACTATGAAAACAACGCTTCAATTCGGGTGTTTAAATTTCCCATTAACCAAAATCAAGTCACTTGGAGCACTATTTCGAAGTAAGTTTTACATCAATGGACACGTATCATCGTTCTGCCCAAAACCCTAAAATATATGTTTGTAATTTGGAAAAAAGCTTAACTCCGTTAAGTTTTTTTAACGATGGACCATTGTAGGAAAAATAGATGAAAGGTGAGACTGGTGAGAGGAATATTCTAAGGTGGAATTATTGATGGCCAAATAAGGTCTAGATGGGATTATTATAGGCCAATTCCCCTTAAATCAAAGTAATAAAGATTGAAAATTTTAAAGAAAGAATAGTATTAAAAATACTTTTTTTTAAAAAGAAGAAAATGAGTTGAAAGTGGATAAATATAAAATAAAACTTTAATCTCCTTTTTATTTTATTTTTTGGAATAGCAAGAATATATTAATGAAAGCAACTAGCAAGAAGCAAGAACAAAGCTTTTCTTCTTGAAGATTAATTTTACACCATGAATCCTAATTCCAATATGTGATTATTTTTTGCTATGTTTTTTATTCAAATCAATGTGTTTGTTTTCATCTCCTCCAATAGATGCGACGTCGATTTTGAAGACTCGTACATTCCGCGCGAGCCACAAAATGTGTATCATACACCGATTACTAATAAGATCCCAAAGAACTTTCGCAAAATGAGCATACTATTAGTATACATGGAATGTATTGCTGTAAATTATTGTGATTGATTGTGATAGGTAAAATTATAGAAGTTTACCAAAATTATAGGATGTCTTGTAATCTATTTATTGTAACAATATTTGTGAATGAAAGGCAACGGAGATTATTCCCATCTAACATGGTATCATTGTAATTCCATTCTTCCTCTTTCTTCGATCCTGTTACCAATCGGCCATTCTTCTTTTCGCCGACCACCGACTTCCGCCAATACCCCACCTTCCTGTTACCCTCTGATTTCTTTTTCTTCTACAATGGACCCTAAAATCTACCCCGCCGTAACCGTAAACAACATCAAGAATTTTATCCCTATCACCCTTGAAGTTGAAACTAGTCAATACGCCTCTTGGGCGGAACTGTTTAAGATTCATTGCCGTGCTTACGAAGTTCTCGATCACCTTTCCCCCCGCCCGACTACCCCGTCAGCCGCTGCCTCCGCATCGGCAGACAAAGAAAAAGAAAAAGACACCGACAAACCACAACCCCCAGTTCCCGATGACGTTTGGCAACGACTCGACGCCATAGTCCTTCAGTGGATCTATGGTACCATTTCGAATGATCTCCTGTGCACGATTATGCGCCCGGATTCAACAGCTCATTATGCATGGAATGCCTTGAAAAGCATTTTTCATGACAATCAAGCCACCCGGGCCGTTCTCCTACAACAGAAGTTTGCGAACCTGAAACTCGATTCTTTTCCATCAATGGCAGCCTATGTCCAGGAGGTTAAAGTCCTCTCGGACCAATTGGCTAATGTGGGCTCCCCGGTGAACGAACGCACTCTAGTCATCCAACTCCTCTCGGGTTTAAACGAAGCCTACGGGAGTATTGCTTCTATCCTACAAAACACCAAACCTTTTCCCACTTTCTACGAGGCCCGTTCCCAGTTGGTCCTTGAAGAAACAACCAAAGCCAACCGCGTCTCTCACGACACGGCTCTTCAAACCTCGACAACCAACACTCACACTTCCACCCCTACCTCTCCAATCCCTCAAAACCCGCCTGCCAACCCAACCCGAGGCCGTGGCCGAGGTCGCGGACGGGGCCGAGGTCGCGGCAGGCACCAAACCACCAACTGGAACCACTCGCCTTCTCCACCTTGGTCCACCCACCCATGGAACCCATCTACTGCTACCACTCCAAACCGCCCACCATCTCCATGGGCTCCCTATTATTGGACCACCCCACCATGCCCCTACCCTACGGCTCCACCAACCAGGCCCAATACCAACCACAGCCCAAACCACCAACCAGGTCTTCTAGGCCCTCGCCCACAAAAGTCCCATGCCTATGCTGCCAGCGAAGCCTCCTACACCCCTACCGAGTTGGATCAGGCCTTCAATGCTCTCTCACTCCATCCGCTGGATCACACTTGGTACATGGATACCGGTGCTACAGGTATAATGACTCATAACCCTTCTAATCTTACGTCAGGTTTTAATAAGGTTAATGCTCGAAACATAATCGTCGGTGATGGCACTCAAATTCCAGTCCATGCGATTGGAAATCACACCCTACCATACCCTTTTCCAAAATTCAAACTTAATAATATTCTTTACGCACCTAAACTTGTTAAAAATTTGATCTCCGTCCGTCGTTTCACCACCGACAACAATGTTTCCATTGAGTTTGATCCATTTGGCTTTTATGTGAAGGATCTCCACACACGGATGCCACTCCTCCGATGTGATAGCAATGGTGATCTATACCCGCTCACTCTACCTTCAAGACCACAAGCCCAAGTCTTTGCTTCTCAAGCCTCAAGTTTTGTTGCCGTGTCTCAAGATATTTGGCATCGCCGTCTTGGACACCCGTCTATTAATATTTTACGTTGTTTGAAACCTAGTTTATCTTTTGATTCTAATAATTCCAAACTTTCTCGTGTTTGTGAGCCATGTGTTTTCGGCAAACATATTAAATTTCCTTTTTATAATTCTACTTCTTGCACTTATTTACCGTTTGATATAGTTCATAGTGACTTGTGGACCTCTCCGGTTCTTTCATCTACAGGTTGTCGTTATTATATCTTATTCTTAGATGACAAAACAAATTTCTTGTGGACTTATGCTTTAGCATCCAAATCTCAAGTTTTCTCAAAATTCTTAGAATTTTATAAACTTGTCTCTACCCAATTCAACATGTCCATAAAAAGTTTTCAATGCGATAATGGGCGGGAATACAATAACACTTCTTTTCATAAATTTTGTACGTCCCATGGCATGAATTTTCGGTTTTCTTGTCCCTACACATCCTCTCAAAATGGCAAAGCCGAACGTAAAATTCGTTCTATTAATAATATCATGCGAACAATCCTCTCTCAATCCTCCACTCCACATACCTTTTGGCATCATGCCCTTGAACACGCAACTTATCTCTTAAATATTCTACCCACCAAGGTCTTAAACAACTCTACACCCACCTTCTCTCTCTACAACCTTCACCCTACTTACACCCACCTTCGTACCTTTGGTTGCCTTTGCTATCCGCTAATACCGTCATCAACAATTCACAAGCTAGCGGATCGCTCAACACCTTGCGTTTTCCTTGGTTATCCATCTAACCACCGAGGTTACAAATGTTACAACCTTAAGACCAAACAACTACATATATCTCGGGACGTCATCTTTGATGAACTCTCATTCCCTTTCTCTCAACTCGCAGCCCCACCCAAGCCCTATGATTTTTTAACAAACGACCTTAGTCCTCTAGTATGGGCCACTGCACCTCTTGGCCCACATCCTTCCAACCCCACACCTCCTATCGTCCAACCTGCCACCCCACATTCTGCTTCCCAACATCTCTCCTCTAGCCAACCTTTACCTCCCCACTCTGGCCCAATGAACTTCGGCCCACATCACAACCCAGTTTCACCATCCCAAATAAGCCCACATCTTCACTCTCCTCCTACCTCACCTGTTGGCCCACCTCACCACTCACCTCCCTCCTCACCAATCGGCTCACAGTCCACCCCTCTTGTTGGACCATCGTCTCCTTCCAGCCCACCCTCAATCCCGATTGCACCTACTGCCCCATCTAACCCACATCCGGCCCTACATCAAGACGACCACCCACCCACCCGCACCATCCATACAAGATCCATGTCTGGAATCACCAAACCAAAAATCCCTTTTAATCTCCAAACATCTCACACCCCGAACATCTCTCCCTTACCTCGTAATCCAACCGACGCCCTTTCCAATCCCGACTGGAAAAATGCCATGATCGATGAATATCGAGCACTTATTAATAACCGGACGTGGGAATTAGTACCAAAACAACCCACAATGAACATTGTACGTAGCATGTGGATTTTCCGGCACAAAAAGAAGGCGGATGGAACTCTTGAGAGATACAAAGCTCGTCTAGTTTGTGACGGGCGTTCTCAACAAATTGGTGTTGATTGCGGGGAGACCTTTAGTCCGGTGGTCAAGCCAACCACAATCCGGACTGTACTATCTATCGCTCTTTCAAAGTCATGGCCTATTCACCAACTGGATGTCAAAAACGCCTTCCTTCATGGTCACTTACACGAAACCGTTTACATGCACCAACCAATGGGTTTTCGCGACCCCCAATATCCCAACCACGTGTGTCTTCTTAAAAAGTCTCTTTACGGACTTAAACAAGCACCCCGGGCTTGGTACCAACGGTTCGCGGACTATGTTTCTACTTTGGGTTTTCATCACAGCCAATGTGACCACTCCCTTTTCATTTTTAAGGATGGTGACCAAATGGCCTTCATACTACTTTACGTTGATGATATTTTGCTGATTACTTCTTCGGATGCTCTACGGAATCGATTTATGGCTCTCCTCTCAAAAGAATTCGCCATGAAAGACCTTGGTCCTCTAACTTATTTTCTTGGCATCGCGGTTACACGGCACGGAGACTCGATGTTTTTGTCACAAGAGAAATACGCCCGGGAAATCTTAGAAAAGGCGGGTCTTTCGGATTGCAATCCCGCTGCTACGCCAGTTGATACCCAACAAAAATTAAGTCGTAACTCGGGTACCCCGTGGGAAAACATCACCGAATATAGGAGCTTAGCCGGGGCACTTCAATACCTAACCTTCACCCGCCCCGATATCTCCTACGCCGTGCAACAAATCTGTTTACATATGCATTCCCCCATGACCTCCCACATGAATGCTTTAAAAAGAATTCTGCGATACATAAAGGGGACCTTAACATTCGGCTTGCATCTTCACAAATCATCAGCACCATCTCTCGTTGCCTATACCGATGCCGATTGGGGCGGATGCCCCGACACGCGTCGCTCTACCTCGGGATATTGTGTTTACATGGGCGACAATCTCCTATCTTGGTCTTCCAAGCGCCAGCCGACTCTATCTCGCTCGAGTGCCGAAGCAGAGTATCGTGGTGTCGCAAATGTTGTCTCAGAAGTCTGTTGGGTCCGTAATCTTCTTCTTGAGTTACACCATGCTCCCAAATATGCCACTTTAGTCAAATGCGATAATGTAAGTGCTATTTACTTGGCTAGTAATCCTGTTCAACATCAACGAACCAAGCACATCGAAATGGACATCCACTTTGTTCGTGAAAAAATAGCTAAAGGTCATGTTCGGGTCATGCACGTTCCCTCCCGATATCAAATCGCCGACATCTTCACTAAAGGTTTGCCTAAGGTTCTCTTTGACGACTTTCGATCCAGTCTCAACGTTCGGGAACCGCCCGTTTCGACTGCGGGGGAGTATTAGTATACATGGAATGTATTGCTGTAAATTATTGTGATTGATTGTGATAGGCAAAATTATAGAAGTTTACCAAAATTATAGGATGTCTTGTAATCTATTTATTGTAACAATATTTGTGAATGAAAGGCAACGGAGATTATTCCCATCTAACACATACAATTAACATGCAGTTGGTTCGTTTCCGCACATCACACACACTATTCATGTATCTCCCTCTTTGATAGCTCATCCTTGTTGGTATTCTACTTTGTTCAAGGCTACACCTTTTACTAAACGTTCACATTGATGTAATATCCTATACCATTTCGATTATGTTGTGCAGTTCTTCCATAAGCTAAACATAGAACTTTTGATGGGAAAACTTTCCAACTCTTTTTGCTACTGTGTTTGAATCGTCTTGTTTGAACCGCCACCACCATCTTGCTAATGCGGGGTTATTTGATTTTAAACAACTCATGTTGAGACCTCCTTTGCCTTTTAGTTCCATGACTTTCTCGCAAGCCACCCAATATAATTTCTGGTTAGAGTTTGTAAACAAGTGCAAGAACTCTACATTCAATTGGCATCATCAAAAATCATGTTAACAAGTAAAAGATAATATTTCAATTTGGAGGTAGACCAATTCATATCAGCTCTTGCTGATCTTAGTATTTCAATTTGTGATAATTTGCATTATCTTGCATAGGCCAAAATTATATCGTGCAAAGATCCTGCTGAATCATCCCTACATATTCTCAAGAATAGCACTAATTATTTAGGTCTAACGAAGAAAACGTAAAACATGTATTAATTAGGATTTGCTAACTCAAAAATAACACCTCTATGTATGCATACAATCGCAAATAGCACAGTTCTCTTACGGAAAAAACAAATCATATCCATTATAAAACAGTATTAAAAATGCATAGATAACTTAGAAACTGCAGCAAGTCTAATGTATCATGTAGAGTGATAATTGGACCAACTAAAATATTTTTTCACTAAATCGGCACTGAAACATTCTTGGATATTTTTGTCATCGAATGTGTGATACATGCATGTCTCGAGAGAATAGAACAATAATTTTGTGTTCATGTCATCATTGTGCAATAATCTTGTAAAGGAGATATTGTTTCCCATTTCTGGAAATTTGGTTTCAAGGCAGATACATGAGGTAGCAGAGATATAAATCATGTGTTTTCCTAGACCATCTATTTTCTCCCATTCTTTTGTAGAATTGTTTAGTTTGAACACCTCAGCGGGTTCTCCAAAATCACTCACGATAACAAGTAAAAGATGTTGATCCCATTTTGATAGAAAGTACTCTTTCCGAACTGTGCAGCAACTTCTTGGAACAAGTAAAAGAATATGGATCATTAGTGCCAAAATCCAAACAAACAAGGCATGATAGGGCATGTGTGTTGTGAATCCAACAACCATATAATGGGGGAAGTAGGGATAAGAAGGCACTACACATCATATTTCAGGCCGTCAACGAAACGGTCTTCGAACGAATTGCAATGTGCAAAACTTCTAAAGATGCATGGGACGTTCTACACAAAGCATATAGGGGTGAAAATAGGGTAAAAACGGTTAAACTTCAAACTCTACGATGTGACTTTGATGCTTTAAGAATGAAAGAGAATGAATCGATAGAAGATAACATTAACCGGACAACGATAATAGTAAATCAATTACGCTTAAATGAAGAAAGAATAGAGGAACATCGAATTGTTGAGAAAGTCCTCCGAAGTCTGACACGCAAATACAAGTCGGTGGTAGTAGCAATAGAGGAATCCAAGGATTTAAATACAATCTCTACGGAAGAATTACTTGGTATCCTTCAATCACATGAACTGAGATTAAAACAATATGATGACGCACCGATAGAGCAAGCCTTCCAAGTTCAAAGCAACAATTACGATCGATCTACACAATCTAGATCAGAATTTGCAGGAAGAGGACGAGGTAGAGGTAGAGGTAGAGGAAGAGGAAAATTCAACGGGCCAATTCGTTGTTACAATTGTCAGAAACTAGGACACACCGCACAATTCTGTCAAAGAAGAGATGAAAACGAAAAAACCGGAAATGTTCTCCTACATAAAGACAAGACAGAAGAAAGAAATGATGAAACCATGTTTATGATTTTTAATGTGGAAGAAGTAGTAAAGAATGATTGGTGGTATCTAGATAGTGGGTGTAGTAACCATATGACGGGAGATAAGAATCTGCTCATCAGTTTAAATAAATCAGAAAGAAGAGAAGTGAGGACAGGGGACAGCAAAAGGCTTGAAGTGCTGGGCTGTAGAGATGTAACCATCAGAGTTAAAGGACAAGAAAAGCGAGTTCCAAATGTATTTTATGTAGAAGGATTAAAACATAATCTACTAAGTGTTGGACAACTAGTTCAGAAAGGATATCAAGTGAGGTTCTGCAATCAAGAATGCACGATTAAAGATCCAACCGGAGCCTGTATTGGAACTATCAAAATGACTGGACACAAGATGTTCCCACTAAACTTAAATCATGACATAACACCACGTGTATACAACATGATAACACAGGATACATCTGTATTATGGCACCGGCGGTATGGGCATCTAAACTTTGATACATTATATGATATGGGGATGAATGAAACTGTAAAAGGACTACCAAAAATCTCTAAATCACAAAACGTATGCAAAGGATGCATTTTTGGTAAGCATGCCAGGAAACCGTTCTCAAAACAAGCAACATGGCATGCTAGTAAACCTCTACAGCTTATTCACTCAGATATATGTGGCCCTATGAGGACTCAATCTATAGGAGGTTGTAGATACTTTATTACCTTCATAGATGACTTCTCAAGGGAAGAAACATGGGTGTATTTTTTTAAAGTTAAAATCGGATGCTTTGAGTTATTTCAAAATCTTTAACAGGCTTGTGGAAAACCAAGTAGATTACAAGATAAAGAGTATACGAACAAATAGAGGGGGCGAGTATTGTAGTCATGAATTCCAAAACCGTCTCAAGGAGAATGGAATACACCATCAACTTACCACAAGTTACACCCCTCAACAAAATGGGGTTACACCCCTCAACAAAATGGGGTAGCCGAAAGAAAAAATAGAACACTTATTGTGACACTCTAGGTTTTTCCGAACGAACACCTTGTAATATTTTTGTGTATATATATATGATATTAAATGAAAACGTGATCTTTGTGCATGATATGTGTGATATGTATGTAATATATATATATGTATGAAAGTCGAGACCACGACTCGAGACCATGACTCGCAACCACTCGGTTGCGAGTGGGCCACTCGGTCTCGAGTGGGCCTTTTTGGGCCGTAACCGGCTTGGGCCGAAAGCCCCTTAGCCTAAGTTGATGCTTGTTATATAAACCCAACCTCCCCCTCATTCTTCATTCTTTAGTTACCATACACTCCTCCTATTTTTCTCTCACTAGAAAACCCTCTACATCCTAACCTTCTTCCAACTTTCGGATCTCACAAGAATCTCGGTCAAGGAATCTCGGACAAGATCATCACTCGGACACTTCATCTCCTCTCATTTTCTTCCTTTGTTTCGGCTCATTCTTCTCCTTCTCAACCGGTTAGTGTTGTTATTATGAGCATAGGATTTATGTGGGTTAAATGAACTAGAAATGCTTGGTTAGTAGTGCTATACATGATTTTTGGGTGATTTGTGAAGTTGGACTATGTGCGTTAAACCTTATGTATGAATACTTGCTAACATGCTTAAAGATGGCTAGATAATGGTAGTTTAAGAGTATTCATGGCTAACCATACTATGCTTCATTGTTTCTTGCAAAATGATGATGTTAAACTTAAGATTTCGGATATATATTGTATGTTTCTTTATTCTTACATGTTGATCTTGATGAAATATGTGATTTTCGGTCCAAAATGTATGGCTATGTTGACATGAAAACCCTAGAAAAACTATGAACTTGTGATGAACTTGTTTGAATATGGTTTGAAGATTTCAAAAATGGCAAAGTTTGATCTATTTTTATTAATGGTCAGATTAGGAAAAATGTTAGTAAAACCTTATTGGCTATTACTTGATTTGGGCCTGATTACATAGTACAATGTGGACTGATGTATCTGAATCTGCACGTGAACATGAAAGAGACAGCATTACGACTCGCGACCGCACCGTTGCGACTCGCAACCATGGCATGACAACTCGAGACCACGCAGTTGCGACTCGCAACCATAGTGTGACAACTCGAAACCACACGATTGCGACTCGAGACTACGACGGTTGCGACTCGCAACCACAACGTGACAACTCGAGACCACACGGTTGCGACTCGCAACCACAGCGTGACAAGCCGAGACCTCCTGGTTGCGACTCGAGACCATCTGGTTGCGACTGGGCTGTCCACTTTGGTTATTGGGCCATAGTATGCTTGATATGGGCTACCTGTTGACTGATCTGCGTGTTACTGTTTGACTGCTTAAATGCTAGGGCCGGCCCAATAACCCACTGTCTATATTTTTTATGCATGCAACTTGATAGTTATGTGTAGATCTTTACGTGATTGCTTGTACACCAAACCTGACCTATACCGGTAATCATGTTAGGACGTGGTGACCAACGTGTTTGACAAGTAACCCAATCTGCCGAGCAACCCAAGGTGAGTTCACACACTAAAAGCATGCGTCCCGCGGAGGGACACGAACAAACTACCAACTTTGGGGAAAAATACTTTTGACCCATTACTCCGGGGGAAAACAGAATGGGTAATTACTATCTCCGGGGGAGATACGTTTGGATACTATTTATAAATCACAACTAGCCATGCTAAACGAAACTCTATCACCTTAAGTCCCTGCTTACAGTACCGATTAATCGCCGGGGGCGAACGGGTTATTAGTTGATAGCGCTATTAGGTTTGACAACCTCACACCGTGACCGGGGGAGATCGGGCGTGAACTAGTAGACCATGCAACATGGTCAATGACGATAGACATTGACTCGGGGCACGAATTTATATTCCGTCAACAGTTTCGGTATCTACAGTTTAGTGAGCTTACAGATGGGGTAGCTCCCCACAACGTGATTATAAATGCTTTATCTAAACAACTTACGTTTTTGGTAAACGAAAACTGGACAACTAGTGAACTCACTCAGCATTATTGTTGACCCCCCCCCCTTACTGCATGCTTTGCAGGTAACCAGTGACTCAGGAGCTGCTGCTTGGGGATGTGTAGTGTTCGTCAAACCCGTGTGTTGGGTTAATTATTTTGAACTAAGAACTATCTTTAAAACTACTTTGGTTTATGCTTCCGCTGTTTTGTTAAACTAATTATCGAACTTAAACTACGATGTTGTTAACTACTTTGGATATTAAATATTTCTACTATTAATTCAATGCTCAGTATAATTGGTGGCTGGATCCTGGTCAGTCACGCCCTCAAAGCGGGTGTTACCCGCAGGTGGATTTTGGGGGTGTGACACTTATGGAGTTGAGTAGAAGCATGCTGAAAATGAAGAGCCTACCTAATTCATATTGGGCTTGATGTATGTAAAATGCAACATATAAATTACATCAAATGTGTCACACCCTGAATATTGCGGAAGCGTGATTATGGTGTCACCTTCTTAATATCATTGCATTCAATCATAACAACCACTATATGATAAAACCATAGATCGTCATCCATTAAATAGATTAGAAAACAACACAAACATCATTGTTAAACAAGACTCCAATTTCAAGTTTTACAAACCATACGAATTGTTTTAAGGGTTCACGAGGACTCTTCAAAAGACTCTAAATAAAACTAAGATTTGGAAGACACTATATGATAAAACCATAGATCGTCATCCAATAAATAGATTAGAAAACAACACAAACATCATTCTTAAACAAGACTCCAATTTCAAGTTTTACAAACCATACGAATTGTTTTAAGGGTTCACAAGGACTCTTCAAAAGACTCTAAATAAAACCAAGATTTGGAAGAGGTGTCTGGTCCAGGATAGGACACCCTAACCAAACCTTAAACCATGGATGACAATGTCACACCCCCAAAATCCCACACGCGGAGTACCACCGCTTGGAGGCGTGACTGACCAGGATCAAGCCACCAATTATATCAAACATAGCATTTAATAATAATCAAGGACATAATTGGTGTTCAAAACCAAACACTGTTTAAGTAGCGGAAGCATTAAATGTAAAACCCAAATCATAAGTATCAATGTGTGAATGTAAAAGTGTTTAATAAGCATTCACGAGTTATTGTCCACAACGACCCGCCTCTCCTCTGGTGCAAGCTCCAAGTATACCTAAGGTCCTGCAAGGCATGCAGCAAATAATCAACAAACTAGTTGAGCGAGTTCACAGAAAGTAAGTTCATAACATAATGCATAAGTATAGCTAGTGGGGGCTTCCCATGTTTATCCTGGCTAATGAGGGCTTCTCATTAACGGTACTTACTAGACTAACTTCCGACCATGTGTTCTTCTTTACCGAGAACAGGAAAACGTACAGGGTCACGTAGGCTTTACGTGACGTGCCCTTCCCCGAGGACAGTGGTACGCGTGGGGGCTACGTAGGCTTTACGCAGCGTGGCCTTCCGACCTGGAAGCCAGTAGATGGTATTGGGTTACGTAGGCTTTACGTAACGTGTCCTTCCCGACCCGGGAGACATATGGCAAATATACTGGGTTACGTAGGCTTTACGTAACGTGTCCTGACTAACCTGAGGACGATGGTCTATAGTCTAGAGAATGCGTAAGTACGAGTAATCATTCCATATTCAACATATCCAACCCAATTCCCAACCCGGGAATCCCATGCCTTGGCTGTGTGAACTCACCTTGGTTTGCTCGGCAGATACACAAATAAAAGACTCTTGACTAACAGGTTAACCACGTCCTAACAGGTTACCACACAAGTCAGGTTCGGTTCAAACATTGCACGTATGTATCTTACAGGTGAACACGTTGTTAGCACGTAAGTATCATGGCAACCACGTATGTATATCATAGCAACCCGAAATCAGTCAAACAATATGGTTAACATGTGTGAAGTAGAACAAGCCCAATAACATGCATAAGAGATCCAATATAAATCGGTCCAAACAAATCAAATATAATGGTCTCGGCCCAATAAATAAAGCACAATAGCGGACTTGTGCGGTCCAGCTTAGGTTGTGCGTTCGGACAACTCAGCCCAACGAACCATCCGGCCCAACTGTTAGGCAAACGTGTGGTTTGTGCGACCCGGCAGCCTTGTGCGATTTGGTACTTGGGCTGTCCGGCCCAATTCAGTTTACGCGCTCATGATTGGGATTGGGCCTAAGGTCCTTGTGCGATTAAGGGCACCTTGTATGACCATGTGCCCTTGTGCGGTTGGACCAACATGTGCGGCCAGCCCAGTTGTGTGATCGAGCCGGCTTGTGCGTGTGGAACCTTGGGCAGTCCGGCCCAACACAACACAGCGTAACAGGCCCAAACAATTGGACCTTGTGCGATCCAGGAAGCTTGTACGGGTGGGGCTCCCTTGTACGATCGGTTGGTCTTGTGTGATTGATTAACAACTTCCATGAATTAAGCAATCAGTTACAATTCTCATAACAGTTACCAATTTTATCTCGATCAATTAACAATATTCCCAACATGTGTTTAACCTAGTATCGATCAAACAAGTCTTTTTCATCACAAATTCGTTTGAACAGTAGTAATCCAAAACCAAGAACATATAACCAAACACATAAACACATCCGACTTCAACACGCATGGGTCGATCAATGAGCATTAATAAAGACAGAATCATAACAACAGATTACATCAACATACTAACATCCTAGCATTCATGTCCAAGCCGATTGTATGAACATTATACATCATAACAGCCGATTTCTTTATATCATTACATTCGATTCTAAACTAACCACAACTACAATCTGATCGTATTTATCATCATAACAATCATGCTAGCAGCTTATATTCAACCGATTACTTGCAAGATATCAACACATAGATCATATTCTCATTAAATCAACAACCCTAATCGATCTAGTTTCAAGCATGAGATCATGAAATCATCAATAAACAAAATAACACAACACTAACCGGTTGCTAGTAGGAGAGAATGATCCGAAGCAAGGGGTTGATCTTGTGCCGTCGGTGTTCACGCAAAAGAGAGAGAGAGTTTGTGTGTGTGCCAAGATTGAAAACTAAAAACCCTAGTTGTGTATGTGAGCATGTACGTAGAGGAGATGTGGGCCGAACCCCACATGGGCCGCCCTACTGGTCCGCGTACCAGAGTGAGGCCCAACCGGCCTTGTGCGGGTGTTGTGGGCTTGTGCGGTTCGAGTTATTAACATTTATATATATACAAAGCACACAATAACAAAACGTTTATTAAATCCAAACATATAATCCAGTTCACATATGCACGTAGCGTTACAAAAAGCGAGTCTAAAGTTCGAGTTGTCACATTATCCCCAACTAATTGGAAATTTCGTCCCGAAATTTGGTATGCACTCACTGAGGAAGCTAGGTAAACTGTACTGTTCACCGGTTTTCCTGGGGTGTCACATCCTCCCCCCGTTGATCTGGAATTTCGTCCCGAAATTCCGAAGTAGTAGCTTCAGCCTCAGTAGTGGTTGCCTGGTTCCCGAATAAATGGGGGTACTTTTCTGTCATCCTGTCTTCGCGTTCCCAGGTGTACTCTGGGCCACGTTTGGAGTTCCAACGAACTCGAACAAGAGGGATTCTCTTGTGTTTGAGGACCTTCACATCCCGGTCCGTGATTTCCACTGGTTCCTCAACGAACTGCAACCGCTCGTCGATAGTGAGTTCCTTAAAAGGAATGATGAGGTTTTCATCTGATAGGCACTTCTTTAGGTTCGATACGTGAAAGACATTGTGAACTGCCCCGAGTTCAGCTGGTAGGTTTAACTTGTATGCAACTTTGCCAACCTTTTCTATGATTTCGAATGGTCCGACGTACCGCGGATTCAGTTTGCCCCGTTTGCCAAAACGAACCACACCCTTCCAGGGTGAAACTTTCAATAAAACCCGGTCCCCGACCTCAAATTCCAATGGCTTTCTATGCTTGTCCGCGTAGGCTTTCTGACGGTCTCGTGCTGCCGCCATGCGTTGTCGTATCTGTGCAATCTTTTCTGTGGCGTCCACTACAATCTCTGGACCCGTGATCTGACTATCTCCCACCTCTGCCCAACAGAGAGGTGACCGGCATTTACGCCCGTACAATGCCTCGAATGGAGCGGCTTGAATGCTGGTGTGATAGCTATTATTATACGAGAACTCCACCAAAGGGAGATGCTTTTCCCAGCCGTTGCCGAAATCGATAACGCATGCCCGAAGCATGTCTTCGAGAGTTTGGATCGTTCGCTCAGACTGCCCATCCGTCTGAGGATGATATGCTGTGCTCATGTCTAACCGTGAGCCGAAAGATTTGTGCATCGCTTGCCATAGTTCTGACGTGAATCGTGCATCGCGATCCGAAATGATAGATGTGGGCACTCCGTGCCTCGAAACAACTTCCTTAAGGTAAACGTCTGCGAGTGTGGAGAACTTATCTGTTTCCTTTATAGGTAGGAAGTGTGCAGACTTGGTGAGTCGATCAACTATTACCCATATCATATCGTTCCCACGCTGGGATCTAGGTAAGCTTGTGACAAAATCCATGGAAATTTCTTCCCATTTCCATTGCGGTATCTTAGGCTGCTGAAGTAGACCAGCTGGTTTCTGATATTCGACCTTGACTCTCGCACAGGTCAAGCATTTTCCAACGTATGTAGCGATGTGGGCCTTCATACTAGGCCACCAATAAGTAGTGCTAATGTCGTGGTACATTTTATCCGACCCTGGATGTACCGAATAGCGAGACTTGTGAGCTTCATCCATTACAAGTTCGCGTAGACCGCCATAAAGTGGGACCCAAATACGCCCCGTCACATAGTAGGCGCCGTCTGCCTTCTGTTCCATCTGTTGTCGTGAGCCGCGTAAGGCTTCAGCCTTGACATTTTCGGGCTTCAATGCCTCTATCTGAGCATCTCGTATCTGTGCTGGAAGGCTAGACTGAATCGTAAGCTGTAGCGCTCGCACGCGCCGTGGTAGAGTGTCTTTCCGACTGAGGGCGTCAGCCACAACATTGGCTTTGCCTGGGTGGTACTTGATGGCGCATTCGTAGTCGTTTAGTAGTTCAACCCATCTTCGTTGACGCATGTTCAAATCCTTCTGCTTAAGAATATGCTCGAGACTCCTGTGATCGGTGTAAATCGTGCACCTGGTACCGTACAGGTAGTGTCGCCATATCTTAAGCGCAAAAACAACAGCTCCCAGCTCTAAATCGTGCGTCGTGTAGTTCCGTTCATGAACCTTTAGCTGACGAGAGGCGTAGGCAATCACTTTATCCCGCTGCATCAATACGCATCCCAGACCCTGTATGGATGCGTCACAATATACTACGAAGTCATCTGTGCCCTCTGGCAATGAAAGAATAGGTGCACTGCAAAGCCTATCCTTTAGATACTGAAAAGCAGTTTCCTGCGTGTTGCCCCAACGGTAGGTGACACCCTTCTGTGTCAGTAGTGTAAGTGGTTGTGCAATCTTCGAGAAATCCTTGATAAATCGTCTGTAGTAACCTGCCAGACCCAAGAATTGTCGTATTTCTGTCGGCGTACGCGGTGCAGGCCAGTTCCTGATCGAATCTACCTTGGATGGATCGACATGGATCCCATCCTTGTTCACTACGTGGCATAAGAAGTGGACTTCACGAAGCCAGAAGTCGCATTTAGAAAGTTTGGCGTACAGCTGTTCCTTCCGAAGGAGTTCCAAAATAAGACGAAGATGCTGCTCGTGTTCCTCCTGACTCTTGGAGTAAATCAGGATGTCGTCGATAAATACTATGACGAACTTGTCAAGATAGGGTTTGCACACCCTGTTCATAAGATCCATAAATACAGCAGGCGCGTTTGTCAACCCGAATGGCATGACGAGAAACTCGTAGTGACCGTAACGAGTTCTGAAGGCTGTCTTGGAGACGTCCTCATCCCGGACTCTCAGCTGATGATAACCGGACCTCAAGTCTATCTTCGAATAGTAACACGACCCTTGCAACTGGTCGAATAAATCGTCGATGCGCGGAAGAGGATAACGGTTCTTCACCGTTACCTTGTTGAGCTCACGGTAGTCGATGCACATCCTGAACGTACCGTCCTTCTTCTTCACGAAAAGTACTGGAGCTCCCCAAGGCGAAGAGCTTGGACGTATGAAACCCTTTTCCAAGAGTTCTTGCAGTTGCTTAGACAGTTCCTCCAATTCCGATGGAGCTAGACGATATGGTGCGCGAGCTATGGGTGCTGCTCCCGGAGCGAGCTCGATTTGAAATTCGACCTGACGATGAGGCGGTAAGCCAGGTAAGTCTTCAGGAAACACCTGAGGGTAATCACGTACGATTGGTATATCCTCCAATTTCTTTTCCTTTGCTGAGGCGTCTGTAACAAGAGCCAGAATGGCTGTGTGACCCTTACGTAAGCATTTCTGAGCCTTCAAGAAAGAGATGATGCCAACCACTGCACCCCTCTTGTCGCCTTGAACTTCTAGAGGTTCCTGACCCAAACGAGGAATGCGAATAACCTTTTCGCTGCATAAGATTTCGGCCTGGTGTTGGGAAAGCCAATCCATCCCAATCACGACGTCGAAGCTACCCAAAACTATGGGAATGAGATCAATAGAGAAGGCTTGACCAGCTAAGATAAGAGTACAACCCTGAACTACGTGCGTGGCTTCTAGACTTTTACCGTTAGCTAACTCGACTACATGTTTGGTGGGTAAAAGTGTTGGTGCACGTTTTAGCAGTTGACACATTTTCACAGACATATAGCTTGTATCCGCACCCGAATCAAATAAAACAGTAACGTAAATATTGTCGAGGAGAAACTTACCCATAACAACGTTGGGATCGTTCACTGCGTCGCCTCGACCTAGTACAAAAGCACGACCACGAGCTTCATTGCCGTTGTTGTTGTTGTTCCCGCCGTTATTGTTGCCGTTGCCCTGGTTGTTGTTGTTGTTGCGGTTCTGGTTCAACTGAGGGCAATCGCGTTTGAAGTGACCTTCAGCCCCACACTGGAAACATCCCCGGTTTCCACGCTGTGGCTGCTGCTGCTGCTGGTTCTGTGGAGCTGGTTGCTGAGGCTGCTGATTCTGATTCGCAGGCCGTGGACTCCTACAGTCTTTGGCCTCGTGCCCCATCTTAAGGCACCTTTGACAGCGACCCTTGTTACACGGGCCGTGGTGATGCCTGTTGCAGTTGTGGCACCTGGGTTGACTACCCTGATATCTCCTCTGCCTATGACCACTAGAGGACTGCTGACTGGGACTCTGATAGTGATCGATCTTCTGCTGCTGAGCTTGTGGCTGAACAGATGCTGAACTTTTACTGGAATCCCCATCCCATTTCCTTTTACTGTCACCAGATGTAGCAGGAGTAACTGAGGTGGTGACGTTAGCAGTAGCGTTAACACGCTTGGGCAGTCTATTCTGATCCACTGCCTGATCGGTGATACGGTGAGCGAGACGCTGAATTTCCTGGATGTTTTCGAGGTTAGCCGACGTCACGTGGCTTTGAATCTCTGGCGCCAATCCCTTGAGATACAACTCAATGCGCTTGTATGGAGGGTCCACCATAGTAGGACACAGAACGGCCAGCTCATTGGACCGTTTGGTATACGCTTCGATTTCCGATCCAACCATTTTCAAGTTATAAAGCTCGTCTTCCAGCTTGTGTATGTCTTCCCGCGTGCAATACTCACGCTTGATGAGTTCCTTAAAGTCGTTCCATGGGGTGGCGTTAGCAGCTGCCAACCCTAAGATTTGAACTTGGGCGTTCCACCAAGTCAGTGCTATCCCTTCCAAAGTACCAGTAGCAAACTTGACCTTGCGAGCTTCAGGGCACTCGCACATTTCAAATACTGATTCTAGCTTCTCGAACCAGTGGAGGAGTCCAACTGCTCCTTCTGTGCCGCTGAAAGAGTTTGGACGACAGTCCATGAAATTCTTGAACGTGCAGACAGGCTGCTGCGCGTGTTGACCTATTGTGTACGAGTAGGGCAAAGTTTAAATACAAAAGCTAGTTTAGGAGTGTAGGATCTAAAGATCCTAGCGTAAGTTATAACTACAGGTTATCCTACCTGCTTGAGCAGCCGCAAGTGCTGCTGTGACTTGGGCTTGAACGAGAGCCTCTAGCTGGGCTTGTGTCATGTTGATTCTTCCAGACATGATCTTCATAGTAAAAGTAACGTAAATGAGAGTGGTTCGCGAGTAGGGCGATGACAGAAAAGCGTAGGCATATAGGTGTTCTCATGAAATCAAGCATGTGTATCTAAGCGTAATGCGAGCAAAGTTCTTAACAATTCTAGCATACAGGCAATAAACATAAACCTTATTACCTAGGATGTCGAGTCTTGCACGTGGAGCGAAGCGTCGTTGTGGATCGTTGAGAGCACTGTTCTGGTTATAGTCCGGTTTTAATAAAACGTTTTCCCATATTAAAACCAAGTTCTCTATAACCAATGGCTCTGATACCAATCTGTCACACCCCCAAAATCCCACACGCGGAGTACCACCGCTTGGAGGCGTGACTGACCAGGATCAAGCCACCAATTATATCAAACATAGCATTTAATAATAATCAAGGACATAATTGGTGTTCAAAACCAAACACTGTTTAAGTAGCGGAAGCATTAAATGTAAAACCCAAATCATAAGTATCAATGTGTGAATGTAAAAGTGTTTAATAAGCATTCACGAGTTATTGTCCACAACGACCCGCCTCTCCTCTGGTGCAAGCTCCAAGTATACCTAAGGTCCTGCAAGGCATGCAGCAAATAATCAACAAACTAGTTGAGCGAGTTCACAGAAAGTAAGTTCATAACATAATGCATAAGTATAGCTAGTGGGGGCTTCCCATGTTTATCCTGGCTAATGAGGGCTTCTCATTAACGGTACTTACTAGACTAACTTCCGACCATGTGTTCTTCTTTACCGAGAACAGGAAAACGTACAGGGTCACGTAGGCTTTACGTGACGTGCCCTTCCCCGAGGACAGTGGTACGCGTGGGGGCTACGTAGGCTTTACGCAGCGTGGCCTTCCGACCTGGAAGCCAGTAGATGGTATTGGGTTACGTAGGCTTTACGTAACGTGTCCTTCCCGACCCGGGAGACATATGGCAAATATACTGGGTTACGTAGGCTTTACGTAACGTGTCCTGACTAACCTGAGGACGATGGTCTATAGTCTAGAGAATGCGTAAGTACGAGTAATCATTCCATATTCAACATATCCAACCCAATTCCCAACCCGGGAATCCCATGCCTTGGCTGTGTGAACTCACCTTGGTTTGCTCGGCAGATACACAAATAAAAGACTCTTGACTAACAGGTTAACCACGTCCTAACAGGTTACCACACAAGTCAGGTTCGGTTCAAACATTGCACGTATGTATCTTACAGGTGAACACGTTGTTAGCACGTAAGTATCATGGCAACCACGTATGTATATCATAGCAACCCGAAATCAGTCAAACAATATGGTTAACATGTGTGAAGTAGAACAAGCCCAATAACATGCATAAGAGATCCAATATAAATCGGTCCAAACAAATCAAATATAATGGTCTCGGCCCAATAAATAAAGCACAATAGCGGACTTGTGCGGTCCAGCTTAGGTTGTGCGTTCGGACAACTCAGCCCAACGAACCATCCGGCCCAACTGTTAGGCAAACGTGTGGTTTGTGCGACCCGGCAGCCTTGTGCGATTTGGTACTTGGGCTGTCCGGCCCAATTCAGTTTACGCGCTCATGATTGGGATTGGGCCTAAGGTCCTTGTGCGATTAAGGGCACCTTGTACGACCGTGTGCCCTTGTGCGGTTGGACCAACATGTGCGGCCAGCCCAGTTGTGTGATCGAGCCGGCTTGTGCGTGTGGAACCTTGGGCAGTCCGGCCCAACACAACACAGCGTAACAGGCCCAAACAATTGGACCTTGTGCGATCCAGGAAGCTTGTACGGGTGGGGCTCCCTTGTACGATCGGTTGGTCTTGTGTGATTGATTAACAACTTCCATGAATTAAGCAATCAGTTACAATTCTCATAACAGTTACCAATTTTATCTCGATCAATTAACAATATTCCCAACATGTGTTTAACCTAGTATCGATCAAACAAGTCTTTTTCATCACAAATTCGTTTGAACAGTAGTAATCCAAAACCAAGAACATATAACCAAACACATAAACACATCCGACTTCAACACGCATGGGTCGATCAATGAGCATTAATAAAGACAGAATCATAACAACAGATTACATCAACATACTAACATCCTAGCATTCATGTCCAAGCCGATTGTATGAACATTATACATCATAACAGCCGATTTCTTTATATCATTACATTCGATTCTAAACTAACCACAACTACAATCTGATCGTATTTATCATCATAACAATCATGCTAGCAGCTTATATTCAACCGATTACTTGCAAGATATCAACACATAGATCATATTCTCATTAAATCAACAACCCTAATCGATCTAGTTTCAAGCATGAGATCATGAAATCATCAATAAACAAAATAACACAACACTAACCGGTTGCTAGTAGGAGAGAATGATCCGAAGCAAGGGGTTGATCTTGTGCCGTCGGTGTTCACGCAAAAGAGAGAGAGAGTTTGTGTGTGTGCCAAGATTGAAAACTAAAAACCCTAGTTGTGTATGTGAGCATGTACGTAGAGGAGATGTGGGCCGAACCCCACATGGGCCGCCCTACTGGTCCGCGTACCAGAGTGAGGCCCAACCGGCCTTGTGCGGGTGTTGTGGGCTTGTGCGGTTCGAGTTATTAACATTTATATATATACAAAGCACACAATAACAAAACGTTTATTAAATCCAAACATATAATCCAGTTCACATATGCACGTAGCGTTACAAAAAGCGAGTCTAAAGTTCGAGTTGTCACAGACAACTTTTATTTTTAACAATACTTGAAAAACCTTCGAACGCCCGCCAGATCCACCTTTAATTTCCTGAAATACATGTAATTTGAAAACATCAACAAAAGTTGAGTGAGTTCATGTGTGTGTTTGTGAATAAACCTTTCAAATATTTGTAAGTATGTTTATATGTGAAAAATGAACATATCAATTAATGGTTTGCAAGGCCATCAATATGTGTGCAACGGTGTAGGAAGGCTCAATCTTTTGCGTATTTCGCACCGAGCCTCCCGGCTGGAACGACATAGTCACCACATGAGCCAACTCGCGAACTCATGGGTGGGGCTCGCAACACCCAAATAGATCTATCACTCATGCCCCTCGGTCCTTCTAAAGGATTAATGGTCTCAAGCTAACGCCTACCCTTTCACATGATCTAGCAGTTCATTTCATTTGTAAACCTTTTGATATCATAATCAATTATAACATGTACTTCACCCCAGAAGTTCTAAAACGAAAACAGTTAAAAGAAAAGAGGGACATGAACTCACAGGTTTACGTCTTCAATCGCCGTAACTCAGGCTTTCTCGAATATAACACGACTACCTACAACGTACTAATGTCTATTAGACGAACGGGTCGTGCCTTGACTTCGTATTAATGTCCTTGAGTTACGTTTCTTTTGTGTCTTCGGCATCATTCCAAGTTACATAATTATTTGTTAAAATAATTAACTATTGTAACTTTAACTTATATTTATAGATTTTGGAATAATTGTTAAACAATATTATTGTATTAATACTTCCCAAGTATTTAAACTTGTATATCCTTCCCAAGGATGGGGGTATCTTATACATGTGTATTTTGCCATGTTTTTGAGGTCGTATTCCGGTGTGTATTTATACGTACGGGATACGTATTTTTATTGTATTTCATTAAGTATTCTTTATATTTAATTTTTATATTAAATTTTCCGGAATAGTGTCCTTACTAAAAATCCAATTTATATATTTCCAAAATATATATACTTTAAGAATGATCACTTCGAAAAATTATTTATAGTTTTTCTTTGGCAAAAATATTTGTATTCTCTTATAAATTCCAAAAATAATGTATTTTCTAGTCCACTTGGAAAATATATATATATAAACTCATTTTTCCCAAAAATAACATATTTTACGTCTTTTTAAGAAGGTGTACATTTTTCCCCAAAAATATTGTATTTCATGTTTGTTTAAGAAAATATATATTTCTTAAAAATAATATACCCTCTAAAAATTTCAAGAAAATATATGTTTTATACTTTGTCAAAAATAATATATTTCTCCTTGTCAAAAATAGGATATACTCTTGTGGTAATTGTAAAAATCATATTTTGTTTTCTTGGTATTTCAAAATATTATTTACCAAATATACTTTGTGAATAAATTCCGGATTATTTTTGTAGGTCTCATTTCATAGTTGGTTCTCCAATATTGTTGTGTAAGCTTGTATATTTATTCTTTGGAATCTTGGTAATATTTTGGATGGTAATTTCTTGGTATTTTATGAGTTATAATATTTCAAGTCCTAAAATAATATAACTAATATACGAAATATACAATTAATCACACACATGGTGTCTTCTGAATATATATCTCCTAAATACATATTTAGTTACTTTTATTTATAAAAACCAACCTCCAATATTTATATTTTTGTAACAAAATTTATGGCAAAGTTTATGTAGGATATCCATGGTTTAAAATACACTTGTAAGTATTTGTTTAAGAATATTTTTATAAGTTTTTATATCTTTAGAAAATTTTGCCATAGTTTCCCTTAAAAATGGAGGTTTCCATGCTTTCAAGCATATCATTTTCTTTTGTAAAAATCATCACAATCAATTCACAATCAACAATAAACATCTTACACTTACCAATTTTCCATAAACAAGTAACATTCTTCTATTTCATGAACTTGAATATTTGTAAAAATTTGTAGTAACTTGCTAGTATTCTTAGTAAGTCTTGTTACCCTTTAAAATGTGTTTACTTCTTTAAAAACTTTATTTTTGAAGAAGTTAGAAGTTTACAACTTCAAACCATGTTTTCTAAAAAATATTTCTTTATGTATTCTTCTTGTTACACAAGTGTTTCTACACTTGTTTAACCACTAAAAATGAGACTTGTTTATGTAAGAACCAAGTTTTAGCAAAACTTATATTTTAACCTGGGTTCTTTGAAAAACCATTCATAAATCTTTAGATCTACATGTTTAACAGCTTACTTTGTTCATTACTTTTCAAGAAAACAAAGTATTCTTTCAAGTTCATGATCTTTATGTGGATGATCTATCATCCTACCACAATTTCTATTCTTACACCTTGCTAGATTATGTTTTTAATCATGATCTAGCAAGATCTTATGATGATCAACATCATTTCTACAAACAATCAAAGATCAACAAGCATAACAACTTATATTCATCAAGATATCTTCATTAAACAAGCTTATGTTCATGTTCACTTCATATGATTCTTTAGTGTTCTTTAAGTTTTTGATCATGATTCATCTTTACCCACTTAAAATAGAAGTAATATAGATAGATCAAGGTTCTTACCACTACCTCAAGGCTAGGGATGACTCAAGTCAAAAAATGAGTGGATAAAAGGAAACAAGAGAGGTCCTTCAAGATCCAAAGCCACCAAGCTTCATCATACGTCTTCTAGCATCCTTGTATAAACTTGGAATGGTTGTAAGGTGGATGAATGAAGGTGATAATGGTGGTGGTGAGGTCGGTCGTAAGTAGAGGGAGGAGAAGAGGAGAGAAGTGTGTGTTCTAATGTGTGTGAGATGATGAGCTTATGTCCTTCAAGTTCTACGTATAACCATTTTCTCATTTTAACACTTGAATAATATGCTTAGTAAAGTATTAGCAAATCTATTTGTAACACCTCCAAAATTTTGTGACCAATAATGTATTGACACGTGTCTTGAGTTTACACATGGCATTTAATATTAAATAAAAGGACTAAAGTTGACAAATCGTGAAAGTATGTAAATTCGAGGGTTATAAATGTCAACAAAGGGTAAATATACTGTATAGTAAACCTAAAATGATGCTCGTACCTTCAAACGAATAAATCAGGGATCGTACGGAAGCGAAACGCGGAAGAAAGTGAGAGATTACAAGCTGCAGGGGTTACCTGTGTCAACATGTTTAATTATACCTCTGAGTGACCCTTTGACGAACCCGAGGCTTTATAACAGTAAAATACGCTCACTATAATGTACTATATAAATTCCGCGAAGTTCCGTTTTGAAACGAGAAAATTATGATCAAATTCGTACGAGAGGGGTTAAAAGCGTCAACAATGAAAGTTAAGGCTTTTCGGATAATAATTAAACTAACCGGGGGCTTAACAGTACGGGTAAAAAGCACGAGGCCCTTAGTTGTAAATAATCAAGGGCCAAATCGCAAAGTTACCCCTTCAAAACCGAAAGGTCAGGCTATTAATTACCAAAGATTTCGTTATTAATTACAAAGATTTAGTCAATGATTATAAAAGATTTAGAAATCTTGAAAATTAGACCTAACGCGGGCCGCGTAAAGGTTTTGGATAAGTTGATGCGGGCCGCGAGCCTCCTGCAGTTACGCGTTCTGATATGAAAACTCAGGCGGCCCGCGTACAAGATGCATGAACTTTCATGCGGGCCGCGTGAACCACACAGTAACAGAAAACATGGGCAGTTTCAATGATTTGGCTTCAAAACGATCTTGTGAGCAATCAATGAAGTATGGGCGCCCTCTACCTGACCCCTAGCACCTCAGGACACTTGTTGATCATCCATGAGCAATGTAGGATGTGTTGTAATGATCTTGTGCACCAAACTTTACTATAAAAAGGCCTACATTGTGCATAAGTTCACCACACCTCAAACACTACTCTCAAGATCATTCCTGGAGCTCTCAAGTGTTCTTATATCATCCTAAGTCATGGACAAGCTTCTGTAAGTTGTCTAACCCTCTTGTGGTTTAGTTTTTGCTTAGTTTAGCTTAAAAGTCAATCCGTCGTAACTAACGATTGACTTTGCGATAAATCACGAATGGTCCTGTGATTTGTTGAATCAAAGATAGTTATGTGTTGGTATTTATGTGGGTAATAAACCCTTAAAAGGGTTCCCCCTGATCACCACTCTAACTAGGTCAAATGTCGAGTCAAACGTATACTTAAAAAGTCAACAGAAAGCCATTTTTGCAATTCTTGCATAATCTGTAATGTAGGTGATATGTAACCTGTTTGAACACTCATAAAACATGATAATAAGTATACTAACTTGTCTAAGCTCGTTTGATTCGGCCATTTGCTATATTGACCCGGTTCGGAGCCGAAAGTCGCAAAACTTTGACTTTTGCTTTGACTACAGTTCTGACCCGTTTTAGTGTAATGTAGATATGCCTTAGGACTCTCTTAGGACCAGGTCACATGATGGTATCACCCTCTGTGACCGGTTCGTTGTTTGTCCGAGTCTTTTACGCACTTCCGTTAATTGCTTAAAAGTTGACCGTAACGCCCTTATCAAAATAAAACGAGTATTTCGGACACGTGAAGGGACCATAACCTTGCTTACTAAATTCTAAGCGTGTCCCTAAAGTTTCACGTCGATCCGAGGTCTAGAATAGGAGTTATGCTAAATAGCGCAATTAAAGGAAACTTTTGTAATAAACGGCGCAATTAGCATAACGCCTACCTAAACCAAGATTTCGTCACCAAACCTTTTACTCACTGTTTTAAAATAATATTTTGAGAATTTAAAGATTTTTAATTATTTTTAACCTGCTCATAACCTGCGGTTATGGCAACGGTTCGGTAAATACCGAATATACCCTTTTCGGCCATAACTTGAGTTCTATAAGGTCTTTTGACCCGATTCCAGTTGCTACTGATTTTAAATAATAAATAAAGTATTTTGAACTTTATAAACTGATCGGGAAACTCAGATTTCCTGTAGAACTCAGAAACCTCTTTTATAATTTTTAAAAAGACCGAAATACCCCTATGGGGCATAAAAATGAACTTAAACTCGTTACGGGCATCACGGAAGGTATCCTACTGATACCACAACCTCTTTAAGGCATATTGACTTAGGAAACAAGTGTAGGACTCTTACGGTTACCCGTTGCGCCTTTTGCGCGCACGGTTCGGCTTATGTAACTAGTTTACATAAATTAGCCGATACGGGTCAAACCATATTATTTTGACCCCAAAATCCAGAGTGTGAATATTAAACCCATATAAAACCAGCCTTCAAACTTGTTGGGTCAGAATCACATTCCATTCCCGGTTTTCGCCTTTCACGCGATTAAACCGTATCTATCCTTTGAAACTGACCGGTCTAAGCTACGGCAAATATAAAGACCCGTTAGGATTCTAATAGGTTATTTTAAAACCTTTGTTCCAGAATAGGAGCCAGTAAAAGATATCTGTGATTTAAATCAATTAAGGACTATACTTGCAAAGGTAAATACTTTTAACTTATTTTCCGTATTACGGGCTTGGGTTACGGTATCTAAAATACCGCTTGGTCGGGCAATTGACCCCAACTCATTTGTAGTTGGGTATTATCAATGTGACCCGTTTAAAAACTTATTTTGTTGGCTTAACGCCTTTGGGGGCTTAATGACCATGTCCCGGATATCCTTGGCATCATTTTACGAAATGGCCACGACCTCGACATCCGGGTGTATGCGTACACCCGGCATTATGTCTATGACTATAAAAGTATAGCCCTTGGTTACCCGCCACGGTGTTATATGCTATGTTGTGTGTCTATTAAACTTTAACCTGGCATGACCCGGGCGACCGAACGCATAGCAAACATGTAATTCTTTACAAGATTTATTTATAAATTATCCCAAGTTATAAAAGAATTTGTGCCTTGTGCATTCAAATCAATTTTAATAAACATTTTTACAAAAGTGTCGGTTGAATGTATTTACCAGTGTAAACTGACGGATTTTCCCAAAAAGATTAACTGCAGGTACTAAACGTAATCGGCTGGCTATAGCTCCTTAGCATCTTAAAGAGTCTCGCAAGCTTTTCATGCCTTGTCTGTTGAACAATACTTTTTATTATTTTGATCCCCCTGTGGACACCATTCGACTATTTGTGATACATTCGATATTGCAATCAATGGTTGAATTATATTTATCTTTATGCTTCCGCTGTGCATTCATATAATTGTGTGGTTTGACTATATTGTTGCCAACTACGTCACGGTAATCCCCCACCGGGCCCACCGGTGAGACACGTGGAAATCGGGGTGTGACACTATTTAAATATTGGAATAAAATCCATAATGTGGGGGCCATGTTGGCCGTGAATAGGTTGGGGGGTCTAGCTAGGTTTTAACCATTTAGTTACCATCTAGTTCAATCTTAAGTGTTAGTTACATGATTTAGTTATTAGATATTTTTAGGAGGTATTATGATGTTCGGAGATCATACTAGCTTGGAAATGTTAAAACAGTGCTTCTAGTGTAATCTTGATGTTTCGGGTAGTGTCCAGTTGTTCGTTTAGATACTGGTTCGTTAAAGTGCTAAATTATACAGTTTAGTGTTCTTTATGTACCCTTTTGTGACACTTTTAATTCCAGACACTTAGGAAAGCATTCAGGATCATTTGAGCATATTTTTGCATGAAATTAGATTGTTTAAATGCTGATTTATGCTGAATTTTGCTGAATTCAGCACTTTGGGTGAATTTTAGGCACTTTTTGGCACTTAAACTATCACCTAGAAAGGCAGTTTTATGATCCTTACTTTCCTACACACTACCCCAGTGTATTACTTAGTTTCTGGCTCATTCTGTACCTCAATGCATTGTCTATCTATGTGTTGAATTCTGTCAGCATTTTCCTGATTTGTCTGATAACTATGCTAACTGTACTTAAGGCATCATTTAAGGCAATACAGTTGTCATGCAGTAATGATATGAAATTAAACCATGTGTGATGCACATGCATGTATTAAGCAGCAATCAGAAAGCTGTTAATTGCAATTTAGCATAGTCATTAAGCACTAATCACGACTAATTAATTGTACGGATACCTGGATTTTTGACAGTTGTCACATTCTCCCACTGTTAAGAAAATTTTGTTCTCGAAATTTATACTACCTTACCTCCCTAGGGTTACATTATTCATGAATAAATATGGATAACACCACAGTAACTGATCACAATACCGAATCAAAACCTATTGAATCAGGTGATTCCAAGGACATCTTCCTATACTAAGAATTCAATGGTTAAAAGATATGTCTCTCTGCATCCGGCTTCAAGGAATACGAGTTGCATAGGTGTAACATCTGGTGTCACTTACAATCACAGGGGTTCCATAAGAGAGGTGTTCTGACCATTAGAATTTCAACAAATTGTTTACGAAATGCAAAAGAATTTTAGAAACACTAACATCCGCTAGAGGAACTCAAAATCAACAAGTAGAATATGATAGTGACATGAAAATGATCTGTTAGCTTTCGAACCAATAAACGAATGAAATCAGGATGTTGACATTATTGAACCGCAAGAATACACCGAAATGAAATGCGATCGAAATTGGTGTACCATAGCCTTAATTCATAGTTGCACTATGAATGTTTAAAAGACAAGTTGAGTAAAAATATGGGTAGTTGCGTGTGAAAAGGTTGATCATGACTAGCACAAGATACAAGTTTGTAACGATACCACAAGGTGTCGTAATTGACGTAATTCAATAACAGCGGTGACCGAACAAGTTCACCGCGTTTGAAATCAATTGAAAGTGTGGTGAAGCGAACCTGAAAATGTGATTCATTAACTATGGAACATCAAAGAACTACTGTTTCCGATTGAAGTTGTAAAAGCGATAAATACTACAAGGCATTCGATTGATGATGAAAGAAACGTTAGGAGGTACACTGGAATATAAACTGAATTTATGTACCATTGTCTTAACACACGATCGTGTTAAAACTACTTTAACCGTGATAGAACAAAACGGATCTAGAGTAAATCAATAAATAGACAATTACATCCGAGTATGAGATGTATAAACGAGATTAGCGCAAGCTTCAATCTAGTGAAAACATCACCATGAGGTGTCGAAATCAACAAACGACGTTAATGGAGCCGTAGACTAAACAAATCTACTGTGACTTCGAACAAATGAAACTTTTCGCAAAAGTGAATTCGAATATGACGTCCTCAATACATCATATGGTGTCTTGAATTGAATATGTGAAATGGATAAGTTCAAGCAATTGAACTTGATTTTAACGATATTTGACAATAAGCACAGGTATTGACAAAAGAATTTCGGCATGGTTGCCAAGGTAAACCATGTATATAACTTGAAGGAAAAGAAGTTGCAAGAAAGGGTGTGTTGACTTGAAAACAAAGGAGCCAACAATTTCAATAATTGAGGTCATTCGGACCATAAATCAACAATTAGCTTTTAGCAAAATGACATTTGAACTTGGATGAAGCGCTTATTCGGAACGAAACCACATGCATAACAAATGGTGCATGCGTAACATATGAATTTCCAAGGGATGACACAACGAGCACTTGTTAATAATGAAGAAATGATCGACGCTAAGATTCACATAATCCAAGCAAATCTTGATAGTACAGATACGCTTCTGCACATGGGGTCGTACCCAGCGGACACGAGGGCGTGTGGAGCTAATACAGACAAATTGCAATTAATGAAGAAAGAGAAAGTGGATGGACACGGGGCCGTGCCCACTGGACACGGGGCCGTGTCCGGGCTTCTGTGCTGGCTATAAATAGAGGTGCTTGGTTCACTTCAAAGGCATCCCTTGGCAAACCACCTCTCTCCCACTTCACCCACACTCCACCACCATTACAACACCCACATCCACCACCATCATCCATCATCCATCATAGAGTGTGTGTAGTAGTCTCGGGATCCAAGATTGATAGTAAGAGTTCTTGACAATCAAAGGCCATGTTTGCCTAAGTCTCTTACATCACTTGGTGAAGACAAGCATTTAGTGTAACACTTTTTTTTAATCTTTTCGCACTTTTTCTTAGGTTTTGTATTAATGAATTTAATAACTAGTTTCTTATGTTGAAGGTGAAACTTCCTTATCATTTGTCCGTGGTGTCTTGGCATTATTTTACTGTCTATATAAAATAAAAGATTTTCACCATTCATATCTCTACGGTCTATATAGAGATATGTTGGCTACCTGGTTGGGGGTTAAGGGAATGGATTGGTAAGGTTCTTGCCTTGTTCAGTGCATAGATCCTGCAAGGACCTGGGTCAAGCTTACTAGGACCTCCTTCAATACCCACTGGTATTGGATGGCGGGGTGCGAATGGCTTGATCCCCTCATATGTAAACTACTATTAATACATTCACCCGGCTACTTGGGATTGTATCCCTGCTGACTCAAACCACTTAGCCGAGGGTAACGTCACCTTCAAAAGAGGGGCCTACCATATTACGCATTAATAACTTAATAATTAATTATCTTTCAATATTCCGACCCTTTAGGATTGTATCCTTGCTGACTCAAACTACTGGGTTGAGGGTAACATCACCTTCAAAAGAGGGGCATACTACTATAACTAAGATCTCTTAAAAAGTGCAAAAGTGCGGAAATCATCAAAGGTTACACTAAAGGCGAGTCGGATCCAAGTGATTCATCTTGTCTATCTGTTTTTATTTTTATTTTTATTTTCAGCATTTTTAGTTTTTATTTTCATGTTTAAAACTTTTTTCTAAACTTTTGATTTGATTAGAAATTGAGGATAAACCGGTACTAAAAGCTCTTGTGTCCTTGGACGACCTCGGTATCTTACCAACGCTATACTATGCTCACGATGGGTGCACTTGCCCATATGTGTGTTTAGTGTTAGTAGAACATCGCGTTTTATAAATTTAAAACTTGACTAAAGTGTTAAATATGGCTAAGATATACATAAAAACATATAACACACTACGCACATCAAGTTTTTGGCGCCGTTGTCAGGGACACAAGGATTTTAAGAAAGTTAGGAATCAACGGCCTAATCGTTTTTCTTATTTTTCTGTTTTTTTTTTTTGGATTTTTCTTAAATTTTCAGCTTCTGCAGACTGTAGCACGGGGCCGTGCCTGGTCGGACAAGGGCTGTGCCCAGCATCGTTACTGGCAGTTTTTATTTTTCGAGTCAGAGAACTGAGCACGGGGCCGTGTTGGTGCAGCACGGGGCCGTGTCGAACTCTCCAGTAACAGGGATCTGGAAAACAATCACTGTAACTCCGACCACGGGGCCGTGTTCAGCTGAGCACGGGGCCGTGGTGAAACTTCTGACCAACAACCTTTTTGTTTTTATCGCAGGACTTGGAACCCAGGCACCTCACCTAAACTTCCTATGTAGTGTATGAGCTCCAGTTCCAGTAAAGACATAAAAAACCTCTAGACTAACCCGAACGCTTTCTAAGAAAAAGACTCAAAGCTAAAAGCCAAGAGAAAGTTTCGGGGGACCCACTTCCGATGGCGGATCAACGTACCTTAATAGATTACCTACGGCCCACAGTGGGGAATCTCGGCGCCGCTATCAATGCACCGAATGTCGATGCCAACAACTTCGAAATTCGGCCGCATTTGATACAAATGCTCCAAAACTCCGCAACCTTCCACGAGCTTGCGGGCGAAGATCCTCACTTACATATTACCAACTTTTTGGAAATATGTGATACTTTTCGAATTAACGGAGTATCTAACGACGCAATCCGCTTCCGAATGTTTCCATTTTCATTAAAAGACCGAGCTAAGGCTTGGCTTAACACCCTCCCAGTTGGTTTGGTAAACACCTGGGATGAACTAGGCCAAAAGTTTCTGTATAAGTATTTCCCTCCTGCAAAAACGGCTAAATTAATGACTGAAATTAATACATACTCACAAGAGGACGGGGAATCCTTATATGAAACTTGGGAAAGGTTCAAGGAGCTACTAAGAAAGTGTCGTCATCATGGTCTTGCGGTATGGCAACAAGTATCCACTTTCTATAATAGATTGTTGCCACACACGAGACAAACACTTGACTCTAGCTCTGGGGAACTTTTAGGTAATCGCCGCCCAAATGAAATTTATAATCAAATTGAGGAAATTGCTCAAAACAATTTTCAGTGGCACGCTCCCCGAGGCACTAAATCTATTGCCTCAGGCGCCCATAAGGTTGATGAAAGCACTTCTTTACAAGCCCAAATCGAGGCCCTTTCTTCGAAAATCAAAAAGTTAAAAATGGAAAAATGGCCTCGGTTATGGATTGTGAAGGGTGTGGTGGGCCACATGAAAATTGGAGTTGTATGAAAGAAATGGATAATCAAACGGAAACGGTAAACTACATTGATAATAGACCTAGGCCGTCAGGTCCTCTGATAGGTACCTACAACCAAGGATGGCGTAACCACCCTAACCTTGGTTGGAGAGAACCTGGCAATAGTAGTAACCAACAAAATCAAAACCCACGAACAAACTTTCAACAACCACGAAATGAGTCACAAAATTTCTCTCAACAACAACAAGGGGGACGAGAGAGGCTTGAAGACACTGTCTCACGCCTCATCTCTGACACCGATAAGAAAAACTCGGATCAATTTCAATAAATAGAATCGAATTTTAGAAATCAACAAGCTAGTATTCAAAACATTGAAAAACAATTATATCAACTAGCTCAAAATTTCGCCGAGAGACCACAAGGCGCATTACCCGGCAATACCAAAACAAACCCAAAGGCGCAAGTACATCTCATCACGTTGAGAAACCGCACCATAGGTCCCGAGGAGGCTCTGCTACATCCAACTGAAAAGAGTCCATCTAACCAAACCGCAACTTTGTCAACACCCCAAAAAGAGACGACTCCTCCACCAAATCAAGAGCCTCTCAAGAATCCTCCGGTACCTTATCCCGGTCGGTTACTTCGCCAAAAGACCGATGAGCAGTTCACAAAATTCGTAAATCTACTAAAACAATTGCATGTCAATATTCCATTTCTAGAAGTCTTAACCCAAATGCCTAAATATTCAAAATTCATGAGAGACTTTCTCACTCATAAAAGGAAAATTGAATCACTGCAATTAGTTAATTTAAGCGAAGAATGCTCCGCCTTACTACTCAACAAACTCCCACAAAAGAAGATCGATCCCGGAAGCTTCACCATCCCTTATTCAATTGGGGGATCACCCATACGCAATGCACTAGCCGATCTTGGGGCTAGCATCAACCTCATGCCCACATCAATGTTCGACCGACTCGGACTAGGAAAAACAAGCCTTACAAAAATGAGCATACAACTCACCGTAGGTCCATTAAATATCCACAAGGTGTCGCCGAAAATCTATTGGTAAAAGTCGGAGACTTTGTCTTCCCGGCCGACTTTGTCATACTAGATATGGAGGAAATACCGAAGTACCACTCATCTTAGGAAGACCATTCCTGGCCACGGCCCACGCAATGGTAGACATGAATGGTGGGGACACTAACATTGAAGGTTGGGGACAAGGAGATGAAGTTTGGGTTGGGAAAAGAGTAGAAGATGATGACCCGTTCAACTACATGAAAGTCATAGATTCAAGTTTGGATGATGCTCTTCGGCGGTGCAACATGGGATGCAAACCATCCCACTTGGGTAACATATGACTGGCTTTGGGTCTAGCCAAGGACCCTTATAAACGTGGCACACCATGGAGGCATTCCGCGGAACTATCCTTAGTTTAGTTTAGATTAACTTTTATGTTTTCTAGTTTAGTTTTAATTTTCAGGAATAAAACACACTCGGGATGATGAATGATACTAAGGGAAACTTGAACCCACACCCCATGCACAAAAACAGAGCCTCCCGACAATTTTTCTTCATTACAGCAAGTTCAGCACGGGGTCGTGCTCAGCCTACACGCCCCTTGCTCAAAGATCTGCAGAAAAACGCCCACTTCAGGTAACTGGACATGGGGCGTGTTTGCTGAACACACCCCATGCCCAGCCTTCTGTTACATTCTGATACTGGCAATCTGAACACGGGGCCGTGCCCGGTCACCACAGGCCCGTGTCCAGACGCCTAGTAACATAAATTTTTATTTTTAAACATCTTTTTACGCATTCAATCAACCTGAAAATTTATTTTTGGGACATATTGAGGACAATGTGTAATTTAAGTGTGGGGGGGTGCTAAATCCTTGGATTTTGCAAGTCCTAATAACAAGCCTTACACAAAACTCTATTGGAACCGCTAATCACCCCAAATTTTTTCAAAAACTTTTCATTTTTTTTACTGGTCTTGGTTTAATTTGGGAATAACAAGTTCTAAAAAGGTTACATTTTTACAAATTTACAACTGATGGCGTCCTGATAAAAAGAACCAACATAAGAAAATTATGAAACGGCATGACAAATCTAGTTAAAATTTGATATATATACGTGATCACATTAATAAACCCATTCCCACAAAAGTGAGTTTTGAGCCTTTATTGAGCATAGATATACACATCTTTAAATTAAATGCTCATTTTTCGTTTCTTGTGTGAATAGCCGCTTGGTTTCTTACGACTCTAGAACTTGCTATGACGATACATTCCCAGTCCTTACCAACTTAAACCCATGTAAGTAAATGATGGAGGCATTAGGACTAACCTTTTTTCTTTTCAACACCATTATTTTTCATTTTTTTACCACCTACCCAAAATCCTCCTAGTTAACCCCTTTAAGCCTAAACCTTTTCGTTTCAAAACCCACAAAACAAACACCCTTTACCCACCAAAAAACCTTTTTATTTTAAACCCTTCATTTTAGTAAAAAGCTCGTTTTTCATGTGACATTCCTTATAAAAAAAGTCTAGCAATAAACAAACAAGTTCCTCAAAGAAACTTGGTTTAAAAGTGTTTTGAATGAATAAAAGTCACAAAAACAAAAAGTTTTACGACGACCGACACTTTTTACGATTTTAGCCCTTTTCTACTAACCAACAACAACAACCATACCCAGTAAAATCCCACAAATAGCAAAGCTACTTATAGGGTCTGGGGAGGGTGGGATGTAGACAGACCTTGCCTCTATCCATAGGGATAGAGAGCCCTTTTCTACTAACCACTAACCCAAAACCACCTACCTTTAACCCAAGCCTAACCATTCCCCAAGTCCTCTTGATATTTACAAAGGTTTATAGTTAAAAAGGAGGAGGATTGATTCATTGGAAAGCATATGTAAGAAGTAAGTTCCATGTCGGTCTCGAGTGTTTCACAAAAATACATCTTCGGCCGAGTGTTGAGTGATCTCCCGTGAGGTATGTGAACTTGTATATAAATGTAATTTTAAAAAGGCATGTTATGCCCAAATAAGTAATTTATCTTATGAAACGTTCTAAATAAATCATAACGAATAGGATTGTAAATAGCATAAAAATAAAACCTAATAAAGATCTTGGAATTTCGACACTCATGGTTGCAAAAGTCGTTAGGCGCTCCCTAGTCGGTCGACAAGGGAGTTGAGAGTACTCGGCATAGGCGGAGAGTACTCGGGGAGTACTCAGACATGTTAAATTATAAAGAAATTAGTTTTCGGAAATTAAATACATGTCTAATAACATAAATTTACTAATATTTTTAACAAAATACGTGAAATAATATTCATTATTTAATATCATAGTCATATAAATTACGTTTTATTATTTTTTTAAGTCAAACTCGGTCCGAATTGACCTACTAGATCCGATTTTGGCCGAGTTTGACCGCGTTTGATCGATTCCGAGTAATTAGGCGGAGTTAGAGAAAGTCGCCTCGGCAGCCTACCTTGTAGCAACTACTCGAGGAATAATCGGCCTTGGAAACCCTGTTTTACGACCACGCCGACACTCAAGACAAGCCAAAACTTCTCTTCTACGCATTCCATTTGGGAGTGTAAGCCACATTATAAAGAGTTTTGATTAAGGACAAACAAAGATTCAAGTGTGGGGGTATTTGATGTGTGTAAAATGCAACATATAAATTACATCAAATGAGGCATAAAACTAACCCTTTTTAAGTACTAATGTTGGAAAAAAACGTGCTTTTGTCTTCCTTTTGTATTTTCAGGATTAAATGAGCGTAAATAAATAAAAGGAGCAAAAATGCAGCCAAATCTAACATAAATACAAGAAAAGGAATTAACATGGCATGCTCGACCCCTCGACAGCATCTTCCCAAGCAAAAACAAGAGATCAGAAGGCTGAACACGGCCCCGCGCCCAGCGGACACGGGGGCGTGGTCAAGTGTCTGCAGAAAAGACAAAGTTGTAGAGCTTTTATTTCCCGACACGGGGGCATGCCCAGCTCAACACGGCCGTGGTCAACGCTAAGATTCGCAAAATCCAAGCAAATCTTGATAGTACAGATACGCTTTTGCACACGGGGCCGTGCCCAGCGGACACGGGGGCGTGTGGAGCTAATACAGACAAATTGCAATTAATGAAGAAAGAGAAAGTGGATGGACATGGGGCCGTGCCCACTGGGCACGGGGCCGTGTCTGAGCTTCTGTGCAGGCTATAAATAGAGGTGCTTGGTTCACTTCAAAGGCATCCCTTGGCAAACCACCTCTCTCCCACTTCACCCACACTCCACCACCATTACAACACCCATATCCACCACCATTATCCATCATCCATCATAGAGTGTGTATAGTAGTCTCGGGATCCAAGATTAATAGTAAGAGTTCTTGAAAATCAAAGGCCATGTTTGCCTAAGTCTCTTACATCACTTGGTGAAGACAGGCATTTAGTGTAATACTTTTGTTTTTTAATCTTTTCGCAATTTTTATTTGGTTTTGTATTAATGAATTTAATAACTAGTTTCTTATGTTGAAGGTGAAACTTCCTTATCATTTGTCCGTGATGTCTTGGCATTATTTTACTGTCTATATAAAATAAAAGATTTTCACCATTCATATCTCTACGGTCTATATAGAGATATGTTGGCTACCTAGTCGTGGGTTAAGGGAATGGTTTGGTAAGGTTCTTGCCTTATTCAGTGTATAGATCCTGCAAGGACCTGGGTCAAGCTTACTAGGACCTTACCCACTGGTATTGGATGGCGGGGGTGTGAATGGCTTGATCCCCTCATATGTAAACTACTATTAATACATTAACCCGGCTACTTGGGATTGTATCCCTGCTGACTCAAACCACTTAGCCGAGGGTAACGTCACCTTCAAAAGAGGGGCCTTCCATATTACGCATTAATAACTTAATTAATTATCTTTCAATATTCCGACCCTTTAGGATTGTATCCTTGCTGACTCAAACTACTGAGTTGAGGGTAACGTTACCTTCAAAAGAGGGGCCTACTACTATAACT
Organism: Helianthus annuus; assembly: GCF_002127325.2. Lineage (NCBI taxonomy): Eukaryota > Viridiplantae > Streptophyta > Magnoliopsida > Asterales > Asteraceae > Helianthus > Helianthus annuus. Next base: position 135,466,223 of record NC_035433.2, on the reverse strand, counting down.
AAGATCTCTTAAAAAGTGCAAAAGTGTGGAAATCATCAAAGGTTACACTAAAGGTGAGTCGGATCCAAGTGATTCATCTTGTCTATGTGTTTTTATTTTTATTTTTATTTTTATTTTCAGCATTTTTAGTTTTTATTTTCATGTTTAAAACTTTTTCTAAATATTTTATTTGATTAGACGTTGAGGATAAACCGGTACTAAAAGCTCTTGTGTCCTTGGACGACCTCGTATCTTACCAGCGCTATAGTATGCTCACGATGGGTGCACTTGCCCATATGTGTGTTTAGTGTTAGTAGAATATCATGTTTTATAAATTTAAAACATGACTAAAGTGTTAAAAAGGGCTAAAAATGTACATAAAAACATATAACACACTACGCACATCAGGCTGAAGCAGTGGCATGTGCCACATATCTACTAAATCGGGCCATCACTAAAAGTGTACCAAATGTAACACCCCAAGAAGCCTGGAGTGGAAGAAAACCAAATGTTGAGCATCTTAGAGTCTTTGGCTGTATTGCATATGCTCATGTTCCGAAACAACCTCGCAGCAAACTAGATGACAAAACATAGAGAGCAATCTTCATTGGCTACAGCGAGAATAGCAAGGCTTACAAGCTATATAATCCAACCACAAACAAAATCATTATAAGCAGAGATGTTATGTTTGATGAAAGTCAACATTGGGTTACAAGTAAAGAGAGCCAAGGAGTGCCTTATGTTGAAATCAATAATGAAAGTGATGACAATCAAAGGATAGTCATGGAGGATCGAAGTGAATCTGTAACATCAGAGATAAACTATCAGAATGAGAACCAATCAAGTGATGATGAAGCTGAGGCAAACACTAACAACCATGAAGATGTAGATTCATCATCCTCATCAGATAATAAAGTGTTAAGAACTTGAAGTGTTACAGATTTGTATCAAAAGTCACAAGCACTTACAAAAACACAAGTCGATGAACTCTATCAAAGAAATCAAATCAACTCTAATAATGTAGCAAATTTTGTTCTATACGCTGATACTGATCCTACCACATACATGGAGGCATGCAAGGAAACAAAATGGAGAGAAGCTATGGACAAAGAAATGGAATCAATACTAAAGAATGAGACCTGGGAATTGGTGGATCCTCCAAGGAATCAAACACCGATTGGGATGAAGTGGATATACAAGACAAAGTATGATGAACATGGGAATATAAGTAAACACAAAGCACGCTTGGTGGTAAAGGGCTACAAGCAGAAATATGGAATTGACGACCAAGATGTTTTTGCTCCGGTAATAAGATTCGATACTGTTAGACTTGTTTTGGCTTTGGCTGCACATTATGGTTGGTACCTACATCAAATGGACGTAAAAAAGGATTTCTTGAATGGTAACTTAAAAGAACAAGTATATACTGAACAACCAGAAGGATATGTCAAGAAAGGAGAAGAAAGAAAAGTATGTCGCCTCAAGAAAGCCCTATATTGCTTGAAACAATCCACGAGGGCATGGTATAGCAGAATAGAAGGATACTTCATGTCACATGGTTTTAAGAAATGTGTGTATGAACATACCTTATTTACTAAAATCTCCAAGGATATAAAGATACTAATTTGTTTATATGTGGATGATCTCATCATAGCCAGTGACTCATTAAACATGGTAAATCAGTTCAAAGAATCAATGAAGACAGAATTTGAGATGATTGACATGGGAATTTTGCATTATTTTCTCGGAATGGAAGTATCGTACGACAACGGGAACATCACACTTTCACAACAAAAATATGCAAAGAGTTTACTAGATAAATTCAAGATGACAAACTGCACTGCTATCTCAACTCTAATGGGATATGGGTTGCGCTTGTCCAAGAAAGATCTAGAAGATGAAGTAGATCAGAATGTATACAGAAGTTTAGAAGTTTAGTCGGAAGTCTCATTTTTTTAACAAACACCAGAACTGATATTATGTTTGCTGTTAGCAAGGTAAGTCGATTTATGGAACAACCCAAGAAAAGCCACTGGGAAGCCGTGAAAAGGATTCTAAGATATATAAAAGGGACTTTAGACCATGGAATCGTATACTCTAAATGAGGCAAAGGAACACTGGTCGGATTCAGCGATAGTGATTATGCAGGGAATATCGATGATAGTAAAAGTACCTCCGAGTATGTGTTTCACTTAGGTTCAGGAGCTATAGCCTTGCAATCAAAGAAACAAAAGGTAGTAGCTTTATCTTCAACTGAGGCAGAATACATTGCACTATCCACAACTGGTTGTCAAGCAATCTGGCTTAAAGGAATCCTAAATGAACTTCAAGAAAATATGGATTGTCCTCTAATAATTTACTGTGACAATAATCAACCATTTGTTTAGCCAAGGATCCAGTCTATCATGGTAAAAGTAAGCACATAAGGGTCAAATATCACTTCATTTGAGACTTGATCAAGAATAAAGATGTGGAAGTCCGATTCTGTACAACTAAGAATAAAGTAGCAGACGTTCTTACTAAAGCTTTGCAACCAAGAGACTTCATACGTATAAAGAATCTTCTGCATGTTGCTCCAATCTAGCTTACAGGAGGATATTAGAAGAGGAATTATAAGCTAGATTATATATATAGTTTAGATATAATATATAGTTTAATTATAGTTTATGTAACATTATTATTATTCTTTTAATAACCTAAGTCGCGAGGGTTATCATCATGAGAACTATCGTATATATGTAATATCTCTGTAACACATTTAGATTTACCAATTCCATTCAAGAACAATCTCTCTTCTCATCTTTCAATTCCATATACAGTTAACGAATTCAATTCCAATACTCTTGCTGATGTTAATATTTCAATTTGTGATCATTTGCATTATCTTGTGAGCGTAGGCCAAAATTATATCGTGCAAAGATCCTTCTGAATCATCCCTACATATTCTCAAGAGTAGCGCTAATAATTTAGGTCTAACGATGAAAACGTAAAACATGTATTAATTAGGATTTGCTAACTCATAACTAACACCTCTGTGTATGCATACAATCGCAAATAGCACAGTTCTCTTAGGAAAAAAAACAAATCATATCCATTATAAAACAGTATTAAAAAATGCATAGATAACTTAGAAACTGCAGCAAGTCTAATGTGCTAGGTACAGTTATTTTGTGTTCATGTCATCATTGTGCAATAATCTTGTAAAGTAGATATTGTTTCCCATTTCTAGAAATTTGGCTTAAAGGCAGATACATGAGGTAGCAGAGATATAAATCATGTGTTTTCCTAGACCATCTATTTTCTCCCATTCTTTTGTAGAATTGTTTAGTTTGAACACCTCAACGGGTTCTCCAAAATCACTCATGGTAACAAGTAAAATATGTTGATCACATTTTGATAGAAAGTACTCTTTCCGAACTCTGCAACAACTTCTTGGAACAAGTAAAAGAATATGGATCATTAGTGCCAAAATCCAAATGAACAAGGCATGATAGGGCTTGTGTGTTGTGAATCCAACAACCATACAATCGGGGGAAGTAGGTGGTGCAGAAAAACAAAGGCTTCCAAACGAACAAGGCTGCTTTGGAAGCTTACGGATATCACTATTAAAAGGCCAAAGAAAACCGGTTCGCGAACGAGTCCATGATTATTAACCATCAGCAACCAACCATACGTGAAATATAATATCTAGCAATCACCTTTGAGTTCTTGAGGGGTTTTTTTGTAGAATACTTCTTACTGCATATCGGATCTATAAGAGTGATAAGGCCTCGATAATTGTCTAACACCATCAACCATGGTGAATATATCCTTTGTTGGCCCGAACTTGGATCTTGATCTCTAAATGAGCGTGAATAACTTGAATAACAATAACTTGTAATAATCAATTGAATGTTTTACAAATCGAATGAGAGTATATACAATTGATTTCGAATGTAATGAACAAGTACAAATGAATCTAACTATCCCTATTTATAGTTTCTAAAGGGTACGAGTGAATAGACGCGTCTCTTCGTGAAAAGTCATGTCTCTTGGATGTGTGGTTGAGATTGGATCTTGAAGAGGTATGTTGATTCTCAGCCACTTGATCAACCGTCGCGTCCCTTCTTCTTTTTCTTTGCATCGATTCCGAAATGGTGTGTGTAGGAGACACACCCATTCGGTTATTAGGGTAGTTTCCAACTTCCATGTTGTCAACCTTGGTCCTTCAACTTCATAACCGCCATATGTAATATTAATTCTAATTATCTATCTAACTAACTATGTACATGATGTTAAGAGATTAACCGGTTTCATTCACCCCCTTAATCTCTAACATCCATGAGTTGCTTTAAGTCTTGAATTCCGAGCAGTTCCCTCATTGTAGCAAACTTGATCCTTGCTAGTGCCTTTGTTAGTATATCTGCCCGTTGTAGTTCTCCACTTATGTGTTCCACAGTGATATCTTCGTTTTCCACGCATTCTCTTATGAAGTGATATCGTGTGTCAATGTGCTTGCTTCTTCCGTGAAAGACTGGATTTCTCATAAGTGCTATTGCTGAAACGTTATCTACTCTGAGTGTTATCTTTTCTTCCTTCCAGCCTGTGATTTCACTTAACAATCTTTTAAGCCATAGTGCTTGACATGCTGCTGCAGTGGCTGCCATGAATTCTGATTCGCATGATGATAGTGCCACTGTTTGTTGCTTCTGTGTACACCAGGTTATAGGTGATTCTCCAAAGTAGAATACCAGACCAGTTGTTCCTTTTCCTTTGTCTGTATTAACTCCAAAACTACTATCGCTATAACCTGTGATCTTACATCCTCCTTGTCTTCTGTAGATGATTCCATGCTCTTTAGTTCCTTTGATGTAACGTAGTATTTGCTTTACTGCTTTCAGGTGTTGCTCCTTTGGTTCTTGCATGAATCTACTAAGTAGACTGACTGGGTAACATAGATCTGGTCTTGTATGCAATAAGTACCTGAGAGAACCTATCAGGCTTCTGTAATGTGTTGCATCTACTAGATCTCCTTCTTCAGTCTTTGTTAATTGAGTTCCTGGAGTCATGGGTGTCTTCGTGTCATTGCAGGATAACATATCAGCGTCTTTGAGTATCTTGTTGATATATCCTGTCTGCTTGATGCCTATCTCACCCCCTGCTTGAATTACTTCTATTCCCAGATAGTATGCTAGCAATCCTAGATCGCTCATATCAAATTTGTTCTTCATCTGAGATTTGAAGATGTCTATCTCCTTCTTTGATGTTCCAGTGACTATCAAGTCATCAACGTAGACTCCAACTATTATTGTAGAGGCTTCACTCGTTCTTGTATAGATTGCGTTCTCTAAAGTACACTTCTTGAAGTTAAGTGAGTTTAGGGTTTGATCTAACTTCGTATTCCAAGCTCTTGGTGCTTGTCTCAATCCATACAGTGCTTTTGATAGTCTGTAAACCTTTCCTTCATTTCCTGGCTTTATAAATCCTTCTGGTTGTGATACATAGACTTCCTCCTTGAGATCTCCGTGTAAGAATGCAGATTTCACATCTAAATGATGTACCTCCCAACCTTGATATGCTGCTAAAGCCAACATTAGTCGTACTTGTCACACCCCGAAATATCAGAGCTGGCGTGACTGGACCGGTATCTTCATTGCACAGCGGAAGCAAATAAAGCTAAGACTTCTAGAAAGTGAACGCCGCTATGTACTCGAATTCCCATGGGTTCTCCTATTCCAACCGTTCCATAGTTTTGAAAATGCAACCTGAGAAAGAACATGCGAAAAAGTCAACATAATGTTGAGCGAGTTCATAGTTTGTTTTGAAAAGATTAAAATAAATCTTTTTGATAACCGGTTTTAAAGTTGCTGAGAAAATATAGTAAAATCATTTTCTTGGCATGATATATGAAAACTGTGAGTCTAGCCCACGAGAGTCTTTGTGCATTGCACGAGAGAGAATGGGCCGAGCCCAAACGAACCTTTGTAAGCAGGATCAGCGTGTCCTCTTACTTAGGTATAGTTTGAAAAACGTTACCAAAGTTTGTAAATCCATGTATTTGTGAGTTTACTTCAAATGAATCTTATGAATATATGAAAGTTTTAATGTTGTAAATGGGTATGTAAAGCGTCTATGAACAGGTTGATCGTTAATGTTTCGCGAGGACATTAACGTATGCGGCGACATAGGAAGTACTCAACCTGTGTAGACGGTTTTGAGTGTCGAATCACCTCGACTGTGTCGAATCACCTCAACTGTGTGAATCACTCGCCTGTGTCGAATCACCTCGACTGTGTCAAATAACCTCGACTGTGTGAATCACCTCGACTGTGTCGAATAACCTCGACTGTGTCGAATCCCCTCGACTGTGTCGAATCACCTCGACTGTGTCGAATCACCTCGACTGTGTCGAATCACCTCGACTGTGTCACCCGTACCCATTAGAAAATCATGCACGTTTCGTAATATGCGGATCAAATTTGTAAAACCGGTATGTTTGATCGAAATCATTCGTAAACCATTTAAGTTCCTTGAAATTCATTCGCAACACGGTTTATAAATATGAGTTTTCGTTCATCGAAAAAGTTATTTACTTTTGCAAAAACTTGCATGTCTTTCCACCCCCGAAAACATTTATAAAAATGTAAAAACAGTAAAAAGTGGGGGTTATGAACTCACCTTGACATTCCTGTGCAAAGCTAGCTTAATGTGATTCCGTAGTGTCGTTCCGAGACCGTGAATTAGCTAGCGTGCACCTATGACATTCCTACGAAGGAAGACTTATAAGTTTTCTAATTTAAACGTAGCTAAACTACGTGTCCGAGCTCTACCGAGTCGTTAATTAAACGACCCTAAGGTAGTTGTTATCTTGACTTAGGATAACCGATCGATGGTTATTTGATCCCGTATATATTCGGGATAAAACTAAGTCTCGAGATCGACTTAATTTTCGAGTATTATAAAATATGTATTTATATATATAAATATAAATATACTAACGAAGTCGTGTTAGTCGTCGCGAATAAAAGGGCGTAGATGAAATGGTACATATTCGAATGTCGTACGTGATGCGGTAATATAATGTCGTAGTTTGCATAAGATGGAAGTAAATAAATATATACGCATATAACTATATGAGCTCGTTGTTATCAAATTAATAATATCGTTATTAAAATCTCACGGAACGGTGTCATACTTCGTTTATAAGTTTGAAATAAATATATACTATTACATTTATTTTTATAAAAGTATACGAATCAACAGTATTTGAAAATAGAGTTTCAGAATTATCGCCATCCGACAATATATTTGTTTTATAAAAGAGTTCGGGATAATTTGGGCTTAGCGGCGTTTTGAAAGTAAATATATAGCTTTATATTTATTATTGTAAAAGTAGTCGAAAATCTTGACTTTTGAAACGACACAAACCATTAAGTTTAATTTTATGAAGGTTTTCGAATTCCATACGTTGGATCAAATATAAATAACTATATTTAATATATAAAAACCCTCACAAATAAATATACGTTAAGGATTATTTTATAAATTTTATTTGAGTCGCGACACGTTTTTATTAGCGTTGCGGCTAGGAAATATATACATATTTTAACGAAAATCGGGCAGAGTTTCCTCTGTTTTTCGAATAACCCGACAATAAAAGTCGATATATTTTTCAAGATTCAACCAATAACCTAACCAATATGTAATAATTTTGTCAAATGCGCCAAAATGAAAATAAGGTCGCTAATATATAAGCGTTATTTAATCGGGTCGAGCTCGGTCACGTAACTAACTAAAAAAAATCTAACTAACGTATATCGAACTAACTAAAGTTCGCGTCGTTATAACTTTACCGGGTCTGAGTTGACCACCCTTGACTTCTGTTGACTGGTGTTGACCGAGTCGTTGATTGAGTTGACTCAGTTTGACCGGGTCAAACCGAGTTGAACCGAACCTTGACCCGAAACTAACCGAAATGAGTCCGAACCAAGCTGTAACTTGAACTGAAATTCTTGGACCAAACTGAGCCTGCTGAACCGGGTTTGACCCGACTGAGTTGACCCGCACCAAACTGTGTTGACCAGAGTCGACTCGGGTTTGACTGAAACGAACCGCACCAATTCTGAACCGAGCATGAATTGAAGCTGAACTGACCGAACCACAACTGAGGCCCAAACCAAACCGCTCCAAAGCTACTCAAACCCAACCAAATCAAAATCAGACGTTGTACATGACCCGACAACTTGAACTACATATCTGAAACTGAACTGAGCCGTAGTGAAACTAAACTGACCTGAACTAGACCCTGCTGAACCACCATCACCTTCAATACAAAATCATCATCTTCGCACCGAGATACCACCGCTGTGAGACTCTTGCCGCCGCCGCCACCTCCCGTGCCGCCGCCGTGAGCGGCGGCGCCGCTCCGTCTCCGACGCCCTCTCTCTCCTCGGCCTCTATCTCCCTATCTCGTCTCTCTCTCTGCTCGTAGCCGCACCACCACCGGACGGTGGTGGTGGTGATTCGTTTTGTCATTCGAAAGGGGGGGGCGTGATGTTGTCGGTTAACCGGGACCGGGAGAAACCATCGCCGCCTGTGGTGTCTCCCGTCGCTGCTGTAGTCGCCAAACGCCGCCACCACCTGTGGTGGTCGGCCGGCCTTCAATAACAGGGAGAGGAGGAGCCCGAGAGGTGTGGGTGAGTGGCCGGTCAGACATCAGGGATGAGAGGGAGATCCAGATATAAGGGTTGATTTGGTTGTGTTTTGTCTGCGTTTTGTTTGAGAACAAGAGTTAGGGGATTTAGGGTTTCTTAGACTTGAAGATGAAGAAGAGCAGACAAAAGAGATGGATGGTGTGCGTGTGTTTGGTATGAGTTTTCAACAAAATGAGAGGATAAGTGTATTACTACACTTATATACCTAGGGTTGGGTTAATGGGCTTGGGCCCTAGGCCCACAAGCCCAATCCCCATGTTTAAGTGGCCCAATCACACTAACGAACCCGTTAACAAAACCTGAACTCTCCATAACGTCGTAAACTAAAATCTTAAGTTCAAAAATATGAAAAAAATGGTGTCGATAGTCGTTGTTGTTGCATTTGATTGTCGGTTGCGTAAAAGGGCGCGTAAATTGCGTTGGTTGTCATTTCTAATCCGTTTTTTTTTTTTGAGTTAATACACGTGTCTGATGCTTCGTTTCATTGCCGGTGCGTTCCTGTAGTCGCGTTTTCGTTCACGTTTACGTTTTGTGACGTTCGAGAGCACAATGAATCCGTAAAATCAAGTTCATATGTAAATATCATACGTATAAAATTCATATTTGTTGGCGTTGTCCGTATTTTGTACGGCATCAGTTCGTTATCGTTTATCGTTACGCAATTCCTCCACAGATTATCATTCGCGTACTGTAAGGTCGAGTAGGCGTTCCTAGGCATTACAAAAGCCTAATTAAGTTAATACGTGCCTTAAACACTATTTATTATTGCCTTAAACATTTGTTAATCGCATAATTAAGAGGCGTTAATTACCGGTTGTCACATTCTCCCCCTGTTACAGAAATTTCGTCCTCGAAATTTAGACTATGTTAACTCCTCAGAGTTGTGCTGTTCCTAGGTAAGTCCGAATAATACCAAAGTGAATGACCGTGTAATTGAACCAAAACTTGTTCAGATTACGTGATTGCAAGAAAATTTTGCATCAATAGGAACCCAACGGTTTAACTGAGTTTGTTCTAGAAATCAATGTCACGTGAACGAGATGTTGTGATACTATCACCAATGTGACTAGGTTTACTAGGTTCAACAGAAGAGGAGATTCAACCAATGGAATTCCAAATGAACATTCGCAAACTGCAAATCAATTTTTGAAACAACAGAATTTACTACCAACAGAATCTTGCGTTGGTTGTTGTATGATTGAAACTCGAATTCAACGAGCTCAAATAAATAGAATCATAAAAATGATTTATCAACTATCGAACCCTTAAACGAATAAAATCAAGCGTTGACATTATTGAGTTGCAAGGATACACCGAAATGAAATTCAACCGAACCTGGTGTATCATCGTCTTAATACATAGTTGCATTAAGACTACTAAAATGATGTGTCAAACGAAAAGCATATACAGTTTCGCATGAAACGACTGATCGTAATTAGCACAAGCTACAAGTTAATACCAACACCGCAAGGTGTCGTAGCAATGAAATGTTTCAATAATAGTGATAATAGTGGTGATCGAACAAGTATCACCTGTGTTTTGCATGAAACGCTCGATTACGATTAGCCCAGGCTACAAGTTTATACCGACACCACAAGGTGTCGTAATGATGGAAATAATTCAATAATAGTGGTGATCAAACAAATTCACCGTGTTTGAATTGAACTGAAGGTTCGACGAAGTAAATCTGAATGTTTGTTTCAAACAAATCTCATAGGATTTTCAATTGAAAATGAAACAAGGAAATAATGTTTTCGATCGAAAATGAAAAAGCAATGAATATCACAAAATGTTCGATCGATGCTGAAAGAACCGTTAAGAGGTACACCGGAAAATGAAATAAATTTGTGTACCATTATCTAAACACACGATTGTGTTAAGATTGCTTTAATATGATAAACCAACAAAGCGGATTTAATATCAATAAACAAATAAATAAATAATTAAATCCGTACATGACGTGAGCAACGAGATTAGCGCAAGCTTCAAACTTGTGAAAACGTCACCACAAGGTGATCGTGATCAAGGAAACGATTCAATGAAGTCGAAGACCAAACAAGCATGTTATGGTTCAAAGCAAACGAAGTGCTTGTTGGGATTATTTCGAATATGATGGCCTCAATCCATCATATGGAATCTTGAATCGAATATATACTATGAGCAAGTTCAAACAATTGAACTTGGTTTAGTCACATTTCAACAATGAATGCACGTATCGATACGAAATTTTGACATGGTTACAACGAAAAACCATGTATGTAACTTGAAAAGAAAAGGAGTTTTCAAGGAGTTCGTTGACTTGATGCCAAAGAGTCAACACTTTGCAATAATGTAGTAACACTTTGCAATAATGTAGTGATCCAAATTACAATGCAAAACACGAACATAGCAAAACAATATTGAACGTTAGTAAAGCAACAATTTAGAGTGAAGCCACCGATGGTCTTCACGAATCAATTTAAGCGCATGTGTAACAAACAAAACATGCATAACATATGAATTTGTCAAGAAATGAAGCAATTGAGTGTTCGCTATCAAGAAATGAAATCTTCGTGATGCAATGGCCGTTAGGGGGAGTAGAAATGCGAAAATCTACTCACCGTATGCAAAAGTCAGAATTTCAATAAAAGAAATTTAAGGAACTTACCTGGAATTTTGTGTGATGACCGGTTGTTACATGACGTTACCATGGAATGTCGAACATAGCGTAATCGCCATAACGAAGTAGGGGAAATGCGAAGATGTGTGACTTCTTTTGCAGCGCCAACAATTGTGAGTCTCTTTAGACTAAGCATCGATCGTTATGAAATCTTGTTTAAGCGTACCTTAGTGTGATTCGTGTCGTTTGCAGGATCACTTGCCAATTTGCCGCTTTCGATCAGTAGTTCTCCCACTGACGGGGTTAACATCGTTGTTGTCATGCTCAATCATGTTTTCCAAAGGCCTTGCCTCGAAAGTCGTGTGTGATGTATTTCAACGTCCGCTAACGTATAGTTTAAGTTTCACGTGTATTCGCGCACTAGCGTTTCGTTCCACGTAGATTATCTGCTCGGATAATTAAAATAGCACAGACAATATAGATAATGGCGTTTACCCGAGTTGTTAGCCACGGTTTCTAAGTGAGAACCTCTAATGAGTTTCAACATAAGCTTCTCATCAAGAGTTTTCCAAAGGTCCTATATGCATGTTATCAAAACTCTCAAGGTTTTGCTTTATGTATGAATATGTTTCATGAACCGTGTATCAAAACAACACTTGTGCATTATTAAAATCAAAACAATTGACTCATTGTTTTCGGCAACGGTTGGAACCCATATTCGAGTCCTAGGCGTTCTGTATGTGTTCACGTCTTAATAATCTAAGTCCCCAGAGGATAGTGAGGTTTAAGCTTAGGTATCTCTACAGAAACCTAATTCGCTGAAACCTATAGCTCTGATACCAATCTGTCACACCCCGAAATATCAGAGCTGGCGTGACTGGACCGGTATCTTCATTGCACAGCGGAAGCAAATAAAGCTAAGACTTCTAGAAAGTGAACGCCGCTATGTACTCGAATTCCCATGGGTTCTCCTATTCCAACCGTTCCATAGTTTTGAAAATGCAACCTGAGAAAGAACATGCGAAAAAGTCAACATAAAGTTGAGCGAGTTCATAGTTTGTTTTGAAAAGATTAAAATAAATCTTTTTGATAACCGGTTTTAAAGTTGCTGAGAAAATATAGTAAAATCATTTTCTTGGCATGATATATGAAAACTGTGAGTCTAGCCCACGAGAGTCTTTGTGCATTGCACGAGAGAGAATGGGCCGAGCCCAAACGAACCTTTGTAAGCAGGATCAGCGTGTCCTCTTACTTAGGTATAGTTTGAAAAACGTTACCAAAGTTTGTAAATCCATGTATTTGTGAGTTTACTTCAAATGAATCTTATGAATATATGAAAGTTTTAATGTTGTAAATGGGTATGTAAAGCGTCTATGAACAGGTTGATCGTTAATGTTTCGCGAGGACATTAACGTATGCGGCGACATAGGAAGTACTCAACCTGTGTAGACGGTTTTGAGTGTCGAATCACCTCGACTGTGTCGAATCACCTCAACTGTGTGAATCACTCGCCTGTGTCGAATCACCTCGACTGTGTCAAATAACCTCGACTGTGTGAATCACCTCGACTGTGTCGAATAACCTCGACTGTGTCGAATCACCTCGACTGTGTCACCCGTACCCATTAGAAAATCATGCACGTTTCGTAATATGCGGATCAAATTTGTAAAACCGGTATGTTTGATCGAAATCATTCGTAAACCATTTAAGTTCCTTGAAATTCATTCGCAACACGGTTTATAAATATGAGTTTTCGTTCATCGAAAAGTTATTTACTTTTGCAAAAACTTGCATGTCTTTCCACCCCCGAAAACATTTATAAAAATGTAAAAACAGTAAAAAGTGGGGGTTATGAACTCACCTTGACATTCCTGTGCAAAGCTAGCTTAATGTGATTCCGTAGTGTCGTTCCGAGACCGTGAATTAGCTAGCGTGCACCTATGACATTCCTACGAAGGAAGACTTATAAGTTTTCTAATTTAAACGTAGCTAAACTACGTGTCCGAGCTCTACCGAGTCGTTAATTAAACGACCCTAAGGTAGTTGTTATCTTGACTTAGGATAACCGATCGATGGTTATTTGATCCCGTATATATTCGGGATAAAACTAAGTCTCGAGATCGACTTAATTTTCGAGTATTATAAAATATGTATTTATATATATAAATATAAATATACTAACGAAGTCGTGTTAGTCGTCGCGAATAAAAGGGCGTAGATGAAATGGTACATATTCGAATGTCGTACGTGATGCGGTAATATAATGTCGTAGTTTGCGTAAGATGGAAGTAAATAAATATATACGCATATAACTATATGAGCTCGTTGTTATCAAATTAATAATATCGTTATTAAAATCTCACGGAACGGTGTCATACTTCGTTTATAAGTTTGAAATAAATATATACTATTACATTTATTTTTATAAAAGTATACGAATCAACAGTATTTGAAAATAGAGTTTCAGAATTATCGCCATCCGACAATATATTTGTTTTATAAAAGAGTTCGGGATAATTTGGGCTTAGCGGCGTTTTGAAAGTAAATATATAGCTTTATATTTATTATTGTAAAAGTAGTCGAAAATCTTGACTTTTAAAACGACACAAACCATTAAGTTTAATTTTATGAAGGTTTTCGAATTCCATACGTTGGATCAAATATAAATAACTATATTTAATATATAAAAACCCTCACAAATAAATATACGTTAAGGATTATTTTATAAATTTCATTTGAGTCGCGACACGTTTTTATTAGCGTTGCGGCTAGGAAATATATACATATTTTAACGAAAATCGGGCAGAGTTTCCTCTGTTTTTCGAATAACCCGACAATAAAAGTCGATATATTTTTCAAGATTCAACCAATAACCCAACCAATATGTAATAATTTTGTCAAATGCGCCAAAATGAAAATAAGGTCGCTAATATATAAGCGTTATTTAATCGGGTCGAGCTCGGTCACGTAACTAACTAAAAAAAATCTAACTAACGTATATCGAACTAACTAAAGTTCGCGTCGTTATAACTTTACCGGGTCTGAGTTGACCACCCTTGACTTCTGTTGACTGGTGTTGACCGAGTCGTTGATTGAGTTGACTCGGTTTGACCGGGTCAAACCGAGTTGAACCGAACCTTGACCCGAAACTAACCGAAATGAGTCCGAACCAAGCTGTAACTTGAACTGAAATTCTTGGACCAAACTGAGCCTGCTGAACCGGGTTTGACCCGACTGAGTTGACCCGCACCAAACTGTGTTGACCAGAGTCGACTCGGGTTTGACTGAAACGAACCGCACCAATTCTGAACCGAGCATGAATTGAAGCTGAACTGACCGAACCACAACTGAGGCCCAAACCAAACCGCTCCAAAGCTACTCAAACCCAACCAAATCAAAATCAGACGTTGTACATGACCCGACAACTTGAACTACATATCTGAAACTGAACTGAGCCGTAGTGAAACTAAACTGACCTGAACTAGACCCTGCTGAACCACCATCACCTTCAATACAAAATCATCATCTTCGCACCGAGATACCACCGCTGTGAGACTCTTGCCGCCGCCACCTCCCGTGCCGCCGCCGTGAGCGGCGGCGCCGCTCCGTCTCCGACGCCCTCTCTCTCCTCGGCCTCTATCTCCCTATCTCGTCTCTCTCTCTGCTCGTAGCCGCACCACCACCGGACGGTGGTGGTGGTGATTCGTTTTGTCATTCGAAAGGGGGGGGGCGTGATGTTGTCGGTTAACCGGGACCGGGAGAAACCATCGCCGCCTGTGGTGTCTCCCGTCGCTGCTGTAGTCGCCAAACGCCGCCACCACCTGTGGTGGTCGGCCGGCCTTCAATAACAGGGAGAGGAGGAGCCCGAGAGGTGTGGGTGAGTGGCCGGTCAGACATCAGGGATGAGAGGGAGATCCAGATATAAGGGTTGATTTGGTTGTGTTTTGTCTGCGTTTTGTTTGAGAACAAGAGTTAGGGGATTTAGGGTTTCTTAGACTTGAAGATGAAGAAGAGCAGACAAAAGAGATGGATGGTGTGCGTGTGTTTGGTATGAGTTTTCAACAAAATGAGAGGATAAGTGTATTACTACACTTATATACCTAGGGTTGGGTTAATGGGCTTGGGCCCTAGGCCCACAAGCCCAATCCCCATGTTTAAGTGGCCCAATCACACTAACGAACCCGTTAACAAAACCTGAACTCTCCATAACGTCGTAAACTAAAATCTTAAGTTCAAAAATATGAAAAAAATGGTGTCGATAGTCGTTGTTGTTGCATTTGATTGTCGGTTGCGTAAAAGGGCGCGTAAATTGCGTTGGTTGTCATTTCTAATCCGTTTTTTTTTTTTTGAGTTAATACACGTGTCTGATGCTTCGTTTCATTGCCGGTGCGTTCCTGTAGTCGCGTTTTCGTTCACGTTTACGTTTTGTGACGTTCGAGAGCACAATGAATCCGTAAAATCAAGTTCATATGTAAATATCATACGTATAAAATTCATATTTGTTGGCGCTGTCCGTATTTTGTACGGCATCAGTTCGTTATCGTTTATCGTTACGCAGTTCCTCCACAGATTATCATTCGCGTACTGTAAGGTCGAGTAGGCGTTCCTAGGCATTACAAAAGCCTAATTAAGTTAATACGTGCCTTAAACACTATTTATTATTTCCTTAAACATTTGTTAATCGCATAATTAAGAGGCGTTAATTACCGGTTGTCACAGTACTGTTTCCATACGTGCTACTGGTGCAAAGACTTCGTCAAAGTCTATTCCGTGTTGCTGAACATATCCCTTTGCAACTAGCCTTGCTTTGTGTCTGACGATGTTTCCGTTTGCATCTTTCTTAGTCTTGAATACCCACTTTAAGCCTATTGCTTTGTGATCTCTTGGCAACTCCGTCAAATTCCAAGTGTTATTCTTGTTTATTGAGTCTAACTCAGCCTTCATTGCTTCAATCCACTTTCTGTCACTAGATGCTTCCTTCTAATTCCTTGGTTCTTCTTCAGCGAGTAATAATTCATGTGGATCTAGTTGAATTTCTTCTGTTTCTTCATACAGGTCTTCGAGACTTCTTAATCTTACTGGAGTGTCACTAATACTCTATGTTGTACTTTCAGAAGTGGATGGACTTCCACTTGATAACCTGCTTGAACTTCCTGCTGAGTTCTGATTGTACGAATGTGCTGGCGGGGTTACATAGGAGTCTGGTTCTTCTGTCTGATCTACTCCTGAATCATCGTGTTGTGGCCCGCTACTGCCTGGACTACTTGGTTCATTTTCTTCTAATTCTGGTGGTTTGTCATCTTCTTGAATGACAAAGTTTGTCCATTCGGGATTCCCTGAATCTACCGTTTCCATATAACTATCCCAGTTCCATGGTTGACCTTCCATGAACTTTACATCTCTACTGACACATATCTTGTTCTTTGCTGGATCATATAATCTGTATGCTTTTGATCCTTCTTCTATTCCAAGGTAAACCATAGGTGCGCTTCTATCATCTAACTTCTTTTGTTGAAGTGGTAGTACCTTAGCGTAAGCAGTGCAGCCAAAAACCTTCAAGTGTTCTAAATTTGGCTTCCTTCCTTTTAGTGCTTCATATGGTGTCTTGTTCACCAGAGCTTTTGTCGGAACCCTGTTTAGTACGTATATCGCGTGTCGTATTGCTTCACCCCAAAAGTTCTGTGGCATGTTCATTGCTTTAAGCATACTGCGAGTAGTGGATAACATCGTCCTGTTTCGCCTTTCTACTACTCCATTTTGCTGTGGGGAATATGGTGCTGTAAGCTGTCTTGCTATGCCGTTGGTTTTGCAATACTTGTTGAATTCAGCCGATGTGAATTCACCTCCTCTATCCGTCCTTAACATCTTTAACTTGGTCTGCGCTTCCTTTTCCACCTTTTCTTTGAACTCCTTAAATGTTTCGAATGCTTGATCCTTGGAAGTTAGTAAATATGCCCACATGTAGCGAGTACAGTCGTCTACAAGTAAGAATATATACTTCTTCCCAGCATGAGTTGGTGGAGTTATAGGACCACACAAATCTCCATAGACTAAGTCCAGAGGTTTTAAAGATCTGAACTTTGCCTGATTTGGAAATGGTGCCCTACTATGCTTTCCTAATAAGCATGCGTCACAGACTTGACTAGCATGACTTATTTGTGGAACTCCATGTACCAAGTTCTTACGAGTCATTTCCTTAATAGCGTCGAAGTGTAAATGGCCTAACCTTGTGTGCCATAACCATGCTGTATCTTCGGTCTTTGATAGTAAGCAGATTGGTTTTCCCGTCTTCAGTTTGACTTTGTACAGCTTGTTCTTCATTCTCTTGACCCGCATTAGTAGCTTTCTATTTCGATCTCGGATAGTAAGTAAATCTCCGTCCATAATCACTTTGCAACCAATTTCTGTAAGTTGTCCAAGGCTCAATATATTGGTCTTCAGACTTGGAATGTAGTATACTTGTGAAACAATCTTTTGTTCTTGATTCAGACATTCCAGTAGTATTGAACCTTTGCCTTTAATTTCTACGTGTGACCCGTCACCAAAACGTACTTGCCCTGTCACCGTTTCATCTAACTCCTTGAAGTGACTTCGCACTCCTGTCATATGGTTGCTGGCCCCGTTGTCTAAGTACCATAGATTTTCATTTTCTGAGGCATAACTTGTCGGTTTTATATGTTCCTCGTTTAGCAGAGCCCTTTCTTGAACATTTTCTTCTTGTATTGTCATTAACAATACGGGTGCTTCGTCTTCCTCGACGAGGTTTGAATGTTCTTGTACTTCATCTTTCTCAGAGCAGTCCTTCTTGTAGTGTCCAAACTTTTGACACTTAAAGCATTGGATCTTACTTAAGTCAATTCTTGCAAACTTCCTCCAGTTTCTAGAACTTCCATTTCTAGGTCTTGATGTAGATCCTTCGTTTCTGGGACTTTGCCTATTTCCGTTGTTTCGCCAACTTCCACGCGTCTGGTTAAATCTACCACGACCGCGGTTTCCAAATTGCCTTCCTCTGTTGTTATCCTGATGTGTGAACATAAGCCTATCTTGGCTTTCTCCTTGATTTCCTTTCTTTAACTTGAGACGTTCTTCATACGTCTTTAGTCTTCCGACTGCTTCTTGTAGCGACATGGTTTCTATATCGGAGTATTGTTCCATAGAGGCAACGATTTGAGTAAACCTATCCGGTACGCCATTTAAGAGTTTGCGTACTAGAGTCGGTTGACTCATAGTCGATCCTACTTCTGTTGCTCGGGTAACGATACTATTGATCTTTGCGGTAAATGAATCAATAGTGTCGTCGTCCCTCATTTGCAACATTTCAAATTCTGACATTAGCGTGTGCATACGCGCCTTTTGTACCCGATCTACGCCAACGTGTCTAATCTTTAGATTATCCCAAATCTCCTTTGCAGTTTTACAACTTGCGACTTGCAATACAACGTCTTCTGGTATTGCTTGAAACAGATATGCAATGGCAGACTTATCTTTCTTAGTGTCTACCGTTGCATTTTCTGCCGGTTCAATCGTTTCCCACAAACCATTCGCTTCAAGAATCGTCTTGATACGAATAGCCCAAACTGTATAGTTTGTTGGTTTCAGAATCGGACACTGAAACTGGGAAAGAGAATTTCCATTTATCGGACTTTGCCCGGATGATCCTGACATATCTTCCTGCCGAATGATCTTCACTTCTACTAAACTTTCTTTTGGTTTCAATATATCTCAACAACCCCGATTACCCGAATCGTGTAATAACCAAATAACCAAAAATTCAAACTAATTCGCACTATAACCCCGGAATAAAAAACAAACGAACCCTAGATTCCTAACCGTTCGGTTCAACCGACTTTCCTAGAACCGAAAATAAAATTCTGAAATGAAACTTTTGCGAATTTAAACGAAATTGAAACCTGATTGCGAATTCCCTGCGATGCCTTGCGATTCCCACGCCTAGAGCCTGATGCTCTGATACCAATTTGTTGGCCCGAACTTGGATCTTGATCTCTAAATGAGCGTGAATAACTTGAATAACAATAACTTGTAATAATCAAATGAATGTTTTACAAATCGAATGAGAGTATATACAATTGATTTCGAATGTAATGAACAAGTACAAATGAATCTAACTATCCCTATTTATAGTTTCTAAAGGGTACGAGTGAATAGACGCGTCTCTTCGTGAAAAGTCATGTCTCTTGGATGTGTGGTTGAGATTGGATCTTGAAGAGGTATGTTGATTCTCAGCCACTTGATCAACCGTCGCGTCCCTTCTTCTTTTTCTTTGCATCGATTCCGAAATGGTGTGTGTAGGAGACACACCCATTCGGTTATTAGGGTAGTTTCCAACTTCCATGTTGTCAACCTTGGTCCTTCAACTTCATAACCGCCATATGTAATATTAATTCTAATTATCTATCTAACTAACTATGTACATGATGTTAAGAGATTAACCGATTTCATCCTTAATGGTGCTGCTAAATAGCAACCTCTGCATGTAGCACGGAATTCTTGTATTCATCTCCAAAACATTGCTCCATAATCATTTCCAAAATATGAAATGGAACATTGAGTAGGTGTGACTCACGTGTTGTGCTATCAACAGTGGCGAAGCTTGAGATTTCTGACCAGGGGGTCGAAAACGTATATACCAAAAATTTCTGTAAAACCGGGGGTCAAAAACGTATATACCAAAAAATTCCTATACGAAAACTACATACTCTCCACTAACGAGCGAAAAGTTTAGGGGGTCGGCCGCCCCCTCCCGCCCGCACAAAGCTACGCCCTTGGCTATCAACTTCTGTCTCATCACGGTTAACATATCTTATGACCATCTCAGTGTCCCGGTCTTGTTTAGCTTCAGGACGGTCATCTATTCCACACTGGTAACTTGCCGACTGATCACCGGAATCTGCTTTAGCTCCATCTAAGATGTTCATCATAGTAAGAGTTATGTCACACAAGATTTTACTAATGCACTTATAAAGGACATTACAGCATGCTACGGGCCTGAAAGCTTTGACACCATTAGGAGTTTTAACCTTAAGGATTCATAAGATGATAGTGGAATTCACTTCCTTTTACAGCTTACCATTAGAGAAGAAATCCTTGATACTCCAAGCAGCCTTAAAAAAATTAGAAGAATACCCATCCACACAAGGCACTTTATTATCCTCAATCTGCCACATTGCATCCTTAACTCCTCATTAGTAACACTACAAATCATGTGATCAGTACTACCCAAGAATCTTCTTAATAAAGAGTGGATATCATCATATATAAAAAGATTTCTGAGTGTGAAATGTTTTGATGATCCTGATTCACTCTTTATTAAGAAGATTCTTGGGTAGTACAAATCATGAGGTTAGTACTACCATGAGGTTACCCAACTCAGGACCCTTCCCAGTAATAAATCAAATGCTTCAAATCTTTGCACATTTTAATCTATTGGAGATAACTACTACTTGCTTGGAGATAAATTTTGTTTGGAAGAAACTGGACATATGAGAATGATCTGATCTCTCTGAAAGGTATGTGATCTGTATGAAACACTTGGAATTAACAGGATAATTTTCTGTATTACTGATCATGCACAACACACACACACTTGTTCGGATTACATTACATACATAAATATAAGTCATACGATACTTCCAACTATTGCACCTTTGAAGAGACGGCGATTGAGAATACTAAGTGTCTTGTAACACAACTAACTAAACTACCAAACTAATTATAAACTTAGGTGCTCATAAACTTATATTAAAGTCTATATTTAATACATAATTTAACAAAGTTGGTCGGTATTTGTAACAACACATACAATTAACTGACCAGCATGTGAAATTGTGTACTGCAAACCATCTGCCAGCATATTTCTCAAACAAAACTGAAGGTTCGCATTAACATCAAGCTTTGTCAAACGTAAGATTTCACGGCATGAATGGAAAGCGTATTTCCAAAGAATGACTTCTTAGTAGTGAGTCTTAACAGGCTTGCTTCAGATTAAATGAATGATGGAACTGAAACACAGATCCAAGAAAAGCTCAAATGCCATCATTTAGCAATAAGCTTGTTTACACCCTAAAATAAATAATGAAATATATATGGATGTCTTCAGCACGCCTCACTCGGCCAGACCTCAATTGTACGTATATGAAGGAGTGCTTGTAAGCAAGGGCGGACCCACATAGAGTAGGTCTGGGTCCCCGGACCCAGTCTTTTTTCAAAATTTACTAGATTCGGTATATTAAATTTTTCAAGAACCCCATAAAAATAATCAGTTGGACCTCATAATTCAAAATGTAAAGCTGTTGGAGTGGTAAGTTCCCTTGTTTAACAAGAAGAGGTCATATGTTTTAGCCTTATACAACCTGTTTTTTGGTATTCTTTTTTTCCTTTTTAAGTTAAATCAAGACTAGTGTTTTTATAACATAAATTAAATACACAAATACATACGTACAGAGCAAACACCTCAATCTTTCTAAATTTTAACATGTTTTAGACTTTATGGGGTGATCCTTGTGAATTTGGTCGGTTATTGGCTATGTTGTATTGCGTTACCCGCTGTGATTGGTATTGCGTTACCATTTGTTTGGAGGCAGAAAATCCTCCAAGAACACAAATATAACATAAACTAAGTTATCACCCGGGAACTTCCCGGGTAGGAAAATTTGATTTAAATTAATTATAAGTTTATAAATAAAATAAATACAAACAAATTGGTATATAACTATTAACAGTAAATAACTAATAACTTGATAACATGATTTTTTCGATGATTAGTCTCCAACCTTAGCAACTTTTCTTTGCTCAATTTGATTCGTCCATGCACCATCGTTTCCAAGTTAAAACCTTCTAAAGGGGTGCTTTTTCTAAAGGAATGAATGAATAAGGTTGTTGGGTTGATTGATTTCGGGTTGTTGGGTTTAATTAGGTGGGGTTTAATTGATGATTGGGTTGGACTTCTTGTTCAAAAACTGTTGTTGGTTTATTATTGGGCTTCAAATAGTTGGGCTGCCAAGATTTGTTCCAAGATTGGGCTGCTAGAGTTCTGGACTATATGAAACAAGCAATTAAATATTTGGGTAAGCGATATGGTATCCCCCTTAAAACCTTCTAGTTCTTGCCCGTCCCTTTGGAGGTTTTAGACTTTTATCTTTAAATATAATAAATTTTTACTTTTGGTTCATTTATTTTGAAGTTTTTGCAAATTTCATATTTATATTGTACAATGATTTTATTATTAGCATTCGTTTATATTAAATGTTTTCGTTGTTTCAATCATTGTAAGACCATTTGTAATGGGTGTGAGATGGTGTCACTTCAGACCTTTGGGCAAGATATGATAAAAAAATTTATTTTTTTGGTTTCTCTCTTTCGCTTACTATAATGAGTGTTGTTACCATAATAAACTGAATCGGAAACAACTGAAATCCCGCCACATTGCGTGTGGTATCCCACCCTTGTTAAACCACAAAAGAAAGGTATTATTAATTTCATGAAGAGAATGTTACCCCAAAACAAATTTATGACCGTATTCATTTTTGTATAGATATCTGTACAAAATACTTTATACCTACATGGGGCATTGCCCCCGAACCCTCGCCAAGGGGGCACACTTGAACCCCCTAAGGTGCCTTGATGTTAGAAACCATAATAGTGTCGAGTTTATTAGAATTTTTTTTTTTATCTTAAGTAAATCCAGTTATACTGAAATGGTCTCGATGATAATAAAATCACCAACAATATACATAATTCACAAGAGATATCCAAGCTCCACAAATTCTTGCATCTACAAAAACATGAGAATCATGATGTGCAAATTGATGACACACAATTCAACGCAAATGCTCAATTCTACGAATGTAAAGAAGTATTTGATATTACACAACATGATCTAAACTCTTTACACATTTTCTTTCAGATTATACGGGACATCAAAGACGGAATAGAAAATCACTATATATAAAATAAGTAAGCACAAAAGAAATGTAGGATTAATGTATAAAACTAGAACCAAAATTTTGGATTTAATATCTAGTTTTTCAAATATATACGGATGGTTCATGTGGTTTGCACTTTGTAACGCAATTAGTCCCGAACGTTTAGTGACTAAATGTGTTGCATACCACAGGGACCATCCATGTATTTTTGAAAAAAGTTAGGGACTAAGTGTGTTATAATTTACAAACAACATGGACCATTCGTGTACTTAAAAAACTAAAAACTAAATCCAAATATTTAGTTAACCACGGAGACCACCCGTGTACTTTAACCCTTCAGAAAAGATGGGTGATGGGATCGAGCGGGAACTATTCATTGAAGTTCCAAGACAACAAGTTAGATGCTGCTCTGGTTAAGCCAACACTACTACATCCAACCTAGGTCCGATGGAGTAGAACTTCGATAACTAGTGCTATGTCAATGCCTTCAAACCAACTTATAAAGTGCAAACCACAGGGACCATTCATGTACTTTAAAAAAGGTAGGGACTAAATACAAAATTTTAGTTAACCACAGGAACCATTCGAGTTGTACTCGGTCCGTGTAAACAATATAAACTATTATATCAATATCAACAATCAATGTGGGACGGTAAAATAATGATGCAGAAATTACAATTTTGTTTGATAAAGTGATCGTTTATTCCAACAATATAAACTATTATATCAACAAAACAACTGTTATCAGGCGTATCACAAAGATGAGTTTGAGATAACATTTCAGACCCTTTCCTCCTTCAAAATAAGGCAAGATCTATTCCATCATCAATCCACAAATCACCAGCAAATTACTATTTCACCCCACAATTCTTGGTTATGCTAATTTGGTTAGGTTTTTCTGCTCTTTTGGAACTATCGGTCTAAAAAAACCGAAAATGTTTGTAAAAAGATGGGAGTTGGGATTGATCTCGGACAAGAGCCTTGGACGTTTTAGACAAGACAACACAAGTTATCGGTTCATGCTTAACAGTCGATATTGTGTCGGTTGCTGCTCTGGTTTAAGTCAGCACATACGCCACCTGACCTTTGGTCAGATGGAAACAGATATTCCAATGGCTGTCGAGTCTTCCCGAGAAGCATCTGTTTCTTCAAGAAGAGCACAGCCACCAGCGCACAGTTTGGCTTGAACTCGGGCCCGGGCCAATTGTTAACACCGTGGATCTTTCCGACACCTTCACATACAAACTGAGAACAGCAGAGCACATTACATGTGCTGCCCACGAACCTTTAAGAGCCCGAGTTGAATTATGAGTCAACCCCTCACGGTTATTACTCGACTAAAACTTTTAATAGCTCTGTAATAGTCCGATATCAATGGCCCCCTTCAAACCCGCTTTAATGCCCCCACTTGGGTCACAGACTCGCGTTAATAAGTCCGGCAGTTTTTGATGTTTGATCGGTAGTTTATAAAGACGAATAAGCTCTTTTTCCTAGGCGATGTGGGACGGTTCCCACTTTTGATTTAAAAAAGCAATAAACGGATATGAAGATGCAAATGCTTTTTTAACAAATATTTGTTTAATAAAATTTATGATTATTCGATTAAGTGAAGGTGTAATAATTTAATATACAATAGGGAAAAAGTAAAATAAGAATCATCCTAAGGGTGTCCGGGGCGTACTCGGTAAGGCCAATCGGTGACCCAAGTCACCTAGCGGGCACACCGCCGCCGTTGGTGCGGTGAGGCAAATCGGGGACTGAGCACGGTGGGGAGTTGCCGAAGAGAGGGGGAGGAGAGAGAGAGGAGAGAGGGAGAGGGGACCAATCAATGCTTTTCTTTTTTTTTCTTTTTTTTTTTTTTTAAAAAAACCAATTCACCTAAGAGGGGAGTGCCGCCATCAATTTCGGGTGTTAGGGGAGTTTAAGAGGGGAGTTGACGTGGCACACGAGGATTGGTTTGGCGTAAGAGAGGGGACTCACCTATTAGGTGAGCACCCCCTTCACCCTAAGTTTAAGTTGTGAGAAGCATAAGAACTAGATCTTTAAAAAGAAAAAATCTTAAATAAATCACTTGTTCCAGTGAAATATAAAAAATTAAAAAGTCGCATGCAAAAATTTACATAGATTCTATTTTTTTTTTTGTGATGTAAAAAATTTTACATCGGCCATAACTACCAAGTCGATAATTTTTTTAACAAATGTGTTTATAACATTTACATCTAAGTTTGAGCTCATTTAACATCGGCTCAACCAGATTTTTTTAACGACAAATTTAAATTACTGACGGACCGCTGAAGTATCATCGTGCCACCAGCGAAACCACCCGATTATATCTATCTCCAGTAGGCAATAATGCCTATACACCAATTTAAAAGAAAACCCAATAAATTTGGAAAAACACACTTGTTGGAATCAACCCATGATGTAATGATCTCAAAGCTTTATCTCATTCTCAAAATGCTACTAGAGTATAAAGCCATGAAGTAACTAGAACTTTTAGTAAAACGATCTCACAAGTGGCTTGCCATGTTTACATCTACTATTTTATTATTAAGAAATTAGTAAAGTCATATCGAATAATGAAATTAATGAATTTGGTATATGGACAGAAATTATCTAGAAAGGTAATGTAATAATGTTCTTTACTCATTAAAGCATATTGTCACATACAGTAAATAATGTTGTATCATAGTGTGTTAAATTTACGATCTTTGGTAAAAAAAATATATAAAATTTCTTTTATAACAATAAATAACTAAACAAAAGATGAGAGTCGGGAGATTAAAAGGGGGCCACCTATCGAAGTTCCATGGTAATCCCATTTCAATTAGGGTGCAAACGCGCTTAGTGACTTGAGAAAAAAGCTCAAAATGTGCCAAGCTAGCTGAGCCTGAGCCAAGCTTGAGTATAAAATAAAACTCGTTTATTTATCGAGTCCGAGCTGGAGTCTGGCATGTGAAGCTCGTCAGGCTCGTCTAGTAAATAAGCCGAGCTTATTTAAACTTGTTTATGGGCCGAGTCCGAACCTAAAAATATGTTTGTTTAGTGAACGAGCCCAAGCTTCATTTATGGAGCTCGCGAGCCTGTATTGATCCATACGTCTCTGGTTATACATTCTTAATTATACATATTCATATTGAGACAATGTCTCATTTCCTTTAAATGAGTTCATAACATTCATATACTATGAGACGATGTATCTTTCCTAGGTTCGATTTATATGTCTTAAGTCACATATATAACATGCATTCCTTAAAACCAAAACATATAAAACTTGTGAGATGATCTATACGTCTTAAAACATATTGCAAAATCGAATAAAAAGTACAAATAAAAGTAAGAATAAAAACAAAAACGTATCAAATCCTAATAACGTTTAGAAACAAATTTTCTATCAACATTAGTAAACGTCACGGTCAAACGGTTCATATCAAAAAAAATAAATTCATTGGTATTATAAACATAATCAGTGATTCATATAACAAAGGTAAAATATATAGGTTATATGTACCTTAATCACCCATATTCAACTTGAATAAATCTAATCGAATTATGGTGTTTAGAAGACAAAGAGAAACAAATAATAAAATCCAAAATGATGGTCTGTGTATGGCGACTTTTTTTGTATGGAAGAAATAACACAAAAGGTTTCCAAGCATAAGGAGTTTCTAACCCTAAATAGCCAATTAATATGGGGGGTGATCGACAGTATCAATATGGACACTACGGGACTGGTTAATTGCATGATTTAATTCTATAAAATAATTTTATTATTATATTCATTTCATCTTAACTATTCGTTATCAATCCTATTTATTGTATACTATCTTCGTGGCTAAGCTGCATAAACAATTAAAGTTTTTGTTGTGGGGTCTGGTGCACTAGGCTCTCCAAATGAAGATGTTGCACTTCTTTGGAATCCATCTACACCACTCAGGGACATACATATCCGAATGAATCCTGCATCGGTCAAGAAGGTTTCTAACCGGTTTGTTGAAATATATACATCATATCATACACTTTTATTTTTTATTTTACTCATTATTATATAAGTGACTTATATAAGTTTTTGTTTTTATTTCATTTCAAGATATTTGGACTGTATTTGTTGCTGGGCTGCTGTTATTGGGCTAACAATGTTGCTGGGCTGTTATTGGGCTAACAAGACTTGGATGGCTAACAACTTGGACAAGTTGGACGAGCTGGATATATAAATGAGTTATTCATTCTCCTACTATACAGTTACAAGCTAAAAAGGAATAGTGCCAGGCAAGCTTCTCCTACTATACAGTTACAAGCTAAAAAAGAAAAGTGCCAGGCAGCTTGCCTGGCACTTTCCTACTGGACCAACCAATTTTTAATTTAATTTATGTTTTCGTGTTTGAAATTACAGTTTTGCCCTCAGCTAAAAAATTAAGTTACAAGTTTGCCCCTAGCTAAAATGACGTTTTCGCCCCCAGCTCAAAATAAAATTATAATTTTTCCCCTAGCTAAAATTACGTTTTCGCCCCCAGCTAAAAATAAAATTATCCTTTTGCCCTTAGCTCAAAAACTTTCCTATTGAACCAACCAACTTTTAATTTAATTTTATTTCCAATTTAAAATTACGCTTTTATCCTTCGTTTAAAATTACGGTTTTGTCCCCAGCTAAAAAATTAAATTATAATTTTGCCCCTAGCTAAAATTACGTTTTCGCCCCCAGCTCAAAATAAAATTATACTTTTGCCCTTAGCTAAAAATTACGCTTTTGCCCTCGATTCAAAAACTGCTTTTTAATTTTGTTCCCAGTTTAAAAATACGGTTTCGCCCTCCGTTTAAAATTACGTTTTTACCCCAGTTAAAAATAAAATGTTGTTTTTCCCTCCAGCTCAAAATTACGATTCTGTCCTCAGCTCAAAATTAGGTTTTTGCCTTCGGTTCTCCCCTAGCTAAAAATTATTAGCTACCTGTCACTTCCCTATTGGACCAATTCATTTTTTATTTAATTTTATTCCCAGTTTAAAATTACGATTTCGTCCTTCGTTTAAAATTACGTTTTTGCCCCCGGCTCAAAATAAAATTATAATTTTGCCCTAGCTCAAAATACGCTTTTGCCCTCGGTTCAAAAACTCTTTTTTAATTTTGTTCCCAGTCTAAAATTACGGTTTCGCCCTCCGTTTAAAATTACGTTTTTGCCCCCAGTTAAAAATAAAATGTTTTTTTTTCCTCTAGCTAAAAATTACGATTCTGTCATCAGCTCAAAATTACGGTTTTCCCACAGTTCAAAATAAAATTATGTTTTCCCCCTTAGCTCAAAATTATGACTTTGCTCTCAGTTTAAAATCATGATTTCGTATCCTGTTCATAATATAATTCCGATTTTGCCCTCTGTAGAGACATACATGTTATGAGAGAGAAATATTTGTTTTATTGCCCCGCAACGCGGGCGGGGCAATGACTAGTTTGTTATAAATATACTTCTTTCACTTGTTCGAGATAAGATTCCTTCTCAGTTCTCTCTCATAGGGTTTCGCTTCGTTCTTCGTTTCAGTTGATTGTTGATCTTGTTTTAAGATGTTCTTGCTTCTGTTAGATCTGTTGTGAGAATGGTAGATCATTGTATTTTGACCTATGTCCAATTGAGCCCATCTTGGGCCTTTTGGAATACGAGACAACTGGTACAACAATTATTCAATTCCTTGCCAAACTTATTGGCCATGCATCTTTAATTCTTTCTTTCTCGTAGGGGTGTGTATGGGTCGGTTTGGTTCGGTTTTTACTATTAACCATAACCATAACCGCTAATTCGATTATGGAGTTTTGGTAACCATAACCATAACCAAACTTCGGTTACGGTTAATCGGTTATGAAGTCGGTTATGGTTCGGTTTTGGTTAATTTCGGTTAAGTAACCAAGCAAGGTTTGAAATAAATAGGGTTGTGCACGATTTGAACTTAGCTTAAGCCTATTTTATAAGATAACGAAGACTAAACTTTTTGGTTAAACTATCGATTTAGGATTCTTTTTAATAAGGTACGTATTTCTCAAATAAAAACAATTATGGTCATAACACTTTAGTTCTTTATCAAAATAAATGACATCTACATCAAGATCATTTTGTTACTAACATACTCTTATCTTACTAAAAACCCTCTGTATAGTTTTGTAAAACACAAATCCATTATGTAAAGTTAAAATCACAAGTTCGGTTCGGTTATATCGGTTAACCAAAGCTTCATAACCATAACCATAACCGATTGAGCGGTTATACAAAGTTTCATAACCATAACCATTGGTTATATTGGTTATCGGTTATTAGTGGTTCGATTATGTCGGTTATGGTTCGGTTATCGGTTATGGTGGTTAATTTGCTCACCCCTACTTTCTCGTAATATTAGTTTGTTTTGGGTAACTTAGAAAATAACAAAAAATATCAGATTATACTATGAACTCTATTATGTAAAAAATAAAAGTAACATCAAATAACAAACGCAATATTAGTTTGTTTTCTCTTTATAAAGCTCCGGTGGCCGTGATCAACAAGCTAGAAGGTTTAGTAAAAATATTTTTTGTGGGGAGGAAATGATGAGATTGGTAAAATACGTTGGGTGGCTTGGGATAAGGTTGCTAAATCAAAAAAAGAAGGTTTGGGTTTAAACAGATTGGCCGATTGCAATAGTTCGATGCTGCTGAAATGGCTTTGGAGGTTCAAGAATGAAGAGGGGTCACTTTGGAAAAGAGTCATTGAAGCCCTACATGTCTCGAATAGGAGGTGGGATGTCTTTCCGTGGAACAAACAATCAACGAGGCCTTGGAGAAAACTTGTGAAAGTGGGTTATGCGCTAAAGGTTCAGGGAGTTAACTTTGTTAATATGATCTGCGGGTCAGTGGGTAACGACCTTGACATTAGATTTTGGTTGGATACTTGGATGAATGATGAACCGCTGAAAGATTTATTTCCGAACCTATTTCGTCTAGAAAAAAACGAGTGGAGTAAAGTGTGTGATAGAGTTGGTAATGATGCTCAGATAGGGGTGATCAATTGGGAATGGAAAAGGTATCCTAGCTCTAGTAGTGAAGTAGCAGAACTGTTGGAGTGTCATAGAATGGTGTCGGCCATTCGGCTTGGGGATAGGAGGGATGTATGGAGATGGAATGTTGGTTTTAATTGTCCATATACTGTAAAGGAGGCTCGGTTGTGGTTGAGTAGGAAGGGACCAATTGAGGAGGGATTTAAGTATAAATGGTGTAAATGGTTACCAAGTAAATGTAATGTGTTCATGTGGAGGGCTAATTTGGATAGGATTCCGACGAAGCTTGCTCTTAATCGGCGGAACATCAATGTTGGTGAAGGCTTGTGTACTTTTTGTGGCGAGGTTGAGGAAACTACGGAACACATTTTTACGGCGTGCCATTTGGCTAACGGTGTATGGAATGGTATTGCGTCTTGGGTTAGAATTACCCCGGTGTTTGTTTTTTCTGTTAAAGATATCTTGGAACTGGTGGACCATCTGAAGGTTTCAACTTTGAAGGCGGAGGTTCTGTTTGGTATTTTCGTTTTAACTTGTTGGAGGATTTGGGCAGCTAGGAACGAAGCTTTATTCTCACAGAAGAATGCTAATGTGGCGAGGATAGTGGCGGATATTAAATCGTTTGGGTTTCTTTGGTTTAATAGTAGATCGAAGAAGGGCGGGTTGGTTTGGAAAGATTGGTGTAATTTATTACTTGATGTATTGGTTTTGTGGTTATCTCTAGCTTAGAGATATCCCGTTTTTGTTGTTAATGAAGTTCATCTTTCAAAAAAAAAAAAAAAAGAGTTAATTACTGTTTTCGTTCATGTGGTTTGTCAAAAATCACTATTTCAGTCCATTAGTTTAAAAATTGTGATTTCAGTCCCTATGGTTTCACTTTCGTAACCATTTCAGTCCCTTTGGTTCAACTTTCGTAATCATTTCAATCCATTTATTCTGTAAGTACAGGGACTGAAATGGTTACGAGGTGGACTGAAATGGTTACAAAAGTGAAACTACAGAGACTGAAATCGCAATTTTTAAACTAATGGACTGAAATAGTGATTTTTGACAAACCACAGGGACGAAAACAGTAATTAACTCAAAAAAAAAAAAAAATAACAAACGCATTGGGCATTTGGGCCCTCGGTTTATTACAAAGGTGTCCCAAATTGGGATCATTCAAATTTCAAAGCTTGACTCCAAACATAATATAAATATCAAAATATTTTAGGCGTGCGATCGAGAGTTGAGATACGAAGGATTTAGGTTTCCCTGTTTATAAACACAACCTTAACGAAATCAATCTGTGCTGTTGGAACTTGGAGATTTGCTCCTGCCATCGGTTTTCCTTACCCAGGTAACGAAGAAGTCAGACCCCTAAGCATTGTTTCATTGTTATCTGATTAGCAGAAGAGGAACTCTCAGTCTCATATTTTCCATCCATAAATTATTACTATAAAAAACGAAAAGGAGGGTCAATGGGGAGTTTAAACTTAAATATGTTTTGTTTTGTTTTTGTAGAGATTTAGGGCATGTTTGGGTAAGCTTATTGAAACAACTTATGCTTCTTGGAAAAGTCAGGATTTTATGACTTATTGACTTATTGGCTTTTCCCCCTCACATACACCCTCTTTGCCAAACATCATTTTAGAGCTTATGACTTTTCAAAAAGCCAATAAGTCAATAAGTTGTTTCAATAAGCTTACCCAAACATGCCCTTATTATTTATTTATAATAATAACCCTTGATCTAATGTTTTTGTTCAACCTTATCCGCAGACATTGATAGTCGGAGACTTTCAATTTGCTTTGCTTTTCGATTCCATACCAGGTATCTCTTTAAATAAGCCTCTTTTATTGATTATGATGCATGGTTAATTCAAATAGTTTGAATTTTTATTGTTATGATAGATATGGAGGAGCTAAAGCATACTTCTTGTGCAAATTACGAGTTGTTTATTGCTGAGAATCTGGAATCTTTTAATCAGTGTAGAAGCAGTGAGCTCCAGGTCCAGGGGACAAGAATCCGAGCATGTTTCAATGGCTGGGTGATTCTCTCCAGTCATCCGGACCGCCTCCTGTGGTCTCTTTGGAACCCACTCACCTCTAAATTCATTCGTCTCCCGCCTTTGGTTCGTGATTCTCATGCTTTTTGTTTGTTACTCCTCCCTGATGATCAAAGTTTGGTTTTTATGTTGCTATCAGACAAAATTCCTACCATTATTTTTTGTCGGCTAGACCCTAATAAGAAGAGAAAGAGGCTAAAATGGACTGAGATGTCATATGCTAAACAACTCCGGAGCTTAATCGGTGTAGATGATTGTTTCCTAGAATCTCCAGCTTGTTGCAATGGTAAAGTATATGCCCTGGCCTTGGGGACTCATTATAGGTCTGTCATACATGTTGACTTTGTGGTTAGAGGTAAAGAAGTTGTGATAAGTCTAGTGCCGGTTGTGAACGTCCCTCATACTTCCCCTTCGAGTTTCGACACCGTCTATTCTTTTTTGAAAGGATATTGTGCTAAGTTGTTCTACATTGAACTAGTACATCTTAAGGATGAAGCGAGGATTCTTGAGGTGCGTTTGTTTACATTGGATATGACTTCTATGACATGGGAGGAAATGGAAGACCTCAAAGATGATATATTTTTCCTGGATTTATCTTCATGCTCGGTATTCTACAAGTCCGCAGTTGCCTCACAGATCGGGGGTTGTGTTCATATTCTTGGTGCGATGGACAATATAATCTCATTCCATGTCAAAGAAAGAACCATGTCTCCATCTTCAGTGCCTTGTATCGTACGAGAAAGCCAAGTGTTAGTGTGGGCAATGCTCGAATGCAGGTATTGCTTGTTTGTATTTAAGTTGTCCTTTTTTTCAGCTAGAATATGTTTATTTATCTTTATGTTTTGGGTAGGTTGGAAGCTGACCGTCCCGAAGCTAAACAAGACCAAGGCACTGAGGTAGTCATAAGATCAGTTAACTGTGATGAGACTGAATTTGATAGCACGACAAGCGAGTCAACTCTCCTCAATATTCCATTTCATATTTTGGAAATGATTACAGAGCACTGTTATGGTGTCAAGACGTTCATGAATTTCCGTGCTACATGCAAACATTGTTATTTAGCAGCCCCGTTAAAGAGACCGCATATGAATTCACCATGGTTGTTGGTGTTACGCAATGATAAACGCATTTTCTCATTGATAGATCCGTTATGTGGTGACGAGTATGTTTTAAAAACACCTCGGGAACTCTACGGTCATTACGACATATTATGTTCCAGGTATGGTTGGTTGTTATTGTTTAAATTGCCTGGATGCGAGCTGGTGTTCTGTAACCCATTTACAGGTAAAATCCGTAACCTTCCAGCGACGCCTTGTTCTCTTGGAAGCATGTGTTTTTCGGCACCACCTACTTCCCCTGATTGTATGGTTGTTGGATTCACAACACGCGGGCCTTATCATGTCTACATCCACTTTATGTCTCAGGAACCCCCTTCATGGTGCGGATATCGTTTGGATTCTGGCACTAACGATCCATATTTCTTTCACTTTCCAACATTCAGTGGCCGGGGGGATATTTACGCCTCGTGTAACAATGAAAGAGTTGATGCTTTTAGAGACATTGGTAAAGAAGATTTCTCTTGGGAGGTTGTCAAAGACAATGCCCCTTGCAGACTTAAGACGACGTTCTTTCTATCCAAATGTGATCAACATCTTTTACTTGTTATCGTGGGTGAGGATGGAGAATTCGTTGAGGTGTTCAAACTAAATGATTCTACAAACGACTGGGAGAAAATAAATGATTTAGGAAAACACATGATTTATATATCTGAAACATCATGTGTCTGCCTTGATGCCAAATCACCACAAATGGGGAACAAGATCTACTTTCCAAGATATCACGGGAACAATACGAAACCACAAACGAGGAACAACATCTACTTTCCAAGATTATTAGACAACACGGATATGAAGATAGTGTTCTATTCTCTCGAGACATGCAACTATCACACATTTGATGACAAAAATACCCAACAAAGTTTCGGTGCCAGTTTAATCATAACTTTACGTCCTCGTGACCCACATACATGGATTGAATAAAGCTGGTCCTCTAATATGACAACAGTAAGTGGTACATTAGACGTGTTGCAATTTCTAAGTTATTTATGTATTTTGTAATACTAACATATAATGTTTTATATGATTTCTCCTAGTAGTAGGAACTCTTCAAATAGTTTAGGTGCAACAATAAAGCTTTAAAAATTCTATTAGTTTAAAGACAAAATTGCAGAAAACAACCTTTATATATACCCCAAACTGCACTTTATACCTTTCACTATGAAATCCGCCAAAACCAACCTTTACGTTCATGTTTTGTTACACATCACAACCTTTACACCAAACCTAGTCAAAAAAGTCAGTTAAGTTGCCCCATGTGCGATGCATGCATGTGAGGGCATATATGTCTTTTCCTTTGACCCCTTTTACAATGAATATTATATTTAAACCTTTTTATTTTTTTCCTTCAACTAACCTAATGTCTATTTATTTATCTAAAAACTCTCTCCCCACACTACTCTTTCTCTCTCTCTCTCTAAAGACACTCTCAAATATTTCTTACTTCGAGAGGTATAAAGTCATTTGGAAACTGCATGCTTATTTCCTGGGATGGATATTCTTCAAGACGAGAAGACTAGAGATATTTACAGTAATTTGCACGAGTTTTATGGGAAGATTCTTGATAAAAATCTGTTGGAAGTTGGATGGAATAATAGTGTTGACTTTTTGAAGTTTGACAAGGAGATACACGACAGTTACTCCACATTTGTAGAAACTTTAGTGGAGAATTTTGCTGGTGCATCGTATGGCGATTTGTTATTTGGTAGGCAAATTTCGATGTATTTGCATCGTTGCGTTGGAGCTCCAGTTCGACTTGCTGTTTGGAATGCGTTATCAAATATTAGGGCTCTTGAGCTTTTGCCACCGCTGGAAAAATGCTTAGCTCGAGCGGAAGGATATCTTGAACCTCTGGAAGTAAGAAATATTCGGACCTATATGATTTTGACCTATTTTTTTGTAAATCAAAATCCCAGTTCAATTTGAGGATTATCGAACCCAAACATCACCTTAATAACAAAAAAAAAAAAAAAAAAAAAAACAAACAAACAAACAAAAAAAGTAAAGCCAGTCGGTTGGGAATTGAGGTTTTTTCAGGAGTGTTTTGGGTCTCAAATTCGGATTCGAGGAAAAATTAGTGGGTTTCTGAAACACTATAACAGAAATTGGTAGCGATGGATGTTTCAGGCTATGGCAGTTGTGAATATGGTGGTGGTGCCTGTGGAGATGGTGGTAGTGGCGATTGTCGGAGGTTGGTGTGGAGACGACAGTCATGTTGCAAATTGGATAGGGTTCGGTAATGGTGGTGTGTAGTGGCGGCGACTGTAATGTGTAGGGTGGGTGGTGGTGGTAGGTGGAGAAGGAAGAAGGAGAGATGGGGTTTTTAGATTCTGGAGAGAGAGAGAGGTGGGGGTTTGTTGAAGGAAATAAATAAAAAGGTTTAAATATAATATTCATTGTAAAAGGGGTCAAAGGAAAAGACATATATGCCCTCACATGCATCGCACATGGGGCAACTTAACTGACTTTTTTGACTAGGTTTGGTGTAAATGTTGTGATGTGTAACAAAACATGAAGGTAAAGGTTGGTTTTGGGGGATTTCATAGTGAAAGGTATAAAGTGCAGTTTGGGGTATACATAAAGGTTGTTTTCTGCAATTTTGTCTAGTTTAAACTAGGGTCGTAGTTACCTGCGGTTGGAATTCAGAACGTATAGCATACCATGACACAGTGGCGGATCTAGAACAAAAGTATAAGGGTAACACTCAAAAAAATTACCGTACATTTACACAATGTAAATGAAATTAAAAAAGATACAATAATAAATAAAGTTAAAAATATACCTAATACGTTTCTCCTCTGTATTTGAAAGCTTGAAATTGAGCAATTACATCGTAAGTGGAGTAGGGTTGTTCATGAGCCGAGCCGAGCCAGGACAAGCTCGGGCTCAGATTTGAAACCGAGCTAAAAATACAAGCTCGAGCTCGGCTTGGTTAGGCTCAGATGTAAAAAAGAATATCTAATATGTAGCTTTCAAATTTCAACGAAATATGATATAAGCTCATTAGCATGGTAAATAACCCTAAATATGTAATAGATATCCAATTGGACTCCTAAATGCATGTACATGATAATCAATTTCTTATAAAATATTATACGAATATAAAAATAAAAATACATAAAGTAAAATAATTAAGCGAGCTTCAAGCAACGAACTTTTTGAACAGCCCTAGAGTGGAGGGAGAAGTGAAGGTCGCTAGTGGTTGGCACTGGTTGATGTGTTTTTTTTCTATTCAATAATCAAGTCAAGAAGTTTTTAGGCTTTGATCTTTAATTTTAACTAGTTTTTTTACCATCGCCGCGTTGCGGCGAACGTCTTTTGTTGTTTAGTCTGTGTTTACATGTGTTTTGAAATCACTACGAGCGCGTTGCGTACGGAAACCACTGAATAAAAAGGAAATATAGAAAAAACACTAAATGATAATCAAAAGAAAATCAACCAAAAAAGTTGTATGGTAATAATGTTGTTCGTATGAAACCTGTGGTCAGAGATGAGCAAATGATATTGGGTACCGGTACCGAATTTCTCGAACCGAAAGATTTTAAGTACCAATTCGGTACGACTTTTGGCGTTCCCGGTTCCGGTTCGCTACCGTTTTTTACCTTTATATACCGGTACCGTAACTGGTATTTTCGGTACCAGTATCGATTCGGTATTGGTTGGCACCAAGCTCATCCCTACCCCTGAAACTAAAAAAAGAAATCATTAAAAGTTGAAGAAAATCAACAAAAAAAGTTGCACGATACCGTTGTTATTCGTACGACACCCGTGATCAGGAATGAGCAAATGGTACCGGGTAGCAGTACCGAATTTCTGGAACTAAAAGATTTTCAAAATTAATTCGATACCGACTTTTGGTGTTTTATGTACTAGGCTGGTGTCAGTTTTTACCTTCATGTACCGATAACCGTACTGGTATTTTCGATACCAACACCGGTTAACACAAACTTATCTAATTTAAAAAGTAAAGAAGATAATAAAAGTTATTAAAAAAACTATATATATATATATATATATTATAACTTTTTTGATCTACTGTTCAAAACATTAAATTTTTAATATATAGGAGAATTAGGGATTCAAGTCAAGAAGTTTTTGGGCTTTGATCTTTAATTTAATTAATTAGGCTTTTAAGTTATAAATTAAGTAGTGGTCTCTTAGTTATTGTTGAGTTTTTAATAAAGAGTGTGGGGTTTTAAAATATAAGGTGTAGTAACCATTCAACTTTTTATTATTACTTTAATTTTTAGTTAAGATGAGTGCTTAATGACTGATTTTATATTTTTACCCAATTTTCTTTTTAAAAGGCATATTTTCATTACTAAACAAATGTTATCTGGACACGATAAAAAGATTTTATGTCAAAAATTTCATAAATTGAAAATGTTAAATCAATCAATGATTGATAAATTGATAAAAAAAATGAGTAAATTACAAGTTTTGTTCTTTATGTATGTCCCAAATTGCAGGCGCTATCCTTTGTCTTTAAAGTTGATGAGTTTTGTCCTTAATGTTTGCAAATCTTGCACGTTATGTCCTTTAGGCCAAACTCAGTTAGATTTTTTGGTTACTTCAAACGGCCCAATGTATCGGGGTTTCAACTTTCCCTTCTTTACAAACCGAATCACTCCTTTCAGAGGTGATACCTTAAGCATTACTTTATCCCCTAGTTGGAACTCTAGGGGTTTACGCCTCTGATCTGCATAACTCTTTTGTCGATCTTGAGCACTTTTCATCCTTTCTTTTATTTGCTGAATTTTCTCTGTGGTCTCCACAATGATTTCTGGTCCTGATAGTTGATTTTCCCCTACTTCCGTCCAACAGATAGGAGTGCGGCACCTTCTTCCGTATAAAGCTTCATAAGGTGCAACTTTGATGCTGGCGTGATAGCTATTATTGTAGGCAAATTCGATGAGTGGTAGATGAGTGTCCCAACTTCCACCAAAATCAATTACACAAGCCCGAATCATATCTTCTAATGTCTGAATAGTCCGTTCACTCTGCCCATCCGTCTGAGGATGATATGCAGTGCTTAGATTAAGCTTGGTTCCCAACTCTTGTTGGAAACTTTGCCAGAATTTAGATGTGAAACGACTATCTCTGTCTGATATGATCGATACAGGCACCCCATGTTGCGAGACTATTTCTTTGATGTAAATTTGAGCTAGCTTGTTCATCTTATAGTCCTCACGAATTGGCACGAAGTGTGCAGACTTGGTCAATCTGTCCACTATTACCCAAATAGTATCATAACCGTGACTTGACCTTGGGAGTTTCGTGATAAAATCCATGGTGATTTTCTCCCATTTCCATTCTGGGATCTCTGGTTGTTGCAAGTATCCAGAGGGTTTTTGATGTTCTGCTTTCACCTTAAGGCATGTAAGGCATTTTTCCACATAATGGGCAACAGATCGCTTCATTCCTGGCCACCAATAATCTCTCCTTAAATCCTTATACATCTTGTCACTGCCAGGGTGAATGGAATACTTAGACTTATGAGCTTCCTCTAAGATTGTATCCTGCAGTCCTCCAAAATTAGGAACCCATATCCTATTGTTGAACCTAAGGATATTATCATTTCCCATTGTCAGTAGCTTCAGTCTCCCAATCATTCTTTCTTTTACAATATGATTCTCTTTTAAGGCTTCTTGTTGTATATTCTTAACTTGATCTAAGAGACTAGTTT
This sequence comes from Helianthus annuus, assembly GCF_002127325.2. NCBI lineage: Eukaryota > Viridiplantae > Streptophyta > Magnoliopsida > Asterales > Asteraceae > Helianthus > Helianthus annuus. Next base: position 135,427,152 of record NC_035433.2, on the reverse strand, counting down.
TAACTTCTATTCTGGTTGCACGAATTCTTATTGGTTGAGGTTTCTCTTTTCTACTTAGAGCATCTGCTACTATGTTTGCCTTACATGGATGGTATTGGATCTCATAGTCGTAATCACTTAATAACTCCATCCATCGTCTCTGACGCATATTGAGCTCCTTCTGCTCAAATATGTGTTTTAAACTTTTATGGTCACTATAGATAGTGCACTTTGTACCGTAAAGATAGTGCCTCCAAATTTTCAATGCGAACACTATGGCACCAAGTTCCAAATCATGGGTTGTGTAGTTCCGTTCATGAATCTTCAACTGTCTAGAGGCGTAGGCAATCACTTTACCTCTTTGCATGAGTACACATCCCATACCATAGTGAGATGCATCACAGTAGACGGCAAAATCTTTTATTCCCTCAGGAAGTGACAGTATTGGGGCGCTACATAACTTATGTTTTAACGTGTTAAAGGTTTCTTCTTGTTTAGGTCCCCAATTAAACTTAGAGGCTTTCTGGGTTAGTGTGGTTAATGGTGTTGCAATCTTTGAGAAGTCTTGAATAAACCTTCTATAGTATCCTGCTAACCCCAGAAATCTTCTGATTTCAGTGGGATTCTTCGGTACTTCCCATTTCTTGATGGCCTCGATCTTTGCAGGGTCAACTTGTATTCCACATTCATTTATCACGTGGCCTAGGAATTGCACCTCACGTATCCAAAATTCACACTTAGAGAACTTTGCATAGAGTTTTTCTTTCTTGAGCATTTCAAGGACTGCTCTTAGGTGTTGTTCATGTTCTACCTCGTTCTTAGAGTAGATAAGGATATCGTCAATGAAAACGATCACAAACTTATCGAGGTAAGGTTTACAAACCCTGTTCATGAGGTCCATGAACACTGCGGGTGCGTTGGTTAATCCAAATGGCATTACCAAAAATTCATAATGACCATACCTAGTCCTGAAGGCAGTCTTAGGTATGTCTTCTGGTGCAACTTTCACTTGGTGGTATCCAGACCTCAAGTCTATTTTAGAGAAATAGCTTGCCCCTTGTAATTGATCAAACAAGTCGTCGATCCTGGGCAAAGGGTATTTATTCTTTATAGTGGCTTTATTCAAGTCTCTATAATCGATGCACAGGCGCATCGTCCCATCTTTCTTCTTGACAAACAAGATGGGTGCTCCCATGGTGACGAACTAGGTTGGATAAACCCCTTGTCAAGCAACTCTTGTAGTTGCTTCTTGAGTTCTTGCATTTCTGTCGGGGCTAGTCTGTACGGCGACTTAGCAATCGGTGATGTACCGGGAACTAGGTCAATGCGAAACTCAACCTGTCTATCCGATGGTAGTCCCGGGAGCTCGTTGGGAAACACTTCGGGGTATTCTCGTACTACTGGCACGTCCTCGACCTTCTGCTTTTCTGTAGTGCTTACGACATATGCTAGAAAAGCAACATACCCTTTCCTTAGGCATTATGTGCTTGTGCTATCGTGATGAGGTTCTTAGTCTTGTCAGTGCGGTCTCCCGACACTGTTATCTGTTTGCCGTTGGGTAATCGGAGTCGGACGATCCTTTTGTCACATATAACTTCCGCATGATATGGTGTCAACCAGTCCATTCCTATGACTATGTCGAATTCTCCAAGTTCCATAGGCATTAGGTCTACAGGGATAACATGGTTGTTCAAGCTTATTTTACAATTCTTAACTATGTCAACTATCTCTCTTTGACTTCCATCAGCCATTTCTACTGTAAAGGTATGATCTAGGGTTTGGGACGCCTGGTTCAAGTAAGGTCTAAAGGTAGTCGACACTAGACTTCTATTTGCACCGGTATCAAATAACACACGCGCATATACATCATTTATGAGATACGTACCCGTGATAACGTCTGTATTGGTCTTGGCTTCTTCTGTGGTGAGTACAAATGCCCGCCCTTTTGGCTGATTTGGTTGTGTCTTATCATTTCTTTTAAGTTCGGGACATTCAGATCTCATGTGGTTAGGGTCTCCACATTTGAAACACTTCTTCTTTTCCTTGCATTCTTGAAGAGCATGACTCGTCTTTTTACAATTTGGACAAGGAAAACGACATTCCCCCGTATGAAAACGTTTGCAAATTTGACATTGAGGAAATGTTTTAGGCCTTTTAAAGTTGTTATTCCGGGTGTCCCCCTTTCTTTCTTCCCACTTTCTTTTTGGTGCGGGAGATTCAGCCTGCCGCAGAATCATCTCGGCAGCCATGACGGCGCCAGCCTCAACAGTTTCTGCAAAAGTCTTCGGGGATTTGGATTTGATAAACACCCTCATTTTAGAGGGTAGACCCCAAATAAACCTATTGATCAGTTGTTCCTCAGTCAATGCTAAATAAGAAACCAGTCGAGATATGTCATTGAAACGAGAAACATATTCTCGATAGGTTTTATTTCCCATTTTTAACTGAAAGAATTCCACTTCTAGTTGCTCAGTCTCACTGGGAGGACAATACTTAGCAAGAAACTTATGAATAAACTCCTCCCACTTCATCTCCTTAACCTTTTCTTTTCCCTCTGTTCGGACGACAATGTTCCACCATTGAAGAGCTTCAGCTTCAAACATATGTACGGTGAACCGTACTTTGTTGCGGTCATCACACTCACATATGTCTAATACTGACTCCATTCTGTTGAGCCAGTCTTGAGCTTCTAGTGCTCCCTTTCTTCCATCAAAGGACTGAGGTTTACAGGACATGAAGTGCTTATAAGTACATTCCTTTGCTTTGAAATATTCACCTTTTCTTTCTAGTGGCGTGGTTGCAATAGTGTTTTTCCTTTCGCCCATTCCTTCCCTTTGTACTGGCGTGGAGGCTGCTGAGCTGTCTTCATGTCGTTCTCCAGATTGGTTAACATTACCGGTTTGTGCATTCTTCATTACCTTAGCCACTTCCACAGCTATATTGTGGATATCCTTAGTATTTAGACGCATGCTTGTACTAGACCGGGACCTGACACTATGAGAGGGAGTTCGAGTCCTATAAGAACTTTCCTCTCCCCTTCTGTTATTCTGATTATTTCTAGACCCTTGTTCATCTCTATGTTCAGATATTGTCTCTTTCCTATAGGAATATGAGTATAAAGAGTTACTAGTATGTATGATACATCATTATAATATAACAACTATATACATCACATAGAGATATATATATACGTGTATATATATATAGCACATAGAGAGGCACAACATAGTTTACTTCTTCTAGCGTCACTCAACTGACTATGCAAGTACTTTTCCAGAGAACATGTTATTTGGCCTAGTCTGAGTGTGCTATTTAATCTTTAGAGAACTACTGGTTAAAGCTTAGGCATTCCTGCAATACCTAATTCGCTAAAACCTCGGGCTCTGATACCAACTGTAACACCCACCCAGTAACCCGGGTGATTGTGCACAATTGATACACTTACAGCGGAAACAAACTAAACTTTCATTAAAACTTATAATAGTCTGAGTAAAACAATTTATTTATTTACAAACTTTTGGCAACTAAGAACTCTTTGATCTTCTAAAACTCCACAACTGTCAAGTAGTTCCTATAGCTTTCCTCATGACTCACCTGAGATAAGTATACTCAAAACGACGTCAGATATATACTGGTGAGCTCATACTATACAATTTTTATAAAGACAGACCACATTTTACATTATATGCATACACAATATGGGCATGTGACCACATTATAGTCAGGTTGGGCCTCATTGAACCTTATAGGTCACATTTGACTTGTCACAAACCACCGTACAAGAGACATACTGGTCCTCCAGCTGTGTCCCCCTACGGCCGTCACATAGGTATGAGTGTGTGTCGCTGGACCTTATAAGCACGAAGTGCCTGTGGGTACAACACCTTATTACCCTTCCCAGAGTGACACACCTCATTAAGCATAATAGGATCCCATATACCCCTACTGACACATGCATACTGCAGCATTCTCATTATTACCAGTTATGGACGAGTATACTATCACAGTTTAAAAGACAAGTATGATGACTCACCTGATTAGCAATTGCTTAACAGCCGCTAGTAATACTGGGTTATGTCTCAAGGTCCTGACACAATTACATAATCCTAGGTTAGGTAATGGTACACCTAACTAGTATTTATCATGGTTGGATATTGGTTAACACTGCCTTGTTTAAGCATGGGTGATCAGTCCATGCCTAACTAAGGCTAGGTTACCCAATACCCGCCCCTGACATAACCCTAGTATCTAAAAATAATACTAACACTACTACTACTAATATATTATTACTAATAATAAAACTAATATTAACTACTAAAAATAAATAATAAATAACTAAACATAAACTTAAACGAGAGTATACCTCAAAACTATCTACGGCACGTTGATGTAGAGTTTCCCTACTCCTGCTCCTACTCGCGCTCCAAAAACGACTATTAACAACACCCAACGGGGTATCGTATACTCAGGATTCTCTATACTAGAGCATTCCCGTTAAAGAAACTGGTACCTAAACAAACTATTGAGACTCTTATTTAAAGCAAGCAAGCAGGCACCTAAAATCCTTTTCTGGTCGATGTGGATTCAATTGACGTGCCTACCTACCTGCTTGACCTGCTAGCTTGCTTGCTTATATATATTAATTCAGCTGCTTAACTCGTTTTTCTTGTATAACTTTTAAAATATGACGTTTTATAAAACGACGAATATGTCATTAGAACGAGCATATTTTTATCTACGTTTTAACCTAAGTTTCATTAAAAACGGAGTAAGGTAAATAAAATAATATATTTAATTATTAATATTAACGGTCTCCTATATTAGCCAAGGTTTGTCAAGATATTTCACCTTTCACACAATTATCTTACTCGTTTAACAATATATGAAATATAAATTACATATTTCACACGTTTATAATCAGCACATTAAGATTCGGGGTATTACATACACCATTTCTTGTTTCCTTGAATAACTAGCCAATTTCATTACTGAAATGAATTTCAGTGGCTTTCGAGGTCTATCTCCTATAATTAAGATTACTTCTCCGGTGGGGGTACGGATTTCTACGGAATTCTTATCACACAGGATTCGAGCATGGTTGGCGACTAACCAATCCATTCCTAATACTACATCGAATCCGGCTAAATTCATAGGTAACAGGTTTGCAGAAAACTTATGGCCTAATAGTTCTATCTTTCCTTCTTGCAATACCTTATCTATGTTGACAGAATTTCCATCTGCCGTTTCGACTGTAAAAATCTGCCTAAGGGTAGTTAGAGGTAAGTTAAGAGCTTGGCAGAATGCAGTATTAATGAAACTTTGGTTTGCACCAGAGTCAAATAATACTTTTGCATAGACGTTATGTACTAAGAATGTACCCGCTATTACGTCTGGATTAAGTTCGGCTTCTTGAGTGGTCAATTGGAATGCACGCGCATTTTTCTTAGTTGCCCCTTCAACTTGCTGGCCTTTATTATTTGTGGCTTTAACCAATTTAGGGCATTCTGTTTTGTAATGTCCGGTTTCTCCACAATTATAGCAGACTATGGCTTTCTTTTTGCAGTTATCTTCACTATGTCCTACTGATTTGCAAAAATTGCAGGTTATATAGCATCTTCCAAAATGCTTTCTCTTGCAATTTCTGCAGAATGGCGGGGTTGAGGATTGCCCTGTTCCTCTTCTTTTAAAGCGGTTCTTATTACCCGTACGAAATCCTTGGGTAATCTTCTGAGCCAATTCCTTCTTACGGTCTTCTTCTCTTGTGCGGACTAGTTCATCGGTTAAGGTATTAGCTAATTCCACAGCATCGTCAATAGTGTGTGGTCTTGCGGCCTTAGCGATGTTACGGATTTCTCCGATTAATCCCCAAATATAACGGGAAATGAGTACCGGTTCTGGCGAAGCCAGGTTAGGTACCACTCTCGCATATTCGAAGAATGTCGAAGTATACCCTCGACAGTCTATTCCTATCATACGATGGCTCAGGAACTTGTTTGCCATTTGTTCCTTCTCGTATTCGGGACAAAATTTTCTTTCGACAAGACTTTTAAATTCTTCCCAATTCATCGCATAGGCCACCCTTCTTCCTTTTGCTTGTAACACCGTGTTCCACCATTCTAGCGCCCCTTCTTTGAACAAGTTTGACGCATACATCACTTGATCTTCTTCAGTACATTTGCTTATTGCAATTACTGCTTCGGTTTTCTCTAACCAATGCAGTGTTGCAGTTGCCTCTTCATTACCTGCAAATTCTGCGGGTTTACAGGCAAGAAATTCTTTGTAAGTGCAACCAGGTGCTGCAGCTTTCATTCTCTTAGGGAGTGGGGCCTGTTGCGGATCATGATCGTCATGATTGCCACCTCCATTTATGATGTTACTGCCGTTATCTTCCGGAGTACGTTTACTAGGAATTAATTGTGGTTCGGCAGGTTTCTGAACAGCAGCCACAATTTCTGGAATAGCATTGGCTATCCCTTGAGCAATAAAGTGCTCAATATCTTGTCTAGTTATATATTGACCTTCCTGATTTTGCTCAGACTGATTTACTTCATTAACTGGTTCACTATTAGCGTTTTCCATCTGCTAATTAGTATTAATAGAAATTATTAGTGTCTAAGTATTGATAACAAAATTACAGATAAACACATAGCTCAGTATAACATGCAAGCATAGCCAAAATTGTCGATGCCTCGACTTCTGTTTTGTTTTATATATTATACCTGCTTCAATACACATTGGTTATCTTACATTGTTTTATTGCCCATTTTACAAAGTCAGTTTTACTATATTAGTTATAATACAAACAAACTTTTCCAAACCCATCCTATCTTTTGGTTCACTGGCAGTTTCAGTAACGACGCTCCCTCTCGTCGTACTTCCAAGAGATTTGTTCCCCCATTTCCCGAATCCTATTCCCGGTGCCTATCAGTTCTTCACCAAACTGACGCAGTTCAACTAAATTTTCATAGCTCATTGGCGGATTAGGGATAGGTTCTGGATCAAATTGTGGGAGAAAACTATAGGGACTATTGACTATATTTTGGAATTGCCAGTCATTGGTCCACCATTCCTCCATTTGGCCTAATGGTCGGGTGTGAACTAGTGGGTCTGGAATAGCTGGTCCTAGGTTTATTGGGAGTTGGGCTGTAGCAGGATAAGAGAAGAGATTATCGTTGATAGGCTCTAGTATATCACAATTATCCAGTAGGCGGTCTATTTCGTTCTGGAATGTGATTTCCTCAGGCTGTTTAGAGCTTTCTCCGATCTCTATTCCCTTTTGCTTTAGGTCTATCCCTATTTCTGCTGGTTTGTAACTTTCTCCGATTTCTATTTCTTTTCCCTTGCTCACACTCACAGGATTTTCTATTTTAGGGAGTCTCCTAGGTTTCCTTCTGCGCACCTTTCGCCGCCCTACATATCTTCTCCTCTTTTTAGGTTTTGCTTTTTCCAGCGGTGGAGCTTGGAATTCCAAAGGTTCCTCTATGTCAGCAATGTAACCAGTGAAGTTGTGGGAGACTTCAATTGGCACAGGATAGAGGTTGAGGTTCTGAAACGCCTCGGATAGCTCACTCATGCTGTGTAGCATATATGCAAAATGCACAAAAATGTTAAGTTAAAACTTTGGAACAAAGCTTAACAAATAAACATTTTTATTGCACACCAATTTGTACAACATAACAGCAAACAGAACACACTCAGATTTATTTATTTATTTACTGGGAAGTACTTATTCCTAGATTTAGAGTTTAAAGATTTGCATTTTCTGCTACAGTAGCGAGCAGATACAGATTTGCCCATTTTTCTTCTAAGTTATTTTCCCCTGGTGGATTACTGTTAATTTCCTGAATTTCCGGGTTAAACCTCACTCTCTTGGTTTGGGGTTTTTTTTTCTCTTGACCCTTCCTAATAATCAAATTCCTTTTCTCCGGTGTAAGTGGGTTTTCATAATTTGCTTTACGGACAAAGATTCCTTCCTCTAACTTGACAGGAGATTTGGAGAAAGAGGTTCCCGGTTCTTTGGGTGTACTATCTATTTTACGGTAGATAGCAGAAATCTTTTGTTTACCCATACTGTAATTTTAACAATTAGTCAGTTAATAAGCATATATTCACAGAATGACAAATAAAATTTTCCTAATTGTTTTTCAATAGTCTTAAATTAATTACAACAGTGAGCTTCATCAGTAAGCTTAAAACAGTGGCTCTGATACCACCTTATTTCTATCACGGCCCCCGACCCGGTTTGACCCGTTTTAGGAGCCGCGGGACAGAAATCTTGCAGTATTTAATTTAGGCGACAGCGGAAGTCTTTTAAAACAGGATCCTTTAATAATTTAAACTGCTCGTTTTATAACTGAGGGATAAAATCCCATAATTTACAACAATATGATTTCTCCGGGAAATCATTTATTTTCAAAACATGTTTCTTTTATTTATTTACACTGAGCCACTTTTCTAAGCTGGGAGTGCTTCACGGCACTTTTCTTTCTTTGCTCACATCATATCACCTGAAACATGTTTGAAAAAGGTTTTGTCAGCGGGGAAATACTGAGTGAATCATTCATTTTACTAAAACGACACATTAGTTATAATTCACAGTATTAAGAGCGATTACAATGTTTCTGATTATCAAACCAACTACCCACGGTACTTTACCACTCGACCCACTGGCCCACCTGTCCAGTGGTGTCTGTGATTATGGTCATATCACCCATTGGCTGCCCCAATGTTGAAGATTATCAAGTAATGTATACAAAACCCCACATACCGGCTGTAACTTGGTGATTACAAAGACTTAATCACTGTAACTATAACTTTGAAAATAACTTGGAGTTTTGTAAAACAGTTGATAAAAAGAGAATGACTCACATTGCAGATTTACGAGCAGAGTATAAGCTTTACTGATTAGCCTGCTAACCTAATTTAAATAACAATGCACACACAAACAGGATTAGTAACTAATTCAGCAGTTACGTCAATTCACGAGATTAAACCCTCACAACTATTATCAAGTGCGATACTTAATAATCCAATGGATTCACAACGAATGACAGAGCATAGTCCGAATTCGAACAGCACTCAAACATTCAAGTTGAAATCACAATGAATAACAAAGTACAAGCTCAATTTGAGCAGCACTCGGACAATTGTTGGATAGTTATAATCAATCGGATGTTGAATCGTAATAGCGATCGAGTTATTACCCTGATTGCGGCAGCACCTCGTGATCGTGTGTGTGTTTAATTGTAGTGTAACAGCTATAATTCGACGTACAGACGGAATCTGTGCGACGTTTGAACAACAGAAGCTAAGTGCCAATGTTGGCTATTTATAGTGATTTTTGAGACTCGCTTACGGACCGTATGCCTAACCCCTTACGGTCCGTAAGCTAAGCAGTTTAATTCATAGGCTGCCTAGCTCGGGTATAGCTTAGGTGACTCAAAAATCCAGCCAATCAGAACATAGCTACGTTTTATTTTAGATAATTATCAACTAGGGTTTGCCCCCCTCGAGTTTTAGGGGTCCTGATCCTAATTCCGATTGTTCTGAAAATTTTAGGGCTAGTGCAGAATTAATTGGGTGTCTCAATTAGGGTTTTCTTATTGACTAATTATCGTCCTAATTATTGATTTTTAGTGGCAGTTGTTACATTGAACAACTGAAATTCCATCCATTCCGACCTGTTCTATCGGCTGGGAATCACCCCGTTCCATCATAACTGGCCGTTCTTGGCGGTTTTTCCGTGTTTAACCCGAAATTGGTCGTCTCTTCGGTAGGAATCAGATCCCTGACCAACATGACACTAAGAATGAGTAGTAGGTCGGTCTAAGCTCTGTTTCTACCATTTTTGTGTATAGATCAGATATGAAAACCTTGATTATTCTTGGAAATCCCTGGGTTCTGAGTTGGTCTTGGTGGAATGAGGCCAACACTTGAAGTTCATAAGAACCTTGTGATGACATCACTCTGAACATCTCGATCCATGGCCTTTTGATTAGAAAACATAGATTTGGACGAGATTCATGAAGAATCGCATGGAAACCATTCGGATCTGAGTTGTTCTTCATGGGATGACATCACCTTTGAAGAACTCCATGGTGACATCACCCTAAAACACTCCGAATCCGTTGATTTCATGGTTAAAAGTCGGATTTTGAAAGATAGAAAGATGAAGGATTGCATTTAGATCAAGGAAGTACAAGATGTGAGTTGAAAACTTACAAGAATCGCGAGAAATCAGAAGATTAAGGGGCTGGAACGTCTTGGTCGAGTAACAGCAGCAACAACAAGTGTTTGAGGGTGATAGAGGGGTATTTATAGGCAAGGGAGGAGGAAAAAGAAGGAAAGGTGGGCCGGATCGGCTGGCCCGTTCGGTCGGCCGGCCCAGCCGATCGGCTGGCCTGTCCGATTGGACGGCCCAGCCGATCGGCCGGTCCGTTCGATCAGATGGGCCCAGCCGATTGGCTGTCTGTCCGATCGGCCGGCCCAACCGATCGGCTGGCCCGTTCGATCGGGCGGCCCAGCCGATCGGCTGGCCCGTCCGTACGGAAGCCCTGGGTCCTCGTTTTTGGCGCGATTTCGACTGTTTGGGCCTTATTTTCATATATTTATATAATTATTTAATTATTTATTATATATAATCACAAAAGGGCCGTATATACGTATCTATATATCCAATATTCGGTGCGATGATCAATTTACGCGTGCCTTCGAGTGCGTTCTTCGATGTGATGTGCCACAATGATTATCGGGGCACTACTTGCTCGTGTTGTCGTCATCGTCATGATGGCTGGAGACATGGTACTCACCCGATAGTCTTTGTTAGCGTTGCTTGTTTACATTTTGACACCTCACGGTTATCGAGGAGGGTAGATTAAGTCCTCACTTGACATCATCGTGAGTGTTATAATTTATTGAAAATAGGTTTGTAATAGCGATAGAATACGCGTAATTATTCGATTATACTTCGATTTAGCGATATACCTGATATAGTTTCATTATGATCTGAATCTCTGGTGCTAGGCGTAACGAGTGTATCGAGTAGTAACAACGCACGAAGGTGCGGGTTGTTACAGGGCAGAAAATAATCGTTCTCCTCCTCGTATCATCACCAATAGGTCCACCGACTTTAAAACTGAGAAAAACATCATGTTGAACCAAGTCCCGAATAGTCTTCTTGGAGGCTACATTTTCTCTAATTGTGATATCTAATTGTGAGTGTGGACTTCTCCTTGCAGGAACCCGTGATTGAGCAGTTACTTGAATAGTCTCATCTCTTTCCCTTTCGCTGTCACCACATGAAGGCTAAACAACACAGATTATCATCCGACTATTACACAAAGCTATAAAATACACTTTTAATTATTACACAACAGTAATAGAGGATCTAATTAACACGTTATCATCTCCAAGTACATGAGATTTTCCTATTAAAATGCGTAACTTAGACGAAAACTTTGTTGTGTGATCCTCATCACCTACAGAAAAAAGGGCAGAGAATGATTGGTCTCCTCAACGCACCGTCTCCAATAGGTACTACAACGTTAAAACTAAGAAAAACATCATGTTGAAACAACACAGTCCCGTCTTTTGCTTTCATGTGAAGTATTCTTCCTCCTAGTCCAGCAATTCAGACAATCCCCAATTTACTCTTTTGTATGAGATAAGTAGTTGATATTGTTTGCTGAATTCAATTCCTTCACCACATATTGCTTTATAATTCTGCCATAGAACATGAAAAAGAAAACATTGAACAGGGAATCTTGTAAGAATCACGTGAACACACATTAATCTAATTGAGGTTTAAATAACATATCTATACATGAAGGTAAATATTTGTTATTCAATTCAACGAAGTGCATGAAGGTATTAGTTAGTTTAAGCGAACTTCTAGAAAGTATTTGTTCAAATTAACGAACTTCGGTAAGGTATTGATAGCAAACAACGGACTTAATTAAGGTATTATTATCAATCAGCAAAGTTCTTTTAAGTATTGCTTCATAACAGCGGACTTAGGAAGGTATAACATCCAAACAGTGGAGTTCTTTTAGATCTTGCTTTGAAATAGCGATCTTCTACAAGGTATAACATCCAAACAACAAAGTTCTTTTAGATCATGTTTTAAAACAGCGAAGTAGGCTAAGTTATAACATCCAAACAACGGACTTCTTAAGATATTAACTTCAAACAGCGAACTTCTGTGGTTATGCAGGAAACCTGCAGGTTGTGCAGATTTTTGGTAGAACCTCGCTGTTTCAAACAACGGACTACCTAAGAACGCTGATTATTTTGCAGGTCACCTACATACACTCTTTTCAGGCTCAACCCCCTATTTGTGCAAAAAATTCCTCTAATGTCAGCATAAAGGACGATTTTTGAAATTTACATATTCTTAAAGTTAAAGGTCGGTGTATTTTTCATATTTGGCCCTTCTTTTTTCCGTTCCTTTACTGTCATGGCACTTTACATTTCCTTTTTTTTTCGAATTTCCATATTCCAATTATCATCGCTTGACAAGTACCATTACTAAACTAACATATGTTAGTTATTTTAATATTTTTCTTATTTTAATTATTTAGGTTTATTTTACACAAATGCTAACAACTTTCTTTACTTATTTTCATAGTATATTTATTTTAATTAATAGTGATTAAATCTACATATATATTTTCATACAATCCATATATGCCCATTGCGATGTGTTCATCTATATCAATATATATTTTTTAAAGTTGAGTCTGTCTATATTTTGCCGTGAACATTTTATGAAAAAGAGTCTGGTCAAATATAATACGGTTTCGTTTAAAAAACCTTTTTTTGTGCACATATATTTATGTACGTGTAGGTATAAATTTGAGTTGGTCTATGTTTTGATGTAAACATTTTTGAAAAACAAGTCAGGTCAAATATAATACGTTTCCATGCTTATTTATTTTTGTTTTAAAAAAATGTACGTGTCGGTATAAATTTGAGTTGGTCTATGTTTTGATGTAAACCCTTTTGAAAAACAAGTCAGGTGAAACATAATACGTTTCCGTGCTTATTTATTTTTGTTTTAAAAAGGTCTAATTAAGCCCTTTTGATTACACGTGTTAGTTTTTCCTTTATACCCGTTACATTTTTTATGTATGAGTCGGGTCACATATAATACATTATGATTGTACGGTATAAATTCGATTTACTCTACATTTTGATCTGATCGCAACGCTTATATATGTTACATTGAGTTCAATCGGATACGCATGAACGTGCGTCAACCTTTGATTAGCGCGTCAGATAACGTTTGGACTAATCTATTCGATGTTTGTAATGTATCCGCGCTGCAACGCGCGCGTGCCTGATTACTAGTTTACTCAAAAAAGAAAAGGTCATAACGTACGTACGTACCTTGCAATATTTGACCATGGAAAAGTCCCTGCCTTCCAGTACTAGGTTGATGGCTTGTTGAAATTAAATTATTAAAAAATCCCATGTGCATTTGTTGACAATGTAAGTAGTCTAATGATAATTTCATAATTCATACAACTAAAGCTTAAAATTGTCGTGTTTTGAGGCTTGACCGCATTCTATAAAACTAAATAATAATTTTAATATTATATCTATTTATAATAACACCATTTTTTTCTAAATTAGTACACCATTGATGATTTAGTTCACATATAATTTGACTATTCTTGCTTTCATTCAACTATAAAACCCAAAGCACCATGCAAAGTAAAAACATATTATCCACCATTTTCCATTTCTCAATTCAGTTTAACATCATGGCCAACAATCTTATCTCCACCACCTTCATAGTCATACTTTTCTCCCTCGTCCTCGCCGGAAAATCACAACCATTCTCGACCAGCTTACCACGATCAACACTCCGACTTGGAAGACAAAACCTAACACGCCTCCACTTCTTCTTCCATGACGTAGTTGGGGGACCAAATGCAACCGCCATTCGGGTGGCTGCAGCCCCCATTACCAACACGTCGGCCTCTGGATTCGGGGCGGTTGTCATGATGGACAACCTCCTTACAGTGGGGCCCGAACCAAACACTACACGGGTAGGAAGAGCTCAAGGGATGTACGCGTCAGCAGATTTGAATAACATGAGTTTTATGATGGTCCAAAACTATGTGTTTGATGAAGAAAGGTTTAATGGAAGCACTTTGAGTATATTGGGCCGGAACCCTATTTCATCTCCGATGAGAGAGTTTCCGGTAGTCGGAGGAACTGGTGTTTTCCGATTTGCTCGTGGGTATGCCGAAGCTAGGACTTTTTTCTTTAATGCAACTAATGGAGATGCCATTGTGGAGTACAACGTTTATGTTCTTCATTAATTTCCTATTTTCAATCTTGCTTTTAATTTAAACTTCTTTATTTTGTCATACAATAATGTTAAATCGGTTATGATCTGTATGTTTTATAATAATTCAATAAATATTTTTGGAATTTAATTTTTGTTGAAGTAGTTGTGTGTGATTATACATTTGTAACAATATTATGAGGACTTTTAACTTTCAAGAACAAGTGCATGCAGGTTCACTTTTAACAAATTATATTTGGCATTTTGGCCATTCCATTGAATGGGCGGTTAAGACTGTGTTATGAGTGGCGTTTGCTTTATTTGAAAAGAAAAAAGAAAAAAAAGTGTTAGTTATATTGGGTTTTTCATCCTTCACACCACTAATTAAGAATTAAGATACGTTGTGAGGGGTTTATTAGGGATTTATGTAAAATGAGGTCTTAAATTAAGGTAGCTATAAAGATTGATTGGTATATTATTGAATGTTAAAAAAACAATAGAAAATCATCAAAATGCTTTCACGCCCGCGTAGGGCAAAATGCTTTATGAGAAGTCAGAAGCCCATGTATCTTTATTCGATTATTGGCTAATATAAATACTTGAAATCATTTAGTGATTTGTATAATTTTCTATGGAGTTTATATAAATTATATTTTTATTATCTATAAGTCATACATGCATCGTTGTATTATTTTTGGAAAGTGTCCCACTTTCTTTATGTTTATTTATTACATATATAGTTTTTTTTTTTTTTTTTTTTTTTTTTTCATAGAATGTCAATTTATACACTGGTTTCATTAAAATATCAGTTGGCATAAAAACTTGCAATATATAGAGTGACCTCAAAAGTCAAATAAAAATTGCAATACAAATTGTAGACACAAACATCTAGAGAATGTATAAAACACAACACAATTTTATAAGACAAAAAGTTTAATGGCTTGGGTAGAAGGAAAGGTGATTTTTGATCGGATTAGAAAAATTACACATGTGAGCTAATATCTGAAGTTATATACTTAAACAAATATTTCAAATAATCGAATCAAAAATCTAAACTCATCTTTAAGAGCTAAAAGTAGGAATTTAACCATGTTTGCAAGATCAAATTGTCTATTATTGATCTTGTCATCCAACCCCACAAGAGTCAAAACTAATAATTTAAGTACATTTGCAAGTTTGGATCGTCAAATGATTAGCCTATTTATCCGTCCATATTACAAGCGTCAAAACTAAAAGTTAACCTTATGTGTAAGATTGGTTTGTGAAGCAATCTTATGATCCTACAATCTTTAATTCTCTGAATAATTAAAATCCAATTTCATTAACCTTTGACATAATTAGGGTAACATGTGGCGACTTTTTCTAAGTAACTTGCCCCACATAGGAATAAGGTATTTATCTTTAACAGAGTTCCAATCAAGGCAATACACCTCAAAAACCAGTCAAAGCTACTTGAGATTGACTTGAAAAAAAAGTACGAAACGAGTCGTGCTTAAAAGAGAGCTTGAGCCTAAAAATAAGCGTGTTTAGTAATGAGTCTGTGCTTCACGTACTTATCGAGCTCGAGCAGGCTCGCAAGCCTAAACAAGTCTTTCATTTTTATTTAATATATTGAATATGACTTTATATAAATATAACTTTTATTTATAAAATATGACACACACATAAATTAATTATGTTATATATAAAATTTATACAAAAAAATACTTAAGATTTATATAAATTAATTAATAAATAATAAACGAGCCGAGCCCTAGCTCGAGCTCAAGCTTGAAAACTACCTAAGAACCAAGCTCGAGTCTCATAAACAAAAACTGAGCCAAGCTCAAGCTTAAGCTCTCGTAAATTAAACGAGAGAGGTCAACTGTTAATGCCTTTCAGTTAGATTTTTGGTAAAGGAAAGCATAATATATGGTAGCACTTTGTCCATCTTCGACCTTCAAAATCATAATTAGTTCAATCTTTGATCTCCAAATAAGAAATTAGTTCCATCTTAGAGCTCCATTAGTTCCAGATTGAAAGAAGAATGTTAGTCAATCTCCCGATCAGTGAATCAAATTAACCAAGAAAATCACTGCTCAAAACTTGTTTACATTCTGATTATCAAGACTTGATATCTATATTAATAGCTAACCATACTTGATACTTTCTATGAGTGACAAATATCTCTCATACGTTAATTGAATCACTAGCAACCACAAAACAAAGTGAAGGAGGCTTCATTGGTTATATGATCTACTTGCATCTCTAGAAAATCACGATTGTCCTGGGTTTGATTTATTCTAATGATGGTGGTGGAAAATACAGTTTTGATTTTGGCGATCCATATCAAGTCGATTAAACGTTGAAGCAAGCGATCAAAGATATGTATATGTATATCTATTGTAAGATAAGTATAACATATATGTAAACTGATACAAATATATACCTTTCACAAGCTATATATGTAGTTAGTTTAATTTATTGGTATATACGTGTTGTTCTAAATTGAAGTCTGACTTATTCATGATAATAAAAAAATATATATCTTAGCTAATATTATTTTTTTGAAAAAAACAAATAAAAAAATGTCGTGTTTAATAACTCATGAATGTTGGACATGTTCATTTATAGTTTGTTGGTACTTATAATTTATCAAATAATAGCAAAAATACAAATAATGAAAGATGTATCCTTGATGAATTAACATAACTGTTTTGAGTTATGATTGACGAAGCCTTTTTGAAACCTAACCCGATATAAATCGATGAGAACCCATTTTAATTCGTTACTCGGCCGACATGACCCGCATGTTTTGCTCAGGTTTAGCTAATACAAACAGAATATAGAAGTATAAGTTTTTATTACAATTGTTTAATTATATGGATATTTTCCAGGAAGAAAATAAAAAAATCGTCAGTTTTAGTTTGGGAGAAAAGCAAAAAATTTATTTTGAACTGGGGCCAAAAATATAATTGTAATTTGGGGATAAATCATAATTTTGAACGTAGGGCAAAATCGTAATTTTGAGCGAGGGACAAAAACATAATTTTATTTTGAAGTGGGGGCAAAACCGGGAAAATATTTTAAATTAATGACGAAACCGTAATTTTAGAATAAATATAAAACAATAAAACGTGTTGGTCGAATGGGGGAGTGCCAGGCAGCTGCCTGGCACTATTCCCCCAAGTTGCTAAATGTATATGTAGGATAATCTGCCTGGCACTATTCCCCCAAGTTGCTAAATGTATATGTAGGATAATAATAATAATGTACGTATAGTGCATTATTTGACAATGGACAAGTCCATACAAATCTACATGGTTGATGGCTTGATGGAGTCAAAATCCCAAAATGTGCATGTGTTGACTTATTCTAGAAATTATGAATGCAAGTATGCAACTAAAGCTTCAAATTGTTATGTTCATAAACACATTTCCATCATATAAATTAGCAACATTATGTTGCTATATGTAGTTGTACATTAGGCTTAGGGAGTATTTCAAAAAAAAGTTGATTTTTCAATTTTAACCCTTTTGATTTTTTTTTATTTTTAACACAAAGTTTTTTAACTTTTACAATTTAATCACAACTTTTTTTTTAATTTCAACTTTGGTTCCTCATACGTTTAATCTTTCGCAACGTACGTGTGGGGTTCAATGTTTTTTCGTCTTATTATTATTCCCATTTGACAGGCCCGTCGCAACGCGTCTATTTTTCTCCATTTGACCGGTTCGTCGGAACGCACGGGTCCTAGATCGACTTAATTATTATTTTCTACGTTTTACGTTTCGGTCTATTTTTCCATATTAACACACTATAACGGGTGTGCGTGGCTAAATGATTTTACGTATGCTTTTCGTTTGTTGTTATATTTTCCTTTTTTATTTATTTTATTTTTACGAGCCATTACGATGTTGGTGGTCACTGGCAGTGATGTGGCATTAGTGCTACATGACACTATTTTACGAACGTTTTTAACCTATTAAGTTTTTTACTAATAATTAGTTTCGATTTTACCCTTGTACCTCCTTTACTAAAAATCTAATTTTACGTACATATTTATATGTACATGTCGGTATGGATCTGATTTGCTCTACGTTTCGACGTAAACTTTTTTTGGGAAACGAGTCATGTCAAATATAATACGTCTTTGTTTAAAAAACATTTTTAC